>NC_065578.1:127307102-127614602 GCF_024542745.1 Macaca thibetana thibetana
AAGCAGACACCACCCCACCCTGAGCAGACTGACACTGGCGCCTCCTACCTGGGCACCAGTTCTGATGCCAGCCAGCCTGAGAAAGGGACTTCCTGGGGGCCCATTAAGCAGAAGTTCCTTCCCTAGACTCAGTCTTCACCGGGAGATGCCTATTAGGGGGAAATAGATTAGCACTCTATCCACCACCAGATGTGGTGCCTCACGCCTGTAATCCCAGCACTTTGGGAGACCAAGGCAGGCAGATGGCTTGAGCTCACGAGTTTGAGACCAGGCTGGGCAACACAGCAAAACCCCATCTCTACAAAAAAATGCAAAGATTAGCCGGGCATGATTGTGCGTGCCTATAGTCCCAGCTACTCAGGAAGCTGAAGTGGGAAGATGGCTTGAACCTGGGAGGTGGAGGTTGCAGTGAGCCAAGATGGTGCCACTGCCCTCCAACCAGACCCTATCCTCCGCTCAAAAAAAGAAAGAAAAAGACTCTATACACCAAGCTGGCCAGTGGCCTCCAGCCTCCAGCCACCTTTTTTTAGGATTCTGGGGCAGATGAGGAAAGGAGGTGAGGGGAGAGCCTCACCCCCAACACAGGAGGCCCTTCAATTTTACCTGGAAAGCCCTGCTTCTTTTCTCACTGTCCCCGGCTAAAGAGAACCATTTATCCCGGCAAAGTGGAAGAAGGCCGTTTGCATTCTGAAATGAAGTGTCAGCATGCAATGACAGTTAAGGTCCCAAGATACCCCCGGAGTCACTTTTTATTCTTTTCTATCCACAATCATTAGGGGAAAATCTCTCTGCAGTTTCTGTAAAACCCATTCACTAGAGAGAAATAGATCAATGAGAAAGCCAGAGCCCAGAGAGCCTGTGCCGGCGGCTCTGACGCGAGAACATTCATTCTTCCCCACGAGCCCACGCCAAAAGGACAAAGGATGCTCGCTCCCACCCCCTGAAAGAAGAGCTAGCCAAAAAAGTTCTTTAACTAGGAATCTATTTCTTATCCTTTATTCGGTAAGAACAAAATCTCTTTCTGAGAGTGGCATATCTTACACTTCAAACAAGTGCAACTTTGGCCACTTATTTTTAAGTGCACTTGCCTGCCAAAGGGATAGCAGGAATCCAGGGGGAGGAAGAGGCAAGATGGTGGAGGCACAGCTGCTTCCATAGCTGGCATCTCTAGCCAACAGCTGCAGGACCTGGAAGAACCTGAAGAGCTGACACCCCCAAAGGATGCGCAACCCCAGAGTGAAAGACTTGGCCTCCGGGGCTCTGTTTGCTGATGTCAGCACCAAGTCGGGGCGCACCAGGAACGCTCTCAGCTGCCTGATGGGAGGAGTGGGCATGCAGGCAGCAGAAGAGGAGGGGGCCAACTCACAAGAGCAAGGGAATAAGAACATGGCCTTCATTCACTTATTTCTTGATTGGACAATTATTAGCACCTACTGCATGCGGGGCACTGGCAGTAGGGGTGAGATGAAATAATAATAGTAACAAAAACAATAACAGCTACCTTTCTGAATTCCTATCCTGTACCAGTGCTTTCTGAGCATTATTTCATGTAATGGGCACAGCAACCCCTTTAGGAAGGTACTAATATTAGATGAAGAAACTGAGGCAGACAGGTTTAAGCAACTAGTCCAATAGCTAATAAAAGGCAGAGCTGGGATTTAGATGTGAATCGATTTGACTCTTGGCTAGAGAAAGACAAATGGTTGATGTGGGCTTACTGAGCTTCTCGGTATGAGCAAGACATTAAACGTGCATGGAGCTCAAGCCACTACCTCACACCCAGGAGCTGCCTCTAGAGCCAGGAAGGAGGGAAGTTTGAAAAAACACAGGGAGCAGGGGTGGGTAAGATATATTCTCACTCCAAGTGTTCAGTGATTACAGGGCAGCTGGCCAGGGGCAGGGCCCAGGGAAGTATGGAGCCCAGCCCTGCTGTAGAGCCTTGATGTCCAAGCTCAGGGGCTCAGCATTATCTGGAAATCACCAAACGGTAAGAAATCACCAGTGGTGAACAGAGGATGACGTACTCAGTCATGGTTTAGGAAGACCAACAGCTGCAGACTAATATGGATAACCCAAGAATATGAGGGAAAATACAGTATCTACACTATTAAAAAAAAAAAAAAGATCCATTCATCAAAACCCTCCAGCCAGGACTAGGCATGAGACTCAACCCCAGGGACCTGCATGTCCCCACACAGCTCCACCTGCTAATACGGGCGTGCACGGAGCCCCATCCAAGAGGCAGACCCACACAGGCCCAGTATAGCTTCGGCCTGCGTTTCCTCTAGCTGTCACAGTGAGGCTCCTTTCCTGGCCATATTCTCCAGCTGCACCAGTCTTTCTACTTAGTTGTTCTGCCTGGTTGGAGGGGAGAGGCTGTCTGTCTTTGTGAGGGCCCTTTTCATGCTGTGCATGACACCTTCCTACTCTGGCCTCTCTCGTACCTCACTGAGGCTGTGCCAAATGCCTTTTGTTGGGTATGGCGAAATTCACCATGGAGTCACTTGGGCTGCAGCTGTATGTACTGGGATTCGGGCTGTGACCAGGCTTTGTGAAGTGGCTCAAAAATCCCCCCAGGCCCTGGCCACCAATGAGCCCGAGGGCCCTCCTTCCCTGCCCAGAGTCCTAGAGATTCTGACAGCCTAGAAACAAGAACAGACATTTCTGACCACCATCAGGGCACATAGATGGGTTAGCAGGGCTTTCACGCAAGCCCCAGGCTACACAAACATTTTGCCACAAGCCACACCAGGCTGCGGGTGAAAAAGGCCAGCAGTATGGAGCAGGTTGCTCCGACAGAGGCAGTGACACCCTCTGAGTTATAAGTCAGCATGGACACCTGTCATTTGGGGAATAATCTAGTGTCATTATTAGCTCAGTACGCCCTTCATAAACAAACACATTCATCAACACCTGTCTGCTTTGAGACAGTTGTTTTTCTTCAAAACACAAAAACTCACAAGCCCATCAAACATTTGCCTGCCCCACTGTAGTCCCCAGGCAGACAGGAGTTTGCATCCTTCACGTGGCATATTTTACAGTTAGAAACCAAGGAGCGTTGAGTCCTGTTTTTAAGTGTGTTCGACCAAGACGGATTGGGAAACATGCCAGGGCATGATGTGGCCCCGGGCAGTGCACAGCTGTTCCCACAGCTGGCGGAGATTCCCACAGCTGTCCACCATGCCAGCCAGCAAGCTGACAATCTGAGTGAGAGATGTGTGACCATTTGGCTGGAGGCGACAGGAAGGACACATCTGCCCAGGCAGCAACCATTCTCTCTACAGAGCCTCACACACCAAGGATTCGCCCCTCCCTCCTTTCCCACTCACCCATGGCCACCTTACCACATGAGTATTCCCAGATGGGCATTTTCCATCCCTTCCTGTGTGGGCTTTTAAGACCCCCTCTCCCCGTGCAACTCTGCATTTTCCTTGGATGTCCCTTTTGATTGCTGCCATGGCTCCCTTGTTGGCATGACACGTCCTTCTTCACCATCCTCTGCAGTGGACTCCAGCCGCTCTCTGGGATGCACCTTGAAAGGAGGGTAGGGCTAGAATTTGAGGAGACTGGCTGTTTTCTTGGAGAAAGCCACCCGCTTCCTCTCACTGTGAGGGGCATTTGCAGCAGGAACTGGGATGCCACTGACATCTTTTGGATTAATGCATTCACTCACAAACACTAACACAATTGACTCAAATTCACAACTCACAAAATGAGTCTAAGGGGCTTGACAGGGTGTTACAGCCCACAGCTTCGCAAATGTGGAAGGATGGCAGGACCAAACCCACTAAGATTTTTTTATTAGTGCTTAGAATTCATGATACGCCTTCAAAACCATGGCGAATTCCCACATCATGAAGTCCCCATCTTTATTATTCCACAGCAACGTGGTTCCAGGTCAACACTGTATTATACTAATAATTAGCTGTTCACCTATTTGACTCCTTCCCTCCTCCTTAACAGCCCTCTCCCTTCCAAGACCACGAACTATTTGAAGGCAGAGAACACATCTTATTCTTTCCCATCCTGGCGCTGAGTAGGGAATCAGTGTCTGCTGAAATTAACTGAATCCCACAGGTCTCGGTTAAGACAACAGTAGTAGCAATAGTAGTAGCACGAGCAAATACACAGTCCTAATCCCTTTTACATATATGAAAGCATTAGTTCTCACACCAACCCTAGGTAAGGGCTATTCTGATCCCTATTTTATAGATGAGGAAACTGAGGCACAGAAAGCTAGAATCGCTCACCCCAAGTTCAGTCAGGAACTGGCAGGGTTGGGCTTTGCACCCAGGCAGTCTGGCTTCAGAGTCAGACTTCCAACCCTCTGCACACACTGCCTCTCAAGCCGAACCAATGCAGACGCCTAAAACATAGTGAATTACGTTTTCAAGGAGAGACTATTTGTAGAAATATAGCATGTACAAAGAGGACATTAAAACAATTCTATTCTGTAGACAGCCGTGCAAGAAGGGCATGACAGATGCCAGAGGAGAGAATACGCCCCGTTTCCCATGGGAGGGTCCTCTGTACACATCTGATGCTGCTCAGCACGCAGTCGGGGTTCGAGTGAGGCGGCAAAGAGGAAACGGGGGGACCTGGGCGTTCAGGGAAAAGGCCCAAAAGGTGGGAGGGGTGTGTTCTGGGCATGGTCTTATCAGACTATGGACACAATTGTCAGGCAGGGGGAATGGCTGTGGCCATGTCGGTTAGTTCCGGGCAATGATTCTCACATTCTGATGCACTTTCAAATCACCTGGGGAGCTTGGAAAAATCCCCTATATCCAATGCTTCCCCTGAGCAATCGAGCAATGAAATCAGAATCCCTAGGGGGTGGGACTCAGGCACCAGTATTATTTTAAAGCTCCAAGACAATTATTTTAAAGCTCCTAGGGCAATTACAAACTACTTTTTCTCAATCCAAATTTGAGAACCACTGGTTCAGAGTCTATGCAGTATTATTCACCAGTCTCTTCTCTGCATTATGAACTAAGATGGTGTGTGGGGATTCCGATGGGTGGGCTCTTGTGATCTCTACTTCTCCCGCTGTGGTTGGCTGTTTGGGGCCATTCTGTGGGAATGTGTTTTCTCTGGGTTTCTAGGCGGCCCTTTAGGGTAGTGGTAGACTTCAGACTGTGCAGCTCCAGTTCAAATTTTCCAACCTGGCCACTTACCGGCTGCGTGACCTTGGGTATGTGACCTGATACCCTAGCCTCAGTTTCCTCATCTACAAATACAGGATTGTGATAGGCAGAATAATCGCCCCCCAAAATGTCTGTGTCCAAATCACCAGAACCTGTGACTATGTTACAAGCAGGAATTAAGGGTGCAGATAGAATTAAGGCCGCTAATCAGTTGACTTTAAAATACGGAGATTACCCTGGATTATCTAGATGGGCACAGCATAATGACAGGGATCCTTAAATACGGAAAAGAGAAGCAGGACAGTCAGTGTCAGAGTGATGTGATGTGAGGCTCCCTAGAGCCCCGTGATGCCCGTGAACACGGCACCAACTAGTGTTTTTACTTCCTGACTCTGTTCATGAGAAACAACAGGAAATGGGGCCGTTGGGGGGTGTGGGTAGGGAGAAGTGGAGGGTTGGGAAGGGAGGCCCCTAGGGAGTGTTCCTGGTCATCAGCTAAGAAGGGACCATGGACATGGTCAGCAAGGACTTTGGAGACCTCATCTCAAGGTGCCGAGTACCCCACCTGCTGCCAAAAGCAGGCAAGAGCTGCACCGCTGTGCACCAGCAAAGGGTTGGATTTGCAGTGGTGATTTCCTTAGCAAGGAGAGTCCAAAATTAAAGTCACCAAAGTCTCTTGTTTGTGCCAGGCCCTGGTGGGCCCTTTTACCCAGCTCTCTTAGCTGATGCTCACAACATCGGTGTGTGGCCAGCATTATAATCTGTTTATACAGAGGAGGAAACAGACTCGGGAAAATTCAGTGATTTGCCTGAGGTCACGCATTAGACGGCAGCAGAGCTGAGATTAGAACTCTTGATTCTAAATCTAGAATCTTCCATGTCATACCATATTTCATTTTCTTTTCATAAAGGCCTAATTAATATTTCAGTCATTATTGATTCAATCCTGAGAGCATGAGAACACAGCCAGTACAGACTATTAATCTGCATTTCCTCCTTGAGATGTGCCAGCCATAAAAAATGTAGCAGCTTCAAAAACTACAAACTAGAAAGGGGCCTGGAGGAAATTTGGCGCCCAGTGAATAAATCTTATGTCAGCTCAGGGTTGTTGTAATTGCAGTTCTGCACAATGTTCATAAGGCCTGGGTTTCCTGCGGTCCCTGAAATCAACCAGGCAGGTGAGGAAAGAAGCAGCCATTCCCCACGGGGGTGCCCAAGGACTCCCACCAAATTAGAATGTGGTCCCAGCCCCGGGAACTAAATTTATCCTGAAAGGACATTTGGATCAGAATGTTCTCTGCTACAAGAGATCCTGTCCCTCATCGTCCCCCTCTTTCTCTTCTTCTAGAGCCAGGCGGTATTGGCTGTAAAACTCAGCCCTGTCAGTCCAGCTTGAAAACCACACATACACATGCAGTCAACCCGCAGCAACAGACCCCGCATGTTTAGATTTGAAAGATGGGAAAGACTGAGGCAAGCAGGAAAGGAGAGGCCGAGGACACACGGAGAAGGTGGGACAAGGTGGTTTTGGTGAGGCTGAGTGCAGGGTCAAAGAGGAACTGAGAAGAGGAAAAAATGTCCCCGGTGACTGGGGACAAGCTCCAGCCCTGTAACCCAACAGCAGCTGGGGCAAGTCATTCCCTCTCCAGCGCCAGCTGCTCCTTCCCAAGCCACGCGGCTCCTCCTACCTGTCCCCACTCTTCAACCTTTTGAGCCCACTTAAAACTCAGAAGCCCCCCCACCACAATGTCGGCTTTGGGTGATGTCACTGCTGCTGCGGGTGACAGCCAGGCCCTGGGGAAAGAGGCCTGCTCTGGGATGGTGGCGGTTTCCAGCCACCCCACCAAACCTGCAAGGTTGAATTCTGCAGGCAAAGGAAGGATGTAAACTCCCTGCCTGGGGGAGAAGCTAAGTCCCCGAGGCTGCTGGAGAAGAGTGTATTTTTAGGCGTAGGCTTGATTTGTGAACAATAAGGGAAGAGCAAAATTGCAAAATCCTAAGGTTCTTGTGAAGTCTGATCAGTGTCAGCTCCTGCTAAACATCCAAAAAGATCTGACAGAGCAAGACAAACTCGGGCTGCCCGTGAGCCCGGGCTCCTAGTGGGGTGGTGTTCAGTCAGTGAGATCAGAACCTCGGCATTCTGGGGTAGGAGGGGTGTTTCTCCCTTCCTCTGACTCTTAAGCAAGAGTTTACCGGGTGGCTCTCATCTTTAATCCTAACAGTCTCCCAAGGAGGGAGATTCAGCCACCATTCCTCTAGCCCAACCCTGCACTCTAAGGTCAGAGCAGGTCCCAGTGATTGAGGGGGGTTCAACCTGTACCATAATCTACACCCATCTCCCACCCCCATTCTTCCCTCTCAGTCTTTGATACAGACTACTGACGTTCTCTCCATCTTACATAAAATGCTTTGCCGGTGCAACTTGAAGACAAATTCCCTGGCTTCCCTCTCCCGCCGTCAGATCGCCATCCCCCAACCCCTTCTCATAGAGAGAGAATGGGGCTACTACCATTTTAGACCTGGGTGCCTCATCTCTCCAGCTGTTGCTCACCAGGATCTGGCTCCAGGCCCTCTGTCTATTCTCACCTTCCAACATTCCCTTTATGATCAGCTGCATGCCTCCCATTCCCCAGAGCCCTGCACTTCTGTACTCTTCACAGCTGCTGGAGCTGGTCCCTTCCCCTAAAGGACCTCGCACCACCTGCACCTGCTAGAACTGTGTCCAGCCCCCATGACCGCCTCCGATGCCCTGCACGACAGTGTCCTCATTCCCGTCTAGGTGGAACTGCGCACAGTGCCCTCCACACCCTTGTCCTCAGCACCAGCAGCCAAGGCGTGTGAGTGTCTGCGTGCTTATCTCTCCATTAGATCACAAGCCTGTTTCGGGCAGGGACCTTGCTGTCCCCACGGTGCCTGGCTCAGAACAGCCCTTCAATAGCTCTGTGCTGAATGAATTAATCACCTTTTGTCCAGTCCTCAGGGGAGGGAGAGAATAGTTGCTATTTCTAACAGCAGCAGGAAGACAAATATTGCCCTGCCCACTCCCTCGCCTCCCATTCCACACACACACCCACTGGTGGCAATTTCTCTTTGCTCTCAAATCGATATGGTTTCTAGCACATTCTAGCAAGAAGCACCACAAAGAGCTGAGAGGGACCTTGGAGAGCCCTTAGCTTCCTCCCCAGATGCACAAGTGAGGGATCTGAGGGCAGTGAGGAGCAGAGAGTGTTGGCGATCACACAGCAGGCAGGTGTAGGGGACATACCTGACTCCCTGCCCGGTGCTCCCACAGAGCCGCCGCGTGGCTCTGAGTTCAGAGGCGGCGGCTGCTCTGCGCCCGATGGATGGCTCCGCCGTGTCTGGTTACTGATCTCTGGTTTGTGGCTGTGCCTGCTGTAGTCACAGGTCAGCGGTCATAGCCAAGCCCAGCTGCTGTGGCTGAGCAGTGTCTCTGAGAACGTCCAGCCATGGTGGCCGTGCCTCAGCACTCTCCTGTGACACAACACGATCTCACCGAGTGACCAGGCGTATGGCTTCACCCTTCCATTTCACAGACTCAACACTCAGCCCCAGCAGCCAAGCCCCAGCACCAGCAGCCACCCTTTCATGTCACAGACCGTGAGTAACACGAGACCAGGTCCAGTCTGTAGTTCACAGCTCTGTCCCATCCCAAGCGCCATGCCCCTCACAGAGCATGGCTCAATGAACACGTGTTTTATGAATGCAGAACAGGCTTATTTGGGGGCTGGGGTGGGAGGGCACATAAAACCACAACCTCATGGGAGGCCACAAAACTTTTAAGATGAAAAAGATGTGCAAATCCTTGAATTTTCTTCTTTACTTCTCCTGTCTTTGGTCCAACCAAAGAAAGTTTACTTCCCAGATTCGACTTCTGGTTCAACATTTGTAGCAATGGTGTAGATGAAGCTATTATACTCAGGCTCATCAAATGTGGGAGCTCAGGAAGCTGGGAGGCCCCCACATACGTGTTGCTGAGTGAGATGCTGAAAGGCCTGGACAGACTAGAACGAAGGGCTGAGACAGCTGCAGGGAAACATTAACAGAAGCAAACGAAAGGTACAGTCCTCACCTAAAAAGCCAACCGTATTAGCAAGGATGGGAGATGGAGGGGGCAGAGGGTGGGGAGCTGATGGCTTAGCAGCTCATGAGAAGACAGTGGGGTTTTAGTAAATATTCAGTTCAATATAAACTAATAGGCTACCATGAAAGCTAAAAGTCACTGGCTGTCTTTGACTGCAGTAACAAAATGAGAAAGCCGGTCGGTGCCCTCTGTACTGACCTGATCCCAGCGGTGTGTGAGGGTCAGTGTGTCACCAGACCCCTGGGCTGCTATGGACCAAGCAGGTCCTGTTCAGAGTAGCAAGATCAGGGTGGAAACAGGATTATTGACATGATTATGCCAGGGAAGCGGGGGCATTTAATCTAGGAAAGTCCTGGATCCAGCTCAGGGGAGCTTGGGTGGGAGGCTGCTGGCACCTTACCATAGGAACGGGCAGAAGGAGGAGAAAATATGGGCAGGGAAACAGGAGAGCTGCTGAAGCCTGACCCACCCAGGCCACTGGCAGCCCAAGGCACAGTGTCTAAGGGAAAGACCAGACTTAGCCCAGGCAGACGATGGCTTGGGGGCAGAGGCAGGTCTGATCCTGAGGGCCTGGGGACTCTCAGGGACACTGTGGCTCCAGGCAAGCAGAAGTAGAAGCCAGCCTCTCAGAAGGCAGGGAGGCAAGAAAGAACAAGACCCAGTATGGGACTTAACCAGGCCTGAAGGAAGACCCTAGCCTAGTCAGGATCAGAAGGGAAGGCAGAGAAACTGAAGCGGGTCCCAGTTCTGATGGCTGGGCATGTAACCCTGAGATAGCTGCCCTTCTACCTCCCCAAGGGTGCTGGGCCTCATCCTTGAGGCAAGCCTGGGACCCAAGGGGAGGACAATAGGGAAATCAGGAGAAGGAAGGGATTTTAATAGGCAAAGGAGCCACCATAGGGCACAGCCAAGGTGGAGGTGTGGCTGGGATGAGGGCCTCCAGAGCTGCTGCAAGGTTGGACCAACACTGGGTTGCTGTTCAGCCCTAGGCTTCCTAATATTCACCCTTGTTGGAGGGAAGTCCCCATGACTCAGCCCACCTTCTAGGCTGCTTCTAGCCATTATAAGAACCAGGGGTAGAAGAGGTAATTTGAGGACAGGCCTCTCTCCCCAAGGCAGGGCAACCTGGCTAGCTTTGGAGGTGGTCAACTCAAACAGTTGACCTCAAAGCCCTCTGCCCTCACCAGCCACATGACTGTGGATACATCTCTTACCTTCTCTGCCTCAGTTGCCTTATCTATAAAGGGGGGATGATAACAGAGCCTAACTACAGGACTGTCACCAGGAATCACTGAGATGATAAAGTAAAGGCACAGTCCCCAGAGCATGAGAGATCAACAGATGGAGGCACCACTATTACCACCTGTGGGATTACCAACGACTTCCCCAATCTAAACTTGGAATCAGAACCCCGGCCTGTGATGCTAGGGCGATGGGACAGGGTAAAGGTAAGTTTAGGGGCTGACAAAGTGGGGGATGCTTGTGGAGATGATGTGCAAAGAGAGCTCACCACAAGCCTTGGTGGGGGCACATAAGGCCACATAGAAAATGACAGTCAGTTCTTGAGATGGATGGTGGTAACAATTATACAATAATAAGGATATTCTTAATGTCACTGAACCATATACTTAAAAATGGCTAAAATGCTAAATTTTAGGTTATGTATATTTTACCACAAGTTTTAAAAAGTTTTTTTTTTGTTTTTTTTTTTGAGATGGAGTCTGGCTCTGTTGCCCAGGCTGGAGTGCGGTGGTGCGATCTCAGCTCACTACAAGCTCCGCCTCCCGGGTTCACGCCATTCTCCTGCCTCAGCCTCCCGAGTATCTGGGACTATAAGCGCCCGCCACCGCGCCCAGCTAATTTTTTTTTTTTTTTTTTTTTTTGTATTTTTAGTAGAGACGGGGTTTCACCATGTTAGCCAAGATGGTCTCGATCTCCTGACCTCATGATCCGCCCGCCTCAGCCTCCCAAAGTGCTGGGATTATAGGCATGAGCCACCGTGCACAGCCTAAAAAGTGTTTTAAATGACCAAGTCTCAACTTGGACCCAGGTCTGCGGACCGCAAGCCCGGTGTCTCTCTCACCGTCATGCTAACGGGACAGGTTTGCGTGGGAGATGGCTTTGGAGGAAACAAACTGCTCAACTGAATTGCATCGAATTCTTTAATTTAAAGATAAATCAGGGGCAGTTCATCTCTTTTCCTCGTCCAATTGTTGGGGTTTGGAGAATTTGAGCAGCAGTGATTTTGCCATTTTTTTCTCTTAAAAACAGGAAAATGTCATTTCACTAGATTCCTACTCAACAGGAAACTAGAATTATCAGAATTTTCTTGATAGCACAATGCAACAACACTTGTATAGAAGCCTCCAAACACTAAAGATTCGACGGCGCCTTCCAACTTTACAAATCCTCGGAGAGTCAATGGTCCTTACCCGAGGAGTCACTGAGTCCCACTATGCACAGTGCTCTTTGTTAGGCACAGCAGGGGCGGCTGCAGGGATGACTGGGAAGACGCTGGCCTACCTGAGCTTAACTGAGTGCCAAGTTACAGGAGTGTGCACTGCACCCCCTGCGGTGCTGTCAAAACACACATTCCCAGGCAGTGGGGTTCACCTGCCTGTGCAGGACCCAGACATGACACAGGGGATCTGAGGCACACCCCTGATTGAGAACTGCTGCCACAGGGGAAAAGATCATCATTGAAAAATGGTAACAAGAAAACCAAATAGAACAGATTAACTTTGAAAAGTCATGGATGACACACATTGGCAGTCTCAGAGAAACGGAATATTCTGTTAAGCTGAGCACTTGTTCCCCATGACTTTGGAGAAGTGGGAGTCTGCGTTCACTGAAGGAGGGTGGAATGGAGTGCTAAGGCAGGGGACTCGGCCACTTACTCTATTATCCTGAAAACTTTAAGCTGTCTGACCAGCTCCTATGTGTAAGACACTCAAGAGGAGTCACCTTTAAACTTTCAGATGTTGGAGCCCAAGAGCTGTCTTTATTATTGGTTTCTACGTCAAGTTTGAGACTGCGTTTAGGGGACAGCCAGCTCTGTGACTGGGCAGAGGCAAGGCTATTAAAAGAAGGGACAGAAGTTGTTTGGACAGTCCCACAAAGGGCCTCCTGAACACAAACCAGGTCAGTCATTGTTACCAAAAACTGCCCCCAGCCACTCTCGTAACATTTTCCTCTCCTTGTCACGCAGTGTCCCTCAGACATGGAATCCTGGCTACAATCAGAGTTCTCAGAGATCATCTGGCCTAATCTGCCCACTTTACAGACAACACAACTGAGGTTGAGCTAGAACAAGTCGCTTGTCCTAGCTCACAAGTGATCAGCATCCCAGACAAACTGGCTCTGACCTCTCGTCCCATGTAGAACAGGCAGAAGGTTGCTGGGGAAGGAGCCCCTTGGGCGGAGCAGGTGTTTGGCTGTTTTTTTTTTTACTGGGAATATTTTCATTCTCTCAGCTGCCCAGGCTGGGACTGTGATTTTTTGTATCCTGAATTACACTGGAAGCTTCCTGAGAAGCGTGTCCACGGCCCCCTCACTTCACATGGCCTAGGGCGAGGACAAGTGTGTGGTTTCCAAGGTAACACATAGCTGGGTGGATTCAGCCTCCCGGGCCGCCTCCTCTTCCCGGGAGGCTTCATCCTGAGCCCGCAGAGGAGGAGGTGGGAGGCGAGGCGACACACCGCCTTCCCATTCACAAACACGGACTCTTTCCGAAACCAGTCTCCCCTCTGTCCTCCTGCCAGGGTTCAAGGGCAGATGACTCCCCCAGTCCTGAACTCCTGGAGCTAAGGAAGCTCCTGGAGGACTTGGCAAGAGGCATTTGCCTGGAAGTCAACAGAACCCCAGCTGACAGGGAGGTCAAGCCTTAACGTGCCCGGGGCAGGGCTTTTCACACCTGTTCACGGACACAGCACCGCCCAGTGAGAGCACGATCCAGGATGACATTCCCCAGAGACAAAACAGAAAGTCAATACAGGCAGCCGAGAAACAAGCCTTGCTGCTACCGTGAGCACACCCACCCCACTGGAGATGCCAGCCAGGGCCAGGGAGAGCAGCAGGGGGGCCTCACACCTAAGGGACGGGGAGCAGCAGGAAAGCCCCCTCTGAAGCAGAAAGGGTTAAGCCCGAGTGTTTAAATATTTAGCAAATAAAACCAAAATGTCACACAGAGACTGCCAGGGCTGGTGTAGTAACCATGGCAATCCATGGTCAGCGGCCGATCCAAGTGAAAAGGTGCTGGGACCCAGGTGGGCCTCCCAGAGAGTGCCAGGGAGGGCAGCCCGCTGGGACCTGCAGCCCCTTAGGATGCAGAAAGCACAGGTCAGATGTCAGGGCTGTGGGCTTCAGGTCAAGCTCTCAGCCTGTTAGAGTCTCCGCTTTCTCCTTAGAATGAGGAGAGAGCAAATCTGCCATGCCTACCCCGGCTTTGTCGTTCATTCATTCATTCGTTCAACCTACACTCATTGAGCACCTACTAGGTGCTAGGCACTCTCATGGCTTTGGGGATCCAACAGTGAATCCAATACAGTCACCACTGCCATGGAGCCCACAGTCAGGGAAGGGAGTTGCAGGCAAGAGATAGTATCCACAACCAACATAAGACACACAGGGACAAGTAAGAGCCAGTGCTAGGTCTACTCCTAAAAGGGGCACCCTGGGGTCAGGGAAGGGGGATGATGGCCGGAGAGAGTTCCTGGAGGAGGAAATAACTATGCTGAAACCTAAAAGGCAAAAAGGTAAAGGCAGCCAGGCCAAAGGTCTGGTAGATGTGAAAACCCTCTAAAACATACAAAGTACTAGACAAGATGTGGCCACACCATCGTCTCTGAGGCGCTTGCTAACGTATCAGCCTCTGAGTTTTCTGTCTTCAAAGTGTAGTCTGACAAGGATTTATTCCATGGTGTTCTGACTTCTCGGGCCCAGTTGGCGGCGTAGCATCCTCTCTGTCTTTCTTCCTCTCTTTCTAGCCCCACTGTGCACAGCTGGGCCAGGTAGGAGGCCGAGGCCCAGAGAAGAGCAGCACTCCAGTGAATCCCCGTCGCCGGGCACTGTTCCCTGGAACACATTCCCCATTTTCAACTTCCCTTGTGTGCTGTGATCAACCAGGGGCGCATTTATGAAAGTGGAACAGGAGAGGGATGTACACCTGGCAGAGGAGGCCCCCATGTGGAATTTCCTGTCAAGGTCTCCTCCCCTTCAGGACGAGTGGCCCCAGCTCCCTCCTTCCATCTGCTCATCACATCTGAGTTAAGGGGTTGACATGCTCAGACGTAGCCAGGCTGAGAAGTCTGTCTGGAGGTCTCAAGATCACGGAGGTTCAATTAAGGTATTTCTAGTCCATCAACCAACCAGCCAGAGACACCCTTAGGAAACCTCTACCAGGTGTCTGAAGAAGGATGGGGACTCTAGCCCCAACCTTGGGGGGTTTGGGCAACCTCCACCTTCCCTCGGAGGACAGGCACAGCTTCCTTCTCTTTTTTTCCTCTCCTAAAACACTCTGGGCCAGCTCTGTCCTGAGCATACAAGGTTTCTGCTCCTGGCAAATACAGGGCACAGCATCATCTCCCTGTGAAACCTGCCCAGCCTCTCTGGGAGAAATGCATCACTCCCTCCTCCGTGGCCACTTGGCATTTCACAGACCCTCATATTATGGCACTTATGACCCTGGGTCACAGTGGATCAAGGTCTAGGACAAACCAATTTCCAAAGGCAGGAATCAGGTCTGTTTTATTTCTGGATTCTGAATGCCTAGCACAAAGTAGTCCTACAATAAATGTTTGTTGAATAAATAAACAAATGAATGGACTCACCATTTTTATAGACTGTACTAGGGTTGGAAAATTTATAGAGGTCAGTACATGCTCTGCTATTATACCTTGTCTCTCAGTGCCAGGACACCTTACAGGTTACGTTCAGGATGTGACTTGAGTCTGCTTTCTTTTACAGGGAGAAGGGAGAGTGAGGGCACAGAGCAAGATACAGTGTGAGTTCTTCTGTCTGTTCCATCAGGGGAGGACACCACTAACTCCTTTAGTGGTGGGACCCCAAAGCACCTGGACCAGCAACACCTCCTGCATTACAGACACCCATGTCCCTGTGACAGTACATTACACGCACCTAGGAGGACACTCCCATCCACAGAGCAATCATGCCACAGGGAGTGAGGCTTCCTATAATTTATGTCCTGTAATTTCAAGTAATTTCCTTGTCTGCTCAGAACTCTATCGGTATTTAATGAAAATATCCCCTTTTATATACCTAATAAATTAAAAGCCTCCCTTTTTTTTTTTGGTCCCTTGTATTTCAAATTCATGAGGTTGAAGGCCTTCACTGACTACCTGCTATGTGCCCAGCATTGGCCTGGGTGTAGGGACCGCACCTCCCATCCCTGCAACTTTATTAAGGATGCCAGGCTCTGCTCCACGCCTCTGGACATGAATGTGTCTGCACCCCACCCCTTATTCCACGCCCGGGGCTCTGAGCCAGGCACTTCCTCCCTGGGGCACTGCATCCCTCCCATTCTCCCTTCCTCACTCTTGCCCCAGCTCTGGGCATTATCACCCCTCACCTGGCCCATGATGACATGCTTCCCACTGTCCTCCTGCCTCTGAAATTGGCCTTTCCTACATTTGCATGCTGCAGATGAAGAGTGCTGTCTAAAATGTAAATCTGATCATCTTGAAACCTTCTCATAGTTTCTGCTGCTGCCTACAGGACATTTCAAAACCCTTCAGCAAGGCAAACAAGCCCCTACAGGTCCTGCCCACCATCCATAGTGAATTCGCCCCCCTACCCAGGACCCTGTCCTTGACACATTCCCAGTGTGCTCTGCAGTTCCCCATCTCAGAGCCTTTGTTTACTCTGAGACTGCTGTCCGGGGTATCCTTTCCACTCTGTCAGCCAGACAAACAGCATTCTCACTTCAGTGAAGGAGTTCTGCTTATATTATCTAATTTAATCTGTACAATAACCCTTTCTGGTAGGTACTGGTTCCGGGTGGGGAGGCATATGCAAACCTACCCCCAAAGGCTGAGGAAGCCGAGAGGTTGAAGAAAGGGGCTGACATATCCAGTTTCTCAGCAAGAAACATTTAATAGGGACTTATGAACAAAAGCTACAGTCTCCGGCGGCAGTAAGACAAGATGGTAGATCCTGCACCATGACCCCCTAGAACCAGGGATTAGATACCAGAGGGAAGGGGTATATGTGCTTCAGAAGCAATTTGCCTAAGGGCAGGACTTACAGTAAACAGTAGATAAAGGAGAAATCTTAGAGGCTTTCCCAAAACTGGGTTAATCGGAAGTCAATATGGAGGATCAGCATCCAAGATGGAGTTGCTGTGGCCTCCACAGTATGGTTATTCGTCCCATTTTACAGAAAAGAAATAGACTAAGAAGGATTAAGTAACTTGTTAAAGGCCACTTACACACTAAAATGTGACAAACAGCATGATTTGCACCCAAGCTGGGCTGCTCTGAAGTCTATGTTCTCAGTCACCTGCTAGCCTGCCTTCCAGGATGGCACCAGGGCCATTCATTAGAGCCATAGATTCACTCAAAGTTGGTGACCCCTGGGAGAAGCATGGTGAATTCCAAGTTTCTCCTCTAGAGAACTGGGCTCCTGTCCCGGGCTCTGCACCTAGAAGATTATTAAATAGATGCTGAACCAATGACTGCCCTTGGTGGGTCATCAAGAGCATGGGAGGAGAGGATACTGGGGAGCAAGAGGAGTTCAGTGTTTTGCGTGTGGAGCCAGGGGCTGCTGGTGGCATCTAAAACGTGAGTTTGCAGCCTGGGGAGGGGGTTGGCATGGTCTGAGAGCTGTTGGTGAGAGCTAAACCACAGAAGTAAATGGACTCTCCAAGGGAGAGCACAGTTTTCAGTCAGAGTTTTGGTAAATAAACAAAATGCATTGATTCTTGTATTTTCATTTCTCTCCCAGACACACCGGCCTGAGGAAAAGAGATGCCTGAGTCTTTGAAGGTCTGTGCTCCAAAACGCCAACAGAGAAGGAGACTGAGGAGAGATGGGGTGGGGTGCCATCTTCAAACGATGGAGGCTACCACGCGGGAAACACAGCCCCTTTTTTTCCCTGCTCCAGAAGCAGAACCAGGCCTGGGGGCAAGTTCCAAGGAGGCTGCCTCACCTCGGCAGAAGGGCGGGCTTTCTAAAGACACTGGTAGGGCAGCCTCTCCCAGGGGGGCTGGCAGCTCTGCCACAGCAGCACCCACAGAGGCCCTGGGGTTCCTGCACTAGGTGGGCACTACGATTTAAACGTGTCCCCTCCAAAATTCAGGTGTTGCCAATGTGGCAGTGCTAAGAGATGGGGCCTTTCAGAGGTGTTGAGGCCACGAGGGCTCCTCCCTTGTGAATGGGATTAAGGCCCTTATCAAAGAGGCCCTATGCAGTGTTCAGTCCCCCAGCCTCCTGCCTTCCCCGCCTGAGGACGCAGCAATGCAGCGCCATCTTGGAAGCAGAGAGCAGCCCTCACCAGACAACTGAAGCTGCTGGCACCCTAATCTTGGTCTTCCCGACCTCCAGAATTGTGAGAAATACATTTATGTTCCTTATGAATTACCCAGTTTGGATGAGAGTTACCCAACAATGTTGCAGAATTCTTCTTCCTGAAAAACTCAAGCCATCTAAATGAACAAATAAGAATAGTGTTCTAAAAGGTACTCCCCCAGCCTCACGTATGTGCCGGGCAGGGCCTGGGGCCTGGGTGTGAGCTTTTGGGGCAAGGTTGGGGAAGACGGGGACATGGTCTTCTGGTCCCTGCTAAAATTTAGTCATGTGACCAGGAACCATTGTGGATGAGGAAAGTTGTGAGCAGATTCCTAGCAAAGGTCCTGAATCACCCCAAGGGGAGATGCAGCAGCCTCCCCCTGCCCTGACTGCTTCACAACAGATGGGCAGCAGCTGGCCTTTCCCTGTGGAAGCTGCTTGCTAAGCACTCCCCTCTGCGTAAGTTCATCAGTCACACTTGGGATAGCTCCTTCCTCCACTCGCAGGAAGTAGGTTCCGCAGCTGGCTGAGCAGCCAGACCTAAACCAGAGAATTACAAGATTGGGGGGCTAAGTAACAGATGAGGACACTGAGCTCCAAGACCAAAAAGCTAAGTCATGGCATGACCAGCTTTGGAAAATAGCTACCTTGAACTCAGCACGCTTTCCATTCAAAGAACGTGCTACAAACGCCTGCTTTTTGTCAGACACTATAGGTCTCTGGAAATGTAAAGGTTAATGCAAAGATAATTGCCTCTGAGGTTGGGGAGAAAGACGCCTAACAGAAAACTGCAATATGGCCCAGTGAGGTATATACAAGGGCATTCTGTAGGAGCCTCCCTCCTGCTGACTCTCTGGGCCCAAACTGTTCCCATTTCCCTCTGGCAAGAGAAGGTCCAGCTGGGCACAGAAAGAACTTTACTGGAAAGGTAAGAGGCACAGAGGAAGCCGGTGTTGGTGACTTTCCTCAAGTGATGGAGGCTGCAGGGAGGATAAGGGGCTGGGTGGCAGGAGCTCAGGGTACAGGAAGGGCTGAGCCAGAGCAGGAGGAAGCCCAGCCACCTGCCAGTACCAGGCAGTCATGACAGTGACCACCTGGTGGACCCAGCTGGTAAGTGACAAGGCCCAGCTAGAAGCAGTGGGACAAGGTCACAGGAAAGGAACCAAAGTTTCCACTCTGTGAAAGCCCACTCTGTACTCTACACTGTTCCCAACCCCTGCAAGAGTTCAGCAAAGTGGCTGATGTGGTTCCCATACTTCAGATGGGGAAACTGAGCCCCAGGGTCAGGATTCAACACAACTGATTTTACTTTGTTTCTCCAAATTGTGTCGGGCCAAAATGAATGACCCCCAATAGCATCATCTACTGCCCATGATTAGGGCTGAAACAGAGATTGGCCATGAGCTGGACATGGGACAATGGGTGCCCAGCCAGGTTCTGGGCTGTCAGCAACATGACCCTGCCACCAGGCCAGAACTGAGTCAAGCGGCAGCTGGACCAGAACAGGCCGAGAGCTAGGGCTGCAGGCCCTGGACTGGGAACAAGGACCTCAGGAGCATCAGAGGGAGGGATACCTGGCTCTACCCACACCAATGCCTGGAGCAGAAAGAGGAAGTAGTCAGGCTTAGCACCAACATAGTGTGGGGTTGAGGCTAAGAACAGCTCCTCTTCTTCCCCTTCCTCAAGCCTAGGTCATAACTGAGTTTTATGATTCTGCCTTTTTTCTTTGGTGTGTGTGACACCTCCCCACACAGGTCAGGGGAACATATAATAATACAGCCTCCCTACAGATGAGGACATGGACCCTGAGGGACTGCCTGGGTCCCACAGCTGGCTTTGGGTGGGGTGGAACCAGGCCCGGAGCCCAGACTGTCAACTTCTGTCCTATCTCGGTTCCGTGGCCCTATTCCTCCCTGCCTGTACTCCTGGCTCCTTTCTGGGGCTGACTGGACAATGTCTGAGTTAAAGTCCACCACTGCGTCCAATTCAGACTCCATGAAGGAAGCTGCCTGGTGGCATTTGGCACAAGCACAGCCCCTGTCCAAGCACGTGCAACCCTTTAGAGGCTGAAGAGTCCCAGCATCCAGGTCAGTATCCTCTAGTCATCGACAGAATGCAGCCCTGCCAAGGTGGCCTGGAGCTGAGGCTTCCATGTCCCAGTCAGCCACAGTGGCCCCTGACCTTTAGACAAAAAGCCAAGGCTCTCTAGGAGGAGGAGGCACTCCCACCTGCATCTGCACAGCTGCTCCACCCTGAAACTGCCGAGTAACGAAAGGGACTGGATTCGAACAGTGTTGTTCAATAGCGCTTCACAAAGCACTCTCCCATGCACTCCTCATCCCATCCTCACGACAGCTCAGCAGAGCTGGAATAAAGGCCCCATGTTCTAGATGAGAAGATCGAGACCCAGGAAGGTCACAGGGCTGGCCAAAGACACTCCGAGAAAAAAGGTCACGGCCGAGCCTTGGCCCCAGTTTTTCTGACTCTGACTCTGGTCTTCGTCAGTCTCTCGCCTGCTGCCCAGATGTGAATCTATCTGTGCTCCTCCGGCCAAAGGACCGGGATGGTTTCCAGATTCACATGCACATGAGGAAAAACATCTGGAGAGTTTAGAACTGCTCAGGTCCACAGCAGTGCAGGTCAGCCTGAAAGGCCGGGGGCTGGGGGAGGCTCGTCACCAGAAGATGCCTCAGATCTGTTCCCTCCTGTCTCATCCTCCTGGCCCGGGTTGAACCATCCTCCCTATGTCAGCCAAACTGGAAGTGCACCCTGGAGGCCCAGCCAATGTTTCTCTGGGTACCAACTCACTCCTGGGCAGCAAGAAACAGGGGCCTTCTCAGCCACAGCAGACTCTTATTCTTTCTAGAAAATGACACCCCCCAGCCTGGCACCCACAAGGGTGAAGCCCACATCATTCACAAAAAGCAGACTCCTTGGTGGAGTTCAGTGCAGCATATGTGGGGGTACACGAGGCAGGTCTGCCTCACTGAGGGGATCAACTCGGTGGCCCAAGTTCATAAAGGATCCAACAAGAGTCAGAAAAGGCAGAGCAATGCATCAGGGGCTCTCCCAGCCTGATGGTGCTCAGTGAGGGTCCCGAATACAGCAACCTCGCTCAGCGTGAGGCCCTACGTTTGTCTCTGGGATCCGCACTTCGAAGACAACTTAACAGTTATTCGAAAGCCATGGGGCAGCCTTGCAGTTTCCTCTCCCATTTGGGTCCAAACCAGAAGAGAAGAGCCAAGATCTTGGGCACCGTCTTGTAAAATCACCCAAGTAGCTGCTCGGGGAGTGGGTTTTGGGGGTGGGGATGGGCTCGGCTCAGAGCAAGGCCAAAGGATCAGCCGCTGCATGAAGGAGTAAGGCGGGGGCACCTACCTGGACTTCACGTGTGTGGTAGGCGATGATCAAGCCCAAAAGGATGATGGTGGACAGACTGATAAGGCATTTCAGGGCCAACGAAAACATGGAGTCCTGCAGGAACAATGGAGAGAGAGAATTAGGGAGTGCAGGGAAAGGAGCGTCTCACTTTATTCTGCGGCTGTGTAAAAGAGAAGGGGTGGGGACACAGGAGGGACTGTTACCAGCCACTCCTAGGAGCAGGTGTAGCACAAAGTCAGCCTGAGCCACACAAAAGCCTTGGGCTGTGCCTGGGCTGGCTCTGTTTCAGCAGCTGCCCCCTCTGAGCCTCTGTTTTCTTGGGCTAAGTCATATTTGCATTCCTGGGATGAACGCTACTTGGGCATGATGTATTATGTTTGTTATACATGGCTAGATTCAGTTTGCTGATGTGTTATTTAGAATTTGTACTTCCATGCTCGTAAGTCATATGAACATCGTTCTTTATTGTGCCGCTATTACACGGTTTGGGCATCAATATTACGCCAGCTTGGGCCTCTGTTTTCTCTTAAACCCAAACCAGAGGACTTCGGAGGCAGAATTCTTTCAGGACTGAATCTGAATGTCCCAGCAGCTGCTCTCATCTCCTGGCTTAGGCCAAGGGCAGGGGAGGAGGCAGGGACAGCAGAGGAGCTACTGGAGAAAGAAGTGGGTGAGCACAGGAGCAGAGAGGGGTCCTGGCAGGAGAAGGACTCTGAGGGTCCCTCCTGCTAGGGATTAGGTGGGGGAGGTGAGCCCTGTGTTCTCCACCACAGCCTTTCAGCCCCAGGGCAGCTTAGAGAACCTGAGGTGTGTGGTTAAGAACATGACCTCTGCGGCCACACTGCTGGGTCCCAGTCCTACAACAGCCACTTAGGGCTACATGACCTTAGAACGCCCACTCCACCTCTCTGCACCAGCATGCCTCCTGTGTCAGATGTGGATAATATTGGGGCCTACCTCACAGGGCTGTTGTGAAAATAAAGGAGTTAATTTACGTAAAGTGCCCAAAACAGTGCCTGGCCAAGTAAGTGTTAACTACCCTTATCATTTACTTTGCATCCTCTACAAATCAGGGTGTCTGGGTTGGAATTTGGTGCACCTCTGGGCATTTCGAAGCTGTAAGTAGAGATAGCTCCCAGTTCCAAAGGAAGGTGGGAACACAGCCCTGAGCGAAGGCAGCGGATGAGATCCAGGAAGCATTTCCAAGCAGCGACTGTGAGTGGCGGCCCTGCACTTGGTCCGGAGTGGTGCACGCCACAAAAGAAACAGCCCCTGTCCTCAGGGAGTTGGTCATTAGAAGAATGATGCCCAATTTCTGGAAGGCACCTTACAGTTTACAAGGTAGTTTCACGTATTTGTTCTCATCCTTCCTCAGAACAGCCCTCGGCCTTTTACCTTATAGATATTACAGGCTGAGGCCCAGAGGGGTGGGTGGCTTGTGCCAGAATTCAAAGCCAAGGCCTCTGACTCGCAGTACAGAGCACGCCCGCAAGCCCTCGGGCACACTCTCCAGTGGCAAACAATGTAGAAACATGGGAAGCATTCATTTAAGTAGACCTAAATGACACCTTAAGACAACAAGGTAAGGGAGAATATGATCAACTGGCAGAGTGAGATCTACGGTAGAGCTAGGGGAGCTCGAGGGAGGGAGGCCACTGTGGATGGGTCCGAGGCAGCTTTCAGAGGCGGATGTGAGGGCAGCTGAGATCTGTGGAGTGAGGCGGTAAGTCCAATATGGCTACCACAAGAATGAGAGGAGGGCTTGGGACTCGAACCCAGGACTTCCAAGTGCCCAGGTCCATGCTCTCGGCCACCCTCTGTGGGCTAAAACAGAATGAAAGCGCTCTCCCTGATGTCTATTAATCTCCCCATTCATTTCATTGGTACACTTCTTGAGGCCCACTGGAGATATAAAGAAAACTAATAAAGTAACTCATTCATTCACTCTTTCACAACAATTTCAACCACTTCTCATTTGCTGGGCACTTGCTAGATATCTACCAGTGTGCTAGATTCTATACATACAGTGATACACACCAGAAGCTTCTGATCTGGCTTATTCACTAACTCTGACTTTCTACATTGTATGGGGTCGTCCAACTATGGGAAAAGATCTCCATTATTTGCTATACATAAGATGATCTACACATAAGCAAGTCTTCTTTTAGCCTCTTCATGTTCCACGGTTCCGTGAAGAGCAGCCTGCAATCATTTACTGAGCACACATGTATGGGGGCCTAAGGAGGGTTGGTGCTGTTCTGGTCCAATGTCAACACAGAGAAGGACAGAACACAGTGCTGGCCCTCAAAAACGTTCTGATCTTCGCAAGCACTGCCTGATGCCTGAAACGCTACCCAACCACAAGACCCAGATGGAGCTGAAAAGAGCAAACGGCGAATTCAGGAACACTCAGACTGTATTAGGGTAAGACAAACCTCCCTGCACGAATCAACTGGGGACAGCTCACAATGTTTGCCAGCCAGAAATGACCATAACTTTCTTTTCAAAGGGGTCTGAAACCATCTGGGAGCTTCACACCTCCCCAGGAAGGATTTGGGATCAGTTGCACATTTCAGCCTCTCATTTATTTCTTTTGGCAGAAATGAATTGACATCAGAATCCAAGTCTATTTCCATCATTTTAAAGGAAGCAGTGAAGGGAAATGGGCCAGATGCTGTCTCTCTCCTTTGAGCCTCTTCCTTTTGTCCTAAAGCTCAAAACCTTTACATGAACAGGCAACTCCCACCTGCTTCTTGGTTTTGGCCAGTACAACCTCCCTGGCCAGTTCCAGCCCCATCTGCGGGATGACCAAGCTGTGTGCTGGATCAACAGGGACTCTCAATATCTTACAGATTTCTTTGCATTCTCCATCAAGTCAATAAAAAAAATTAACCAACCACTTTTAATAGCTGGAAAACATGTTAAAGAAGTCTGGCTAAACTAGGAATGTTTTCTATTTGGTAGAATGTTGAATTAGCATCTTCTCTTTGCTGCCTGAACATCAATGAAGCTTGAAATTGATATGGTTCCTTGGGGGACAGCAGTGACACAGGGCTGCCATACACCCCAGGATGGGGTACCTGCCACACCCATTGCCCCTACTCACTCCCATCTGAGGGCCAATAAGGGGCTCGTAGAACAGAGGGAATCCAGTGGTCAACTGGTCAACCCTTCTGCCCCATGACTCAGAACTTTTCAACACGGAGTAACAATCCTTAACACACAGGAATACTCAGGAATTATATCTCATTTCATGAGAGTCATTTTTAAAGCCATTTATTCCTAAATGCCCACAAATGTTCAAGTGGTTAAGTAGATCTGAGATCAGGCAGTGATGGAACACCATGCAGTCACTAAAAAACACTTCTGCAGAGAATATCTGAAGACATGGAGAATGGTTGATGATAGAATATTAAGTGAAAAACTCAGATCCCAACACGATAGGTAGTATATTTCCAATTATTTAGTTTTTAAGCTTTTTTTAGTGTAGAAAAAGACTGAAAATACGTCAACAGAATTCCTAAGAGCTGCCTCCATCCATGTGGTCCCTGTTCTGCTCCAGGCCACAAGCCAGCCCTTCACAGATCTGTGATTTCTCACTGATGACAATAATCTGTAATAAAGCACGTCTACTGGGGCCTACCATGCAAGGACGGCATCATCAACCCACTCTTACAGAGGAGAAAACGGAAGCTCTCAGAAGTTAAGTAAGTTGTTCAAGGGCAGGGCTCACCATGGCAAAGCCAGGATTTGCAGAAGCCAGGTTTTACACCCAGATCTGTCTGCCTCCAGGTTCCGTACCCTGCCTGTGCCCCAGCACCCCACCTGCTCCTGCGGCCACGCCTTGCTGGCCCTCCAATATCTGCAGTGAGGCTTCTTAGAGCTGCTCCAGCCTTTCCTCCCCTAAGGCTGTGCAGAGGGTGATGGATTGTATTCCCCAGCTTCTGAGCCAGCCACAGAAATTGCTCTCCTGGCCTGCCTTGTAGCTTCCAAAAACAGGCCAGAACTGTAATGATTATGGTAGATTCTTCCCAGAGACTTTGAAGTTCTAAATGTGTTTTATTGTTTGGAACGTCACAAAAAAGAGAAAGCTATGCTTACAGACAGAGTCCTGGAGGGGCACTGAACCAAAATGAAATATTAGCTTAACTCGGATAATGATGGGCAGGCTCCTTCCCCAACCAAGCTGCTACCCACAAAGAGTGTATGTGTATGGCTGTGTGCGTGTGTGTGCTTATACACACATGTGGTCCATTCATGATTTCTGTCACTGGCTGAAACCCCCAAAGGGAAAAGGTGACAGCATCTGAAGTTCGTATTTACTGAATTAAGGTCTGATGTGCCTGTCTAACATCACTATGTTTTGTGCATTCAGTCTGGGAAATAATTGATTTAGAAATCTTTTCTGTCTAATAAGGTCAACTTTTCCTTCAATTTCATGGAGAGGTCCAAAATTGATTGATATTCAACATCGGCTTATGACTGTGGTTCTGTAATGGTTGTCCTAATTAGATAGTCTTGCTAATTAATGCTATGCAAATTAAACCAGCCCCTCTTCTGCTGGCAGGGAAGACCGCATCACTAGTCGCTGTTCTCCAGGGAGACCTGAGGCTCCTTTCCCTCCATATCAGCACCAAGCCCTGGCCTTCTTCCTTCCTCAATCTCATGCTGCCCAGTTCTTGGGATCTCTCATGCTGCCCAGTTCTTGGGATCTTTCATTCTTTTTTTTTTTTTTTATTTGAGACAGAGTCTTGCTCCATCGCCAGGCTGGAGTGCAGTGGTACAATCTCGGCTCACTACAACCTCCGCCTCCCGGGTTCAAGCGATTCTCCTGCCTCAGCTTCCCGAGTAGCTGGGATTACAGGCACATGCCACCATGCCCAGTTGTATTTTTAGTAGAGACGGGGTTTCACCTGTTAGCCAGGATGGTCTCGATCTCTTGACATCATGATCCGCCAGTCTTGGCCTCCCAAAGTGCTGGGATTACAGGCATGAGCCACCGTGCCCGGAGGGATCTTTCATTCTTATCCATCATCCTCAGCTCCTATCTTAGCACAGCCTCCTCCTTCCAGGTGGAGCACCCTAATTTAATTGCAAGCCCAGGCGTGGTGGCTCACGCCTGTAAGTCCAACACTTTGGGAGGCCAAGGCAGGTGGATCACTTGAGGCCGGGAGTTCAAGACCAGCCTGGCCATCATGGTGAAACCCCATCTCTACTAAAAATACAAAAATTAACTGGGCGTGGTGGCGCATGCCTGTAATCTCAGCTTCTCAGGAGGCTGAGGCAGGAGAATGACTTGAACCCGGGAGATAGAAGTTCTCGGCAGTGAGCCGAGATCACGCCACTATACTCCAGCCTGGGTGACAGAGCAAGACTCTGTCTCAAAAATAATAATAATAATAATAATAATAATAATTGCAGCTGTTGGTCCTCCCAGCATTCTCAGAGTGGCTTCCCAGCCTGGCTCCTACCAGAAGTCAGCTAACAGAATCCTGTTTCAGTTACTAATGAATGAAGTGACAGAATGAAGTCACTCAGACCCTCTGCCTCCCAGGACTGTTCAACCTGAGACCAGGAGAGACAGCCGATGCTGTCACAGTGGGAAGGGAGACTCTGGGGACTCCAGAGGGCAGCTGGACCTCTGACCAGCCTGAGAAGGGAGAAGGGCCAAGACCCTGATGCTTGCTAGCCAAGAGAGCTCTGGAAGAGAGGCCCACGGTATGGATCCAAGGGCACAGGGGTCTCAGCCTCCTCCGTAGCAAACGCCTGGCCTGGACAAGTTGCTTCCTTCTCCTAAGCCTCAGCCCCCAGTAAAATGAGACTCCTGGACAAAACCATCTCCAAAGTTCAGTTAAGCCTGATGACCAAGACGCCAGGCACACATGCCATGACAAACAGGTCACAGGGACATATCCAACACTCATTCCTTTTTTTTTTTTTTTTTTCAGGAGTTTTCTTTTCCTAGGCATTTTGTAGATGATGAAATGCTGGGTGTGAAATGGTCAGCCACAAAACCCACTCACACCATCTTCTCCTCAAACACAACAAGGCAAGCTTCCTATTTTTGTCATGGGGGCTAACGAAGATGTTCATTGTCTCTTTCTAAATAACATAGGATTTGAAACCAAAAGGCCAGAGTTCAAGTCATGTCTTTGCTACTAACTAGCTGTGTGACATTGGATCAGTCCTTTAACCTCTCTGGGCCTCTGGTTTCTTCTCTGCAAACCAGAACTACCCTTACTTTTCTCACAGCTGTTAGGGGATGAGATAAGATGATGCATATGAAAAATCTCATTCTGTTTTCACACAAAGAGAAGCATGCATTCTCTTGTAGCCAAACACCTCTTCTCTTGCCATGCAGATGTCAGTGCAGGTAAATGCAGCTGATCCTCAGTCTGGAGCTGCTCACTGCACCCCCAATATCAGCATTTTATGGCTGCAACAATTTATAAAGATATCCCCGAGGCATTTCAGAAAGACACCTTTGCAATCTGCATAGCCAAACATTCATTCACTCGTGCATTCATACGACATATATTCACTGAGCACTTACCATGCCCAGGCACTGTGCTGGACACTTGCCAAATGCCAGGGATTCCCTACCCCCTCCAACCCCAACCCACTGAGCCTAAATGCCATCCAAGAGCTCCCAGGAGCTCATCCCAAGGGCTGCCCTCTGCACAATCATCACCCCGTCACCTTGACATCCCATCCTCTCCCTCTTGGACTCTCTCCCTGACTTCTCCGTCCTGCCCACAGTGCAAGGTCAAGAAGAGATGGGCCAAGGGTCAGGTTAGGGGACCCTGGAGGACACATCAGGCTAGGACAGCCAAGAATGGGCAGGAAGCCCGGACTGAGGGAGAAGACCTACAAGTGGTTCCTTTGTGCTCAAGTGACCAGTGCTCTCCACGGCAGAGCTCAAGCATGGATACTAGTTGCCAAGCTCCAGGAAATTTTCCTGCCTGCCTGAGCCCACTATGTGGGTGAGGACGTCTTTACCACAGGTCCCAGGGGCTGGAGATGGGGCTAAACCTCACTGCCACCTTTTCTCCAGCCCCGTCACCTTCTTACATGAAGCTTCTGTTCTGGGCCCACGCCCGAACCCCACAGCCAGGGGATGCTTGAGGTGGATCCCCAGTGGGTAGAAAGCTGAGATGAGACCATCCACACTCTCCTCTCAGTCCCAGGAGCCAACCAGGCATCATGAGCCAGCTGACCCGCATCAGGAAGTGGGGTCTGACCCAGACCCGAGAGCAGGTGGCTCCTCAGAGCCCTGTCCTCAGTCCTCCTGTGCCCTCCTCAGCCCCCATCCCTGAACGGGGTCCATATACCCACCATCGAAGCTGGGAGCCATTACCTGCTTTAATTCTACACAGGGTAACCTCAGCACCAGGAACCCCGCTAGTCTGCCCTGGGCCCCACGCCCTCCCTGAGGCTGGCCATGCCTGGTGCCCCCGTCAGCACTGCCCAGCTGGGGTGACCAGAGCACCTTTCACCATCTGACCCCATTTTCCCATGGATGTTGTTCTCTCACCCCCACCAGAATGTCAGCCCAGAGGGCAGGGAATTTTTACATTGCATTTGTTCACTCCTACAGCCCCATGCCTAGAACACTGGCACATAGTAAGTCAATAAATATTAGTTGAACGTTGAATATTTGAATGAAGGGAGCAAAATTTTTGAGATATGTCAAGCAGGTAGACACTTCCATCCTGAATTTCCAAATTCATCAGAACTAAAGAGAGGTGATGAAAGTAACAGCTAACATTTATTATTCACTTACCACAGGCCAGGCACTGTGCTAACTTCGTTAGGTCCTCAGAACAACCCATGGCCCCATTCTAGAGATGAGGTATCTGAAGCCTGGAAAGGGTCACATTCCCACCGTCCCTGGATGAGGAAGAGGTGGGGGCCAGATTCAAACCTGTGCTCTCACCACTGACCCAGAGGGAACCTCACGAAGACAGGATGGCAATTGCCGGAACATCACCCCTGCAGGCCCTGCCCTCACCAGTCCCACCTGCTCTCTGAAGAAGCCCCCAGTGGTGTGGCTTTAGTGGTGTGATAGACAGTGAACAGACTGAGGTCAGGGCTTGGGGTCTGCACCGTCTCTGCAGACTGGGCCTGGCCACGGGGACACTAGGCAGATAATACTTGTGGAGTGAAGGAAGCCAGTGGTCTCGACACAAAACTCATAAAGTCAAGTTGCCCCTGGGGCATGTCCCTGGACCTCTAAATTGTCACTCCCAGAAAGAGATGGAACCTGATGTCTGAGGGACATCATGCAGTTAATAACAAGGGCATTCAGGTCTCAGCAGAGGGTGGCCTGCTCATGTTTAGTGAAGCCAGCGTGACGACCAGGACACCAATTAAGAGAAAATGATCCTCCCCAGGCCCTGGCTCTCCCGCTGTGCGATGCCCCAAGGAAGGCAGAAAAAGGTTATTTAGGAGACCACGCTCCCAAAATATCAAGTCAGATGGGTCACCCCCTTCAGGCCACAAACATAATTCCAATTAAGGAGACAGTTTCCTTTATAAGGTCTGGGCAGAGGGGAACTGGCATATCATGAATTCTCTACTGCATGCTTGCTTATAATTTATTTTCCTGCCCCACTTACAATATTGGCAAAGATTCCACATGATTCAATCAAACTTTTTTATTACTTGTTTCCATGTGCCAGGCACTGTGCTACGTGCGGGAGGTGGAAACATACATGATGAGGCCTTTTTAAAGGCAGTTTGGTCCTTGCTGCTCCTAAGGTAGCCAAAAGCTGGCCCACCTAGGATTCTTACAGACACAAAGCAAGCACTTAACAAATGTTTGTTGGGTAAATGAATATGGAACGGTAAATACAGATTTAAACCTTCGAGCTCCATACAGAGGCAGAATGGGAGCAGAAGGGTTTGTAACTCCCCGCCCCTACAGGGAGGATGGAGGTGGGATGGAAGCCCATGAAGCACCAATAGCCCAGGTTCCTGTGGAACTGAGGGGCTTGGCACTACCCCAGAGCAATTAAATCGGAATCTCTGCAAGTGAGGTCTCGGCACTAACTTTTAAAAAAAGATCTCAGTGAATCTAATGTGCGGGCCAGAAATGAGAATCGCTGCTCTGGGGCAGAAAGAAAGAAACCAGGAGGCTGGGGTTGCCATCATAGCCCTTCCAAGCTCCCCAAGCAACGGAGCTTAGAAGCCATCTAGTTCAGTACCCCATGAGTCTCTTCTCTAAGATTCCTGGCACATGGCCATCCAGTCTCTGCTTGATTATCTCCAGGGACTGGAAACTCACTTCCTCTCAATGTAGCCCTGGAGAGACTCTATTCTGGATGGCTCTTTTTCAAAGATCTGCCTGCAGTGCTTGGTCCCAGTGAAACAAATGCCTCTGTGAAGTCCTGCTCTGACTTTAGCATCATGACGTCTATGTCAATGTCTTTGACAAGTGAGCCTCTCGCTGGGACACACACTCATTAACATACAGAACACCAGGAGATCCGCTAGTTCCCCAACTCTCATTCTCCACGAGGACACTGAGGCTGCCTTGCCCCCATCATACAGCATCCTGTGTTGGAGAAAACTTTAGAACCCAGGTGTTGGGACTCCCGCCCTATGCTCACAGGAGCAGGCAGCCAGGCCCACCCTGCTTTTCCTACTAATGGAAATATAACAACCAGTCCCTGAACTCATCTGTTCTCCAAAAGCCTGTATCCCTATCCTGGAAGTCACCTCCAAGCCTGTCACCTAGTCACTGTTTCCTTCTCCAATAAAAAATGGAGTCCTGATTAGCTTTTAGCCTCCACTGCTTGTGGAATGTGAGTGCTCTTGGCCAGTTAGCAATTACATTACTCTTGTGGTGTCAAGAAGTCCCTACAGCCTCCTCTGGCTTTGATGAATGCGTACCTGCCACTGCGCGTCAGGTTCTGAAGGTTCTGACACCATACCTTTATCTCAGGAGAACTGCATAGCACACTGAAGGTCCCTAGTCCCAGCACCCAAATCTGTCCTGGCATCTGGGGTGTACAGAGTTACAGTGAAACACCTAACCTTGATTCACCCTCCCAGAGCCTCCCGGAGCGCTGCTTAATTTGCTATCACCATGAGGGGTTCACCTAGCAAATATTTACTGCTCCACCTGCCAAGGATCTGGCCCCCCTATTTCATCCAGATGGCAGGAACCCCATTTTCTTAAATGTTCTAGAATATTTGAAACAAATAAATGTGCTTTCTGGATGGCTTGCTTTGAAGTAGTTTTGTTTTCTCTTAATAAAACCTATCTGGCCCCCAAATGAATAAAACAGCAGGAAATCACTTTGCTCTGCAGAAAGCTGTGCGCTCCCTGCTAGACTGGGTTGCTCACTAGAACCAAATCAGCCTAGCTGGGCTTGTCCCAGGCCTGGGCTTCCCTTTCCCCATCCTGACCCAGCCATCGCTGACCAGACGCACAACAGATTCCCAGATTCTCTGCAGGAGCTGTGGTCAGCTAGTTACAAGGAACTGGTACATTCACTTCAGGTAGCTGTAACTTGAAATGATGTTGATTTGCATCACCTGATAGCCACAGAGAAGTATGTGGGTTTTAAAGACACAAAGCAAGGCCTACAGATGACTCCCCACCCTGGGTCTCTCAGCCTTATCACCCCTCCAATTAGCCCTTTCCTCCCTCCAGCCCTTGCCTCTGTCTGCACCAGAGGCTGCTGCAACACTAGGGCCCCAGCTGAACCTTCCAACTTCGTCAGAGAATTCCAAAATGGAGAAAACCACCACTCTCCACCTGAAGCTCAGAGGCAAAAACCCATTTCCATCCCCACACTGGGCAAAATCATCCCCCAACCCCGACAATGTTTGGGCCAAACGAAAATTTTTAAGACACCCAGAAATCACATATGGTGAGAAAAACAACCGCCTGCAGGCTCCACAGACATCTCTGGAGGCTGTTCTGGAGTTTCCCAGATAAAGAACAGCCGCGTCCGTGTTTCCCAGCCATGCTTCCAGGCTTCCTGGAGTTGCCAGCACTCTGAGGGCAGCATCACCTTCCTTCCACTTCCACACCTACAGCCTTGCCAACAAACGTGAGACAGTGAGTCCTCCACCCAACACTCGACTTAGCTGGAAGAGGCCTTCTAAGCCATCAAGTCTCACTCCCCGATCCTACAGGCAAGCAAATTAAGGCCGGGAGAGGGGCTCTGGACGACCCAAGGCCACACACCAGTAACAGAAAGGGCTGATAATGCCCTAAGCCTTCCAAGGGTGGGGCTGGTGTTCTGCCACATCCTCACTCTGCCCATCCAGCAGCTTGAACACTGTCTGAAAGGGACGGGCCCCTGTCTCAGTCCTCTCTCCACCCCTCCGCAGCTCCTCAATTCAGGTTTGGGGAGTGAACGTTTCCTCCATGCCTCATTCAAGGACAAATAGGGAGAAATAACAATTACCTACTCCAGGTTCTCTATCTTCTTTTGGCTTAACAATACAAAAGCTTAAACATAAATAAAGGGAAATGGTCTGGAAAAATAACCAGTTGGCATGGAACTATTGGCATCTCAGTGTGGCGTAAGAAGTAGAAATGCTGTTTTTTAGAAACAGCACAGCCGCGAGTTTCCTAACCATTTGGCACAGGTTTTTCAATTGTTTGGATGTGATGGACGATGTTGATAGAAGTGGTGGAGACCAAACACAGGCTATTAATAGACCAAACATGGTACTTTTATAATTCTTTCTCTCTCTCTAATTAGCTCTCTGGCACCAAACTGTTGCCGACCTGCCTACCTTTTACTTTGAGGTGCCATGAATTCCAGCAACGGGGCACCACACGAGCCCTGCTGCCTGCCCATGTCCAAGCATGCTCATCTGAGAGCCTGAGAGCCTGGAGGAAGGCTGGAAGCCACACACCAACGTGGGCCACCGGCCTGTACAGGGCTTCAAGGAAACTGCAAAATGCAAAGACTCCTTGGGTGCTGGTCCTGCCTATCATGGGGCATACAGTAGAGTCTAACAAGCAGACTATCCATGGTCTGGGGGGTCAGGGAATCTCCCAATTCCTCCATGTATTTATTTCCTCCATTTCTTTCTCCAAGAACGTGAGGCAGCCCCATCTCAAGGCAGGAGCTCATTCCACCCTAATTGGTTCAAGTTAGAGCCATTTCAAGGCAGAAGGATCTCCATGGTTCCCCTATAGGTGTTGCCTCTGGGAACTCTCCTCAGATTCAAACTCTACGAGGACTTACTGAGTACTTGTTATATGACAGGCTCTGAGTCTACCCATCCATCTTCACATAAGCTCTCATTTAATCCTCATAGGAAGGAACTGTCCCCACTTGACAAATGAGAAACTGAGGCATGGAATGATTATACAATTTGCCAAGATCACACAGCTGGAAGTGTGGGAGCCAGACTTGAAACACACAGCTTCTGATTCCAAGCCCAGGATCGGTGAGGGCCGCGGCACAGTCCCCGCTGAGACCTATGCCCTGAGCTCTTCATGGAGGAGGTTGCTTGTTCCTGCTCCACTGAAGCCAGATCTGCTACTTCTTTGCCCCTGAGCTGCACTTGTTTCCACATCCACAGAACTCCCAGTCCTGACCAGCTATCCTCTACCTGCATGGGGTCAGCCACCAAGGAAACCAGGCCAAAGACTAGAGCTGGACCATTTGACACCATCACCATCTTTAACATCTATTCAATGAGACTAAAAATCCTTTCTTCCTTCCAGGGTTGTTGTGAGGAAGAGCAGATAATGAACGTGAAAACACTCTCCCAGTCGAGGGTTCCCACGGGCTTAAAACAGCCTATGCATAGGGTGGCGATACATTCCGGTTTACCCGGGAGAGTCCAGTGTATGCCTGTTATCTGGCATAATTATTACTATGAATCGTAATCGTTAATATAATAATCTCGAAAGTGTCCCGGTTTAGACAATGAATCATATGATCACCCCATATATGTAGCATTTGCTGCCACAGGGTCTGAGATAATTGGGGCCCCCTTCCCACCCTCTGCCCTCATGCCTCCAGCTTCCGCACCCACTCTGTGTAGCAGGAGGGTGGGGTGCAGGGTCTCCATCAGCAGACACTTTGCCAGGCTCATGGGCAGGCATCATTCTGTTAGATCAAAGCAATTATTAGTAGACACTATTTTTAGCAAGGTGGTGTCACAGTGCCTGGATTAATTGCAATTAATTATATGTCACTCCTTTAAGGTTTATTTCATCAATTATGGACAATCACGGCCATGTGCCTAACTTGCTTTAACCCTTGGTGACTGGAATCTCTTGGCACAGAGGAGGCTGTAACCATGGAGAAGGCTGAATATCAGAAGATATTTGCTACTGAGACACTGTGTCCTGGATGTCAGTTTAGGGCTTTCCTGTTTTACAAAGCATTTTCTTGCACAGTTTCCTATTTGATGCTGGGAGGTAGAAAGAGCCACTCCTAACCCACAGATGGAAAAACTAAGGCTCGGAGGATTTAAGCAATTACCCAAAGCCATACAGTCAGGGAAACCCCACTCTTCTAATGCGGGGTTGCCAAAACATTTCCAGTATAGACTGATGAGTGTGACCTGCATGAGAGCTCTTTAGAATGTGACCCTCTGGCGGCCGGGCGCGGTGGCTCAAGCCTGTAATCCCAGCACTTTGGGAGGCCAAGACGGGCAGATCACAAGGTCAGGAGATCGAGACCATCCTGGCTAACATGGTGAAACCCTGTCTCTACTAAAAAAATACCAAAAATTAGCCGGGCGTGGTGGCAGGCACCTGTAGTCCCAGCTACTCGGGAGGCTGAGGCGGGAGAATGGCGTAAACTCGAGAGGCGGAGCTTGCAGTGAGCCGAGATCGCGCCACTGCACTCCTGGGCGACAGAGCGAGACGCCGTCTCGAAAAAAGAAAAAGAAGAATGTGACCCTCTGGCATCAGTGGTCAGACAGCCCCATGGCCAGGCACAGGGACAGGATCTGAGGGCATCTGGAGGCAGACTTGCCAAGGAGGAGCCAAAGGCACCCGAAGCATGTCTGCCAGGCAGAGCAGCCCTTACCTTGGGCGTTTCAAGTGCCCCTACTGTCAAGAGACTCCAAGAAGAATGTGTCCACGCCAGAAAAACATGCAAACAAGGACACCCAGTACCTTCCTTCTTTCAGTGTTGAGCAGCCCGAAGAGCAGCCAGAAGGTACCTCGTACAAGCGAGGAGATGGTAGGACTCCCACAGTACCCCTGGGTCCCTCTCGCTGTTGTGATAGGAGGAGCCGGAGGAACACCCCATCTGGTACTCGACTGGCCTTAATTTGGGCTCCTGCCCTCATCTGTTTTGCCCTGCACCGGTTACAGAATATTAGTTCTAAACAGATCTCTGAGCTCCCCTAGTCCAGAGCCTCATTTTACAGATGGAGAGACTGAGACCCCACTGGGAATGCCCTGTCTCCAACCCCGCTTGCCAGGGCAGAGCTGAGCGGGGACACAGGCCTCCCCTCCTGTGGGTTCTTGCTGACTGTGGCTGGGAGTCTCAGCTGGGAACTGGGGCGCTTTCTAGAGTCTCACACAAACTTTCTCACAGGAAAGTTTGCTGCATCTTTTGTTCCATCCCTCTCTCTTACCTCCACCCTCGTCTCACTCTCCTCACCCACATTTCATCCCTCTTGCACTATTCCTGTTTTCCAGGACCAGGCTTTAAGATTGTCAGCTAAAAGGGCTAGGTCTGAAGGAAACTCGGCTGGAGCCCGAGAGCTGCCGCCGCTGGGCTCCCTCTGAGTGGCCCCTCTCCAGACTCGGGGCTGCTTCATGGCACAGTCTGGGTCCTTTCTGTCTCTGCTCCATCACCTCACACAGGACTTGTCACACAGTAGGCACTCGATAAATACTTGCTGAGTGAATGAAGGGATGCTACCCCATGGCCTATTCCCAAGAAGAGGAGAATCACACAAAACCACTTCCCTGCAGGCCCCATCACCCAGGTGGGGAACGACACTTCCAAGGGCGGGGAGAACTCCATTAACTTTCATTTCCTCGTTCCACTGACTAAACAGATACTTATTTGCTTAGAACCCATTATTTAAGACCCCCTTTTTTTTTTCTTTTTTTGAGACAGTCTTGCTCTGTTGCTAAGCTGGAGTGCAGTGGCATGATCTTGGCTCACTGCAACCTCCGCCACCCAGGTTCAAGCGATTCCCCTGCCTCAGCCCCCTGAGTAGCTGGGACTACAGGCACACGCCACCACCATGCCCAGCTAGTGTTTTTTGTTTGTTTGTTTTTGTTTTTTGTATTTTAATAGAGACAGAGTTTGACCATATTGGCCAGGATGGTCTCAATCTCCTGACCTCGTGATCTGCCTGCCTCAGCCTCCCAAATGCTGGTATTACAGGCGTGAGCCACTGCGCCCGGCCTATTTAAGCCTTTACATGTAACAGCTGTGATCCAAGACCTAGGAAAACAGCCAACCCAGCCAACCCCTCCTCCCAGTTCCTCACCCTGGAGGAGCTGTGGACCCGGGAGCACAGAAGCTGGGAAGGTGGCAGAACAAGTGATGCTTATGGGGGAAAGCCTGGCTTTCCACCCACAGCTGTTTCAAGGCGTCCTGCAGAAGTGGCTCTGGGGGTCCCTGGGCAGGAAGAGCCAGTCTGGGGCTCCCAGGCATCCACTGCCAATGATGACACGCTGAGCTATCGAAGCTTGGGTCAGAGCAAAGGAAAAAGCTCGTGCCGGCCAAATGCACAGACATCTCACAGATGTCACGGGCTACCAGGTGGCAACCCCGAAGCAGCTGCCTCTTGTCATGTGGGGGCCAGGTGGATGGGGATTTTGGCCCAAGGGGGTGAACTGTCTCACTGAAGAGACACAGCGGGGCCCAGCCAGGGCTGTGTGCTGCGGGGAGCCGGGTGTGCTGAGGTCAGAGGCGAGGAAGGCGCTCTTGCAGGACTGGAAGAGGAGAGGCCAGGCAGGCTGTGTACGAGGGCAGGAGTGCACATGCTTCCTGGAGGACTTGCCCCTCTCCCTCCAGCTGCCACCAACTGCTGACCACGGTGGGACAGCCAGGTGACAGGGGTCAGGCGGCCAGAGGTGGATGGACAAGTACAGAACAGAGAGTGTGGGGGCCAAACAGGAATGTGGCCACGGGTGTGGAGAACGTCAGGGCTAGGACAGACCTTAGAGTCTTCACATCTTACAGGCCAGGACACTGAGGCCTCAACTTGGCCAAAGTCACCCATCTGCTAGATCCAGATCTAGAACCTAGAGCTAGAGCCCAGCTCCTTCCCCTGTTCCGGGGCTCCTTCTGCTATCCCATGTAGATTCCATAGCAAGTAATTTAAGACACAAATCGTGCCATCCCACTCCTTAAATCCCTTCTGCGGCTCCCCACAGCCTCTGCGATGAAGGCAGACCCCCTAAGCAAGGCATGATCTGACCCCTGCCTGCCTCTATAGCCCCATATCTCATACTCACACCATAAACTCCAGCCATACCAAGTTGCTCACACTCCGTCAAAATGCACTAAGCTTTCGCTTTCCTCAACCTTTCCATGTGCTTGCTGTGCCAGGAACGACCTCCCCCTTAGCCTTTCCGGTTCCCAGTCAACCTTCAGGACCAGCTCCGCTCTCACCACTCCCACCACCCTACCCTCCAGAGCTGTCTCCGCCTCTGCACTTCCTCCACCCTGTCCCTTCAGTCCTCTTCGGGAGATAATTCTAAGTGCATTAAGCATCTGCTTACCAGGCTGTGAGCTCTTTGAGTGTGGGAACCAAGTCTTTGTCATCTTTCTGTTTCTCCCCCACCCCCAGCACCTTGCATAGTGCCTGGAATGTGAGAAAAATTCCATTAATGTTTGTGGAATTAATTGTCAAATTAAGGAGTGAATGAAGCCCAGGCAGCTTTGATGGTACCTTGTTTCTCCTGAAGCTACTTTACCCACAGAAAGGCCAGTGCCACTCAGGACATCTCGAACTACTGATCTGCCCTCTGCTCTCCCTCCCTCCCCATGTTGGAGGGCGGTCGGGTCACTCCATGGGAGAAACAGCAACTGAGATACAGGGGACCCAAGAAACACTCCAGTTGTGGTGCTGATACAGGTCGCTGTGTAGTGAAGGCAAAGCAGCTGAGCTGGTGACTGAGTTCACTTATCCATGAAATGAGTGCATAACCACGTGCCCACCACCTTCGAGTGACCTGCAATCCTCAGACCTCAGGAAGCAGGGCGCGGTTGTGCCCCCTTCACCCCCATCACTGCTCCAAGGCTCTGGGTACCCACACCAGAAGGGGAACAGATCCCATAGCCCAAAGGAGCACTGAGCCTCCAGGAGACCCTCTGGGGGCTCTGGTAATGTGATTTTAGAGAGCATCTGTCTTCCAAATTCTGTTTCCCTGTACAAAACACAAACAAGGTATGAAATGTGGTTTACATCCCCTGAGCACCACCAGCTGGTAGGGAGGAAAGGTCCCCACACAATGACACAGCAGCAGGGATGAACATGACCTGGGTTTGAAAAAGACACCACAGGCAATCCACAAAGTGGGTAATCCACACCTGGCTGACAAAGGTTTGGCCCAGGCACAGAGAGTGCTCCACAGGGAAGGTTGCTGGACTCAGACCCCCACTCAGCTCTCACTCGACAAGGCTGAGGACCCTCTGCCACTTGCCTGGGGCAGACTCAGCCACAGAGCATCTGAGCCTTTCCAAAGCACTCCTCAGTCACCCCCAAGAGCCCTTCTGGGGGCCCTGGCCACTGGTGGAAGTGTTTTGAATGATGGAGCGCAGAGACAAACACAGACGGAACAAGGTGCCGGGAGCCACAGAGCAGAGCTGCTTCTCAGAGCTCCAAATGGCTCTCGGAGGACACCCCAGCTACTAGCTCCTTGCCAGGGGCAGGGTGGGCAGAGAGGCCTGCAGGGCAGGGGCTAGGTCACAGAGCTGAGGGGAGGGGCACAGGGAGTCAGGGATTTCTAAGACTCAGCCTGGGAACCTAGCAGGAAAGGCACTGGAAATTGTACTTACTCCATTTGGTTTGTCTATTTGTCTCTTGCAATTTATCTAGTATTTCCTAAAAGGTCACTGGGTGGTGATTTCAATATTGTAAAATTTGTAGAGATGCTCTAAAAGAAATGTACAAATTTCACAGGTTTACACTGGCTTAAAAGCAATATATTTTATTAAAAATGTCTATTCTAAGTGCACTTTGGATAGGATTTGGAGACTGATTGGTTAGAGATTCAAAAGGCCTTGTGCTATTAAAAGATCCACTGTGTTTTTGGGGTGGTAAAAAGAAATAGAAATCAAAGGCATTTGCAAAGGTATGGTTGGTGGATGGAGGAAAAAGCGGTGTGTGAGATCACAAAATCCTTTGTCACCTTACAGTCCCCGAAGCAGGGAGCTGGGAAAGAAAGGTGCTGATTACAAGCAGAGGGCCAGGTTTCCTGCGAAGGCTTCCATGTCCCGAAATCTCACAGGCCCCTTCTCACTTTCCTCTCACCGCTCCTCATTAACTGAAGCCAATCCTTGTCATTCAAAGGAAAATAAACAGGGAGCAACTGCCTGCGGAGACAGAGAGTCCTCATATCGGGACAAAACGACTTCTCCAAGCAGACACCTTTTCCCTCAGCCCCAGTCAGAATTCTCTATTTCTTTCCAAACAGCAGAGCCATTTCCTTCCTGTCAGCCCAGTGATGCACAACTTCCTGTCAGGACAGCTGAGGAATCTGGGGAAATGTGTCTTCCCTCACAGACTCTGCTCAGGTTTGCAGGGCCTCAGACAGTATCAAGGAGCAGAGTGGAGAGCTTCAAAGAAGCAGCCTCTCTCACGCCTCTGCCCTCACCAACAGATCCCCCGGGTCAGGCCACTGAATCCAGACTGAGTGTGTGCACCGCACCCAGGCATCTTAGGCCTCTGTCTCCCAGAAGCCTTTGTGGGAACCAGCATTTCCATTCCCAGAGGCACCAGGTGGAGACCAGGCGGCGGCCTGACCCTGCGGGGTCAAGCCCAGCCTAATCAGGACCCTGGGGCCTGTAAGACAGACTGAGGCCTGCCCTAGGGCCGCAGAGATGGTGAGGGGGCAAGGGAGGGGCTTTTCAGGGTAAAGACAGGCCGCCGACAGCCCCCTCAGGGTCAGCACTCAGGGCAAACCCACTGTGGTACAAATATGAAAACCTCAGTCCTGCAGACCCATTAAATGGAATGAGAGGCAGGGAGATGAACACTGAAATAATCGCCTCCATTAGTGAGCGCTCTCCACATGTCTGCATTCTTCCTTTAACCCCCAACAAACCCTGGGACAGTGGTTCCCAAACCTTGCTGCACATTAGCATCACCCAGGGAGCTTTTTAAAATCCCCACACACAGGTTGCCCTCGGGGCAGTGACATCAGGTCAGAAGCTGGGAGCCAGGCATCAGCATTTTTTAAAAATCCCCAAGAGATTCCAAAAATGTAGCCAAGTTTGGGGACCACTGAGCAAGGCACTATTCATACTTGTTTTATTAATAAGCAGATTGAAATTCAGAGGGGTTAAGTCACTTGCCTAAAGCCACACAGCTTCTAAGCAATAGAATTAGGCTTCTGGTTCACGCCTGGTATTCCATCATGGAGCCCCCCCCTCACTCCAAACTTTGTGCATAAAGTTGTTCAGCTCTATCTACCAGGTACTGTCTCCCTACTACATCCCCATCCCCAAATGAGAGCACCTGCAGGCATCTTTGCTTGCTAGCAAAGGAGTAAGGAAGAGATGTGCCAGCCGAAGGGCCTGTGCGGGGCTGGAGAGAGCGGGCTGAGTGTGTGCGGAGGGCCTGTCGGGAGGTCATGGGATTGGCAGGCTCTGCTCCTTCCTCATCTGACAACGCCATTTAATTTCTCTCCAGAGCGAAGCCTTGGCCTGGCCTAAGAGGATGGCCAGGTGTGAGGGAAACACGAGTGAGAGTGTAGCCACGTGGGTGAGTGAGGGCACGGCAGAGGTGGTGAGGATGGCACACAGAGCCTGGAGAGGGCAGAGCCCAGGGTGAGGGGTGAGAGGAGACCCCCGGGAGTGCTGCAAACCAGAAGCCTGGTGATTGACCCACTTCTTGCTGTGTGACTTGCAGCAAATCACTTCCAGTCTCTGGGTCTCAGATCCCCTCTCTGTGCTGCAATGGGGTGGGACTACATGGTCCAGAGGGCCCTCCCACCCTGGCCTCCACAGTGATGATGGCAGCCCCCTTCTTGGGTGTGAGCAGGTACAGGTGTGGGAACAGCTGTGGCCTCATTGCAGGCAGGCAGGGTCCACACACTGTTCAGGCACCCCCAGAGCCCCGGCTCTCAGAGCTGTCTGGCCAAGACAAGGAGCCCAGTGCACCTGTTGAACATACGGGCCGAGGAGAGGGGCCCCAGGGCAGCACCCCACACTTGACCTTCCTGCACATCCCAGCCATGACCTCCTGAGCTCCACATCACCTGGTCGCACCCCAAACGTGGGGCAGAAGGGGGCTATAAGCATCTGGGATTTAAAGTCCCTACCCCTCACCCCAGCCCACTGACCTGCAGCCTCCACTGGCTGCTTCCCCAAGTGCCAGACAGAATCTGGTTTCCCTCCTGTGGCTCATTCAGGGACCCCACACCTCCCCTGTGAGCTTTCCCCGCCCTCCCTGACACAATTAAATGCTCGGTGCTACTTCTGTGCCTGGTTCCAACCTCTCCTCTTGCATATATTACACTACACTGTGCTCACCATCTGTTTACACTGCTGTTACCATCAGGGCCTCAAGGGAAGAGTCCAGTTTGACTCAACAGAGGCAGCAAAGCATCACAGTCTGGAGAAGGGGCTTTGGAGTCCAAAGACCTCACTTAGAGCCCCACTTTGCCACTTCCTGGTCGTGTGACCAACCCTCAACTTACTCGTCTATAAAATGGGGCAGTAAGAGTAGTGACCTCATAAAGTTGTCATACACATTATATGAGATGACACGTGTAAATAAGTGGCTTAGCAAAGGACCTGACACTTATAATAGGAGCTCTATAAATGACAGCTATGAGTGCCTTTATATCTCTGTGACACCTAGGGCCTAGCACAAGCCCAGCCCATAGACCTAGGTGCTGAAGAAGTATGTTGAAATAAGGTGAACCCCACCCTGTTTGTAGCCTTGACAGTCTGCTTGGCCTCTCCAGGAGCTAGATATGGTCCCTGTCCCTCCCACCCCGCAACCAGGGATGGCTCCTTGCATCCATCCACCCTGCAGAATAGTTCCCCTCCTCAGAACAAGAAGCTGCCCCATCCAGGTTCTAGACAAAACAGTCAGCTGCCTGACTCTCCACAGCCGGTTCCCAGCGCTCCTTCAGCCTGAGCCCCCACATCCCTAGGCTTTCAGGCAGCACCCACTGAGCTCAAGCCTCAAGTATCCTCAGTCCCAAGCTCAGCCCTCATCAAATCTTTTTTTTTTTAAATAGAGATGGGGTCTTGCTATGTTGTCCTGTCCCCAAGCAATTCTCCCACCTCAGCCTCCCCAAGTGCAGGGATTACAGGTGTGAGCCACTGCACCTGGCCCCTCATCAAATCTAAAGTCCCAAGATTAGCAAGTATGCAAGGAGGCTGGGAGAGAAAAGCAGGAGGCCCCTTACAGCAGAGGCTGAAACCTTTCAAAGCAACAGTGAGAAATGCCCAGAGAGAACCAGGCGGGGCAGGTGGGGAGTTCTCTCCTGGAGACACCTTCTCACCCTCGCTTCCCACAGAACCCGAGAAACAGGCACTTGGCAATAGTTACAATTCCAGACGGCACTTAACGAAGTCCAATGCCTCAGCAAGACAGACGTTTGGAGAAATAATGACCCAGGGGACTTTCAGGGAAGGCTGTCTGTACATGGAGGGACGGCTGTGAGATTTAATGAAGCCAGTTCTACATGAGAGTCCAGCACAGGGCGCCGTGCCCCTGCCTCGATGACTGTCCGAAAGTAGGAGGGGCGGCTGCACAGCCAGGCCACAAAAGGCAGACACCAGGTCAGCAGGGGAAGGCCAAAGAACACACCCTCGGGACCAGCGGGGGCTTGCAGAAGGGGACTCCTCCTGGGGGAGCAAATGAATGTCCCCTGTTACACACAGATCTGGGCAGACGCCCTCACCCTCCCTCCTTCCCCTCCCCAACCCTCCTCCAGCCCCTCCATTATGCAAATCAAGTGACTACACAGATTTGCATAATTCATGCATTATTAGTACTCGTTCTTGTCAGGCTTTTAGACTTTATAAAGCAATTTTGCTACCTTTAATGGAGAGTAAGAGACAAGGTTCTAGAGAGAGATTTTCTGTCCTTCTTTCATTAGACACAAAAACAGTCTCTAAATCTTAAGCCAGGGAGGGAGTCAGACAGAAATGAAGTGACTTAGATTTGGAAACATGACCAAGCACTTCGTTGACACTTGGCCAAGGGTGTATCAAAGGCCTGGGTGCCGGGCACTGCACCGGTCACACGTCCTGTCAACCTCTCAGGCACTCAAGACCATGGAGTGGTCCCCAGTGGGGCAGACATTATTACTGGGAAGTCACTCCAGGTTCCTGGGAGACTCAGTTACAACAAAACTCCCACTCTGGATTTCTATCGCTTTTTTATATTATATAAAGGGCTTTCGCTCTGCTATCTTACGCAGCGCCCACCATAAGCCTATCAGGTTGGAAGGGCAATATTTTTACCCTCATGTTAGAAATGAAACTGGGGGCCAGTTCCAGTGGCTCGTGCCTATAATCTCAGCACTTTGGGAGGCCGAGGCAGATGGATCACCTGAGGTTAGGGGTTCAAGACCAGCCTGACCAACATAGTGAAACCCCGCCTCTACTAAAAACACAAAAATTAGCTGGGCGTGGTGTAGGCATCTGTAGTCCCAGCTACTTAGGAGGCTGAGGTGGGAGGATGGCTTGAGCCCAGGAGGTGGAGGTTGCAATGAACTGAAATTGTGCCATGGCACTCCAGCCTGGGCAACACAGCCAGACCCTGTCTCAAAAAAAAAAAAAAGAGAGAGAGAGAGAGAGAAAACTGGGGCCACTCACTTAAGATCAAATCTAGGCTCTCTGTATTTTTTCCACTACACCAGGGATGGCAAACCCCTTGCCACTCTTCCATTTCTCCTGCCCAGGATAGACCTCGTGAATCAATCAGGGCACTCTTCCCACTGAGCTCAGACAACACCTCAGAATCCTTCTCAACACAGCCCTCGTGGCAGCTGGTACCAATTGTTTCAACTTGACACCCAGATAAAACCTATTTGCTGTTCCTGCACTGTATCCTGCCAACTCCTCAGCATCCAGCCAATACTGTGACAGTGCCACCAGCTTCTGGGAAGTGCCTGTGGGCTAAGCTTAGCCTGGCTGCTCAGCCCCAGGAGCCCCAGACAGCCACCATCAGCCGGCTCACTGGCTCCAAATGGAACCAGATGCACCTGCATTTGGGAGCAGATCAGGAAGAGTGACTCCTACACCCCTGGGCCCAAGAGGGCTCTGCTCTTCTCACTGCAGAGGCTCCACTATCCAGGACCACTGAGGCCACCTTGACTAATGCACACCTGCTTCCGACACAGCAGGAGCCAAAGGTGTCTGCCTCTGCAATGGACCCCAGCATTGCTGTGTGGCATCTGCCTCTGCAACAGACGCAGCATTGCTGTGTGGCATCTGCCTCTGCAACAGACGCAGCATTGCTGTGTGGCATGGGGCCCTGCAAGGGGTTCAGTCAGGGAAGGGACCACATGATTAGACCACCCCACCAAACACACACACACTTCCCTAGGGCTGTGCCCCAGCCAGTCCCAAGGACACAACTCCTTCCCTTGTACACATGCGGAGCCTCCTCCTCTAGACAGATCCTTCCTCAGGGGCCCCTTCCACAACCCTGCAAGGAAACTTGTTTAATGAATAATAGTAATAAAACCCTAAAAGTGCTCATTTTGATCCTCACACACATGCTTGTTGTCCAGGCTAGAGAAATGTGGATCCTGCCCTCCCCAACCCCCTACCAGCTCCCAAGCCCATAGGGCAGCCCTGGCTCCTTTCCTACCCTTGTCAAGAGGCCAGTCCCCTTTGGAAGATGGCAAGCAGCCTGCCTGTCCAAAACAGCGGGGTGGCACAGCACCCACGCCAGCCAACACCAGCTGGCAGCAGCTGCCCTGGCTGGGGGGCTTTCCTTCTGGAACCCATCAGTGCTGGCTTCCTGCCAGGCCCAAGGGAGACGAAGTACACCCTCTTCCTGACCACATCTAAAGGGCTTAGACGATGCCTCTCCCGGCCGGAGCCCACAGAGGTTACCTCCACTCTCTTGCCTTACCCTCACTTCACGGTGTGGCACCCTCCCCTTCCCAGTCTCCTGAGCCCCAAATCCACACTGCCATTGCAATCACCAATGGGCTTATTCTCCAAATCATCTCTGGCTTCCTCTGTCAGGTCTTGATGAGTTCCTTCCTGATATTTACAGCCACGGAGGCTCCTTTCTGGAGGGCCCTTAGGCAGAGGGGGAGCCAGGAGCGCCTGCCCCGAGGGGGAGTGTTTTATCACTGACCTTGTTTCGAAGTGCCGGTACACGGCAATAACAAAAACCAGACTGACTTTTTGTTGGCTTTATTTATTTTTCTACATCCTCTACAGACAATGTACCCCTCATTGTCTGCACCAGGAGCCGATTGCTCCCCTGCCCTTTGGTACCCCACTGCCATTAGGTGTCTGCAGTCAGTTTCCATGGGGCTGGGTAGATTTCAGGAGATGAAAGAGCGAAAGAATACACAAAATTGAGCAGAGAAAGCGCTGGCTCCAGAAGCTCCACTTCTCGCTGTACTCCACAGTTGGGGTAATCAAGGCCTTTGGGGACTGCCCTCTAGGGACTTACTATACTTACCAGAGGAGGAACGAAGTTTTATTCAGCACTCTTAGGCCCTGGTGCTGTGTATCCATCTACACCTATCACTATGCTGTGAGGTAGGCATTAGAGTGGCCCCCAAGGCCAACCTCCCATTGCCACCACCCACACATGGATGTGACCAAAGCAGGCACCAGACACGGAGTCTTCCTGTTAGTAAGTGGCAGAGCCAGGAGTTGAGCCGGCTCCACCTGACCCCTCACGCCCCTCCCTGAGCCCTGGGCCCCTCCCAGGCCTGCCTCACTGAATCCTCTCTGCCCCCTGCCCTGCCTGCCCTCACTTGTCCACCAAACATCTGCCGGGGCCCCTGTGTGCCAGGCCCGTGCTGCTGCTTTCACATCCCCCATCTCCTGGAGCCCTCCTCACTACCCCCACTGCCTTCAGGGAGCTTGCGTGTCTCTCCAGGCCACACCGAGAGGGAAGGGGCAGAGCCAGCGTGAATATCAGGTCACTGGCCCCAGATCCAGGACTCTCCTCTCTGGAGTCTGAGCTGGGCTGGCACCCAGCTGGATCCCTGGGCAGAGGCCCAGCCAACCAATGGGAAATGCCATCATGGAGGAAGACACCGCGGACCAAGGGGAGTCACCAATGACACAAGCAAGGCCAGAGGCTGGGCTGACCATGCTGACCCATGACCCCACTCTCCTGATGCCACACTGTGGTTGCCTGCAGGGAGGCTGGTGTTTTGAAAAGTTGACTCTGAGATAGATATTATAGTAGGGGTCATTTATGTGAACCACATGATTAGAAGACCCTAGATTTCTTCTGAATATCCTAGGATTTTCCCCAGTCCCTCAAAGCCAACACGCCCAAGATAGAATTCACCATTCCAACCGCTTCCCAGGTCTTCAACTCCTTTAAAGGCAAGGAGGTCTTGCCTCTCCCCACCCATTAAGTCAAGTCCATCATCATATCTTGCCAATTATTGAGCTAAGAACATGACACCTGCGTAATTACTCCTGTGTGATGCCCTTACAGCCACCTGTGGGCCGAGCATCATGATGCCCACTTTACAAACACAGACACTGAAGTTCAGGGAGACCAGGCAACTCGCCCAACCGCACAGCCAGTCACTCCCCCAGCTCCGACATGAACCCGAGAGTAGCCGGCTCCAGCACGCTGCTGCTGTCCTCCATACCTACTCCTCCCAAATCTCTGAAAACGAGCAGGAAGAGGGTGTATTCCACCTCCTTTGGGCCTGGCCAGAAGCCAGCGCTGATGGGTTCCAGAAGGAGGCCTCCCCGCCCCCCAGCCAGAGTGGCTGGTGCCGGCTGGTGTGGGCACTGTGCCATCCTGTTCTCTGGGACCAGCAGGCTGCCTGATGCTCGCTGCTTGTCATTCTCCAAGAAAAGGCTGAGCTTTGAGCAGAGCAATGTAGTGAGCGGGCCACGGCAGTCACTTCGAGCCTCACACACAACCCAGATATCCAGGGTGGAGAAAGGTGAAGCCCAACGTGCTGCCTGCCTCCCCAGACCTCCCCCCATATCTCCCCTTCCCACTGCCCCCAGCCGGGTTCAAGCCTTCATTCCCCCTTCTCTAGAACTATTGCAGTAACACTGCTTCCAGCTCCCTCTCTCTATAACCCATCCTCCATGCTGTGGCGGGAGCACGCCACTGCCCTGCTCACATACCTTCCACTGTTCCCTGTGCCTTTAGACAAAGATGCAAATTCATCAGCCTAGTTCATGAAGTCCCCATTACTCCACGAGCTTCACGGGGAGGGGGCTCCATGTCCCTCTCCAGTCTTCTCTTCCCAGCCCTTCTAGGAAAGCCTACCTCCCCAACCCTCCCTAAGAACACGTGGCACTCTCTAACTTTGAGCCTCTGCCCCTACTGTTGCCTCGGCTCAGAACATGCATTCCCTTTTGCCTCATGAAGCCCTACCTTCCTTCAAAACCCAGCTCAACCCCCACTTCTTCTAAGAAGACTCCAGACATTAATATTCGCAGCAGGCCCTTAACGCGATGCAGAGCCTCTCTACCGCACTTAGCACAGTCTGCCTTGCCTCAGAGTTACGGCAGCCCGAACACCCCCTCAGCCTCATCTATCTCTGTGTCCCCCAACGTCCCTGGGGCCAGTGCCTGCCACAGAACGGGGCATCAGTGAAAGTTTGCCGAGTAGAATGTTCTCAGAGCTTCAATATATTGGTACCGACCTTTCCCCGACAGCAAGCCCCATCTTTCCCCGGGGCTGGTCCTGAGCTCAGAACAAACGTTTGCTTCCCGAGGTGGCCACTGGGGAATCCTGGCCCACTCACCTCCAGAGGATTCTAGCGATGCCTGGGCTGGCACACTTAGCTGTTTCTCCCCCTGCCAGGAAATCTGCCACTCAACCAGCTCTGTCTCCCACTCACACAGCACAGAAATAATAGCCCTGCATTTTCCTGCAAATTCCATCTTCCCCAAATGGAGACTAGCTCCACCTGTTCAAGGAAATACAAGGCAAGAAGCAAGATGGAGCAGGCCTGGGAAAGCAGCCATGTGGCCTCACAGAGGCCAACGGGGGTTCCTGGGCAATGCCCCCCAAGGCTATTATTCACTGCTGGACTAGAAAGCGGATTGGCCTGCTGCCTCCCTTTGCCAGCACATCACAGCTGACTAAGCATGCTTCCCATCCGGGCTCCCACTCGGTCCACACCACAGCCCTATTACTGTGTAGACACCACTGCCCCACTCAAGACAAGATTTCCAAGGATGAAATGACATGGAGACTAGAAACTAAGGAAAAACTCCACTGAGGCATGAGGAGTCAGGACTTGAATTCAGGTCTATGACTCCTGGACCAGGCTCCTTGATGACAGAGGCAGCCCCCTTGGGAAAGGGTGAGGGAACAAGAGGACCTGGAAGGGCAGGCTGCAATGAGAAATGCAGTCTCCATTTTTGCATTCATCCTCAAAACAAGCTGCTGAGAATGAGTCATCGAAAGCAGGGTTTCTCAGCCTCAGTACCACTGACATTGTGGGCTGCGTAATTCTTTGTTGTAGGGGGCATCCCTGGCCTCTCCACATTAAAGGACTGTAATATCCCTCTCCTGGCGGTGACAACCAAAAATGTCTCTAGGCATTGCTAAATGTCCCCTGAGGAGCAAAACTGCCCCAGTTGAGAAGCCCTGGTCTACAGGCACAGTCAGATCCCAGGTCTCGTGAAAGGGAGGGGAGCCCCCACTGTTCTCGCTCCCTCCCATTCTGGCAGGTGCTTCTTTCTCCCCTACTCACACTACTCGCCGGGCATCCGCAGCCCACACTTGTTCTGCTGTTCCCTCTGCACTGTCTCCCTCCACTCTAGGGGCAGAGCCAGGCAGCCCCACAGGCATTCCTTATGTTGGACATGTGTCGAGTCACTGGGCTAAGCTCCTTCATTAACATCACTTTGCAAAACTCCTGCAAGGCAGGCACCATCACCCCCATGAAACAGACAAACTCAAAGACTGAATCACTGAAGTCATGCAACCAACAAGCGTCAGGGTCCAGCTTTGAAACTAAGTCAGAAGGCCCATGTCCAGCAGGCCTGGGTTGCCCAAGTGAGGTGGCCTTGGTCTACAGGTCCCAAGACTCTCACCCTCCAAGCCCAGGTGCCAGCATCAGACACCATTTGGGCTAGGAGAAGACCTCAAAAGCCATACCTGCTGCCTTTCCCCACTCTCCTCCCAGCCTTAAAAGCAACAAGAGCAGTGGCTTCCCTGTGTGGTCCGTGAGAGCCCTGGGCCCTCTGCAGGCTTTGGACATTTGGCGACATGGTTGACGCACGTGAGGCTGGTGATTCTCAGCATCCAGTGCTTACCTTCCCCCAGCTGCGAGACCTTGAGGAGGTTATTCCACCTCTCCAAGCTCATTAATCCCTTCCCCCAACATCCCTGTGGAGTTGAAAGTGCTAGAAAATTAGGAATGCATATCTTTAGCGTTTTGTACCATTTCAGTAAGTTTCCATAAAATCAGGCTTCCGGGCCATGCTGGGGGAACTTCTGTGCATTTATGACGTGTTTTATTCATCAGCCCAGAGCAGGGAGATTTGACCTTGAAACGTGGACTGACTCAGAAAGACCCTAGCAACTTCCAATGACCATCAGGGAGTCAACACCCATGTCACTGGAGGCACGGATAACTTAGTTGTTTTTTTTTTTTTTTTGAGACAGAGTCTCGCTCTGTCACCCAGGCTGGAGTGCAGTAGCACAATCTCAGCTCACCACAACCTCTGCCTTCCCGGGTTCAAGCGATTCTCCTGCCTCAGCCTCCCGAGTACCTGGGATTACAGGTGTGCACCACCATGCCCGGCTAGTTTTTGTATTTTTAGTAGAGACGGGGTTTCACCATGTTGGCCAGGTTGGTCTTGAACTCCTGACCTCGTGATCCACAGCCTCGGCCTCCCAAAGTGCTGGGATTACAGGCGTGAGCCACCGTGCCCGGCCGAATGTTGTTTTAATGTTGCCAGCCATGCCTGGAACAGACCTCTGGAAGGTGAGAGGAGTCATCTGTTCTGGGTCAGGAGCCCAGGCAGCTTTCCACAGCCTCAAGCACCATCCTGTGACCTCTTACAACCCCTGGGGCATGTGCTACCCTCATTACATCGAAATCAATACACCTCAAACCTAACAAGTCCAACCACAAACTCCCTGTCTTCCCCAAAAAAATTGCTTCTCCCACAGTCTTCTCCATTCAATTAACAGAAATTCCATCCTCCCAGTTGCTTGGGCCAAAAGTCTCAGGCTCATCCTTGACATCCCCTTTCTCACCACTGCCTGCCCTGCACACCATGACCTTTCATCCAATTCATCAGAATGCCCTCCTTTTAAATAGCCCTAGGGCCCAGCCACTTTTTACCAACTCAATACCACCACCCAGGTCCAAACCGTCACCACCCTCACCTGAGATGTCCCCATCGCCTCTCAAGAGGGCTCCCTGGCCCTGGCTTGCCCCCTCCCTGTCTGTTCCAAACACTGCAGTCAGAGTGATACTATTAAAATGTAAGTCAGATCTTGTCACTTCTCTACTCCAAGCCCTCCTCTTGCTCCTGTTTCACCCAGGGTAAAGGCCACAGTCCTCAGGACAGTCTACAAACCCCTACAGAGCCAGCCCCGCCTCCCCTGTGACCTCATAACCCCCTCATAACTCCCTCCACTCACTGAATCAGCCTCACAGGCGTCCTTTCTACTCCCAGACCTGCACTGTCCAATGTGGCGACACCAGCCACGTGTGTCCACTGAGCCCCTGCAACATGACCAGTGCAACTGGATTTTAAGTCCATTACATTTAAAATTACATATAAAAAGACACTCTTTTTTTTTTTTTTTTTTTTTTGAGACGGAGTCTCGCTCTGTCGCCCAGGTTGGAGTGCAGTGTCCGGATCTCAGTTCACTGCAAGCTCTGCCTCCCGGGTTCACGCCATTCTCCTGTCTCAGCCTCCCGTACACTCCATTCTTTTATTGGAAAAATTTCAAGTACACCTTCAACAACTTGAGTGTGTGAATCTATTCTTTTCTTTTCTTTTTTTTTTTTGCAGACAGGGAGTCAGGATCTTACTCTGTTGCCCAGGCTGGAGTGCAGTGGCACACTGATGGCTCACCACAGCCTCAACAGCAAGCTATCCCCCTACCTCAACCTCCCAAGTAGCTAGAACCACAGACATATGCCACACACCCAGCTAATTTTTTTTTTTTTTTTTTTTTTTTTTTTTTTTAGAGATAGAGTCTTACTATGTTACATTACCTAGCTGGACTCGAACTCCTGGCCTTAAGCAATCCACCTGCCTCAGCCTCCCAAAGTGCTGGGATTACAGGTGTCAGCCACCATGCCCAGCAAATCTGTTCTTTTAATTGTAAATTTTATAAACTCTGAATACAGATCAAGTATCTCCAATGAAGACTTAATGTCTGATTGAGATATGCTGTGTCAGAGACACACCAGATTTCAAAGACTTAGTACAAAAAATAGAGTGTAAAAGATCTCAATAATTTTTTACATCGCTTGCACATTCAAATAATAATATTCTGGCTATGTTGGGTTGAATTAAAAATATTATTAACATGTATAATTCTACTTTTCTCTTTTCACTATTTTTAATATGGCTACTCAGAAATGTAAAATGACAGCGGTAGCTCCCATTTCATGTCCACTGGACAGTGCTGTCTACACCACACCAGGCATGATCCCCACCCAGGGCCTTCACCTTGCTATTCCTCTTCCCCCAGGTGGCTGGCTCCCTCACCAACTTCAGATCCTCCAACAGACATCACCTTTTTAGTAAGGCCTTCCCTGAGCACTCATTTAATTTATTTATTTATGTGTTTATTTTTAGAGACAGGGTCTCACCTGTCGCCCAGGCTGGAGCACAGTGGCATAATCATAGCTCACTGCATCCTAGAATTCCTGGGCTTAAGCGATCTTCCCACCTCAGCCACATGAGTAGCTAGGACTACAGGCACACACACCAATATACCCAGGCTTTTTTTTTTTTTTTTTTTTTTTAATAAAGATGAGAGTCTTGCCATATTGTCCTGGCTGGTCTCAAACTCCTGGCTTCAAGCAAGCCTCTTGCCTTGGCCTTCCAAAGTGCTAAGATTACAGGCGTGAGCTACCATGCCTGGCCCTGAGCACTTAGCACTTATTTATTTGTTTTGTTCGTGGGTTTTTTTTGTTTGTTTGTTTGTTTGTTTTTTGAGACAGGGTCTCACTCTATTCCCCAGGCTGGAGTGCAGTGGCACAATCACAGCTCACTACAGCCTTGACCTCCTGGGCTCAAGCGATCCTCCCACCTCAGCCTCCCAAGTAGCTGGGACCACAGGCATGCACTACCATGCCCAGCTAATTTTTTGTTTTGTTTAGAAGGGGTCTCACTATATGGCCCAGGCTGGTCTCAAACTCCTGAGCTGAAGCGATCCTCCTGCCTCGGCCTCTCAAAGTGCTAGAATTACAGGCATGAGCCACTGCACCTGGCTCTGAGCACTTATTTAAAATGACCACTCTCGGCTGGGCATGGTGGCTCATGCCTGTAATCCCAGTACTTCGGGAGGCCGAGGCAGGCAGATCACTTGAAGTCAGGGGTTCAAGACCAGCCTGACCAAGATGGTGAAACCCTGTATCTACTAAAAATACAGAAATTAGCTGGGTGTGGTGGTGTGTGCCTGTAATCCCAGCTACTCAGGAGGCTGAGGCAGGAGAATCCCTCGAATCTGGGAGGCGGAAGTTGCAGTGAGCCAAGATCGTGCCTGGGCAAGAGTAAGTGAGACTCTGTCTTAAAAAAAAAAAAAAAAAAAAAAAAAAGGCTGGGTGCAGTGGCTTATGCCTGTAATCCCAGCACTTTGCACTTTGGGAGGCCGAGGCAGGCGGATCACGAGGTCAGGAGATTGAGACCATCCTGGCTAACACGGTGAAACCCCATATCTACTAAAAATACAAAAAATTAGCCAGGCGTTGTGGTGGGCACCTGTAGTCCCAGATACTCGGGAGGCTGAGGCAGAAGAATGGAGTGAACCTGGGAGGCAGAGCTTGCAGTGAGCCGAGATTGTGCCACTGCACTCCAGCCTGGGCGAGTGAGTCTCCGTCTCAAAAATAATAATAATAATAAATTAATTAAAAAATAAATAAAATAATATGACCATTCTCCTCTCAGAAGCCCCTGCACTCCCATCCAGAATGGTCCTAACAATTGTGATTGTTATTGATGATGACAATGATGAAAGGAAAAGAGATGTCGTTTTCCTGTTATCTAACTCTGGCTGTAAAGTGAGTTGGGGCCTTAACAGATTGGGATCTAAGACTTATCAATGCAGTGAGAAGTTGTATCTGGGAGGGAAGAAGCTCTTCATAATGCTCATCATAGCACTTATCACCATCAAATATAATACAGAATTAACTTACATAGTTTACTATCAGGTTTACCTATTAAAATGTAAATTCCTGACAGCGAAGATTTTTCTCTTTTGTGGGTTTTTTCTACCATATCATGCGTCACATAATAACATTTCAGTCAAGGTCCTGTACAATTATAATGAAACTGAAAAAATTCCTGTCACTTTGTGACATCTTGATGATCCCAAACCTGTGTCAGCCCAGGCTAATGTGTGTTTGTGTCTCAGTTTTTAACCAAAAAAAAAAATTTTGTAAGTAAAAATACATCTTTTTAAACAAATATTTCTAAAATGGAAAAAAGCTTATAGAGTAAGAATATAAAGAAAATACTTTTGTGCAATTGTATAATGTGCTTGTGTTATTACAAAAGAGTATAAAAACCTTATAAAGTGAAAAATTTGGCCAGGCACAGTGGCTCATGCCTGTCATCCCAGCACTTTGGGAGGCCAAGGCGGGTGGATCACTTGAGGTCAGGAGTTTGAGACCAGCCCGGCCTACATGGAGAAACCCCATCTCTACTAAAAATACAAAAATTAGCCGGGTGTGATGGCGCATGCCTGTAATCCCAGGTACTCAGGGGGGCTGAGGCAGGAGAATTCCTTGAACCTGGGAGGTTGAAGTTGCAGTGAGCCAAGATCGTGCCACTGCACTCCATCCTGGGCTACAGAGTGAGACTCTGTCTCAAACAAAACAAACAAACAAAAATTATAGTAAGGTAAGGTTAACTTGTTATTGAAGAAAAAACTATTTTAAATAAATGTAGTTAGCCTAAGTGAACAGTGTTTACAAAGCCTACACTAGTGTACAGTCATGTCCTAGACCCTCACATTCACTCTCCACTCACTGGCTGACTCACCCACAGCAATCTCCAGTCCTGCAAGCTCCATTCACGGTAAGTGCCCTATACAGATAGAGTATTTTGTATCCATTGTACAGTATTTCTACTGTACCTTTTCTGTGTTTAGATACATACTTGCCATTGTGTTATGACTGCCTACAGTATTCAGTACAGTAACGGGCTGTACAGGTCTGTGGCCTGGGAGCAGTAGGCTCCACCATACGGCCTTGTGTGCCGAAGGCCATGCCACCTAGTCTGTGTAAGCGCACTGCATGATGTTCGCACGATGATGAAATCGCCTAATGACACATTTCTTAGACTGTGCAACGCATGACTGTATATCCGTGGTGCCTAGAACAATACACTGGCACATAACAGGCATTCAATAACTTTGTCAAATGAATAAAATTATTTTTCCGCCTGGGCTCGCTACTCAGCTGGAAGTTTCGAAGTGCCTAGCATATGGTAGGTGCTTGACAGATGCCTACTGAACGTCAGGCTGATCTGTTAGCAGGGTCATTGGGGAAACAGAGGCAGCTTAGCTGAGTCATCCCACAGAAAGCAAAAGCAAGCGCCAAGGGTCCTTGAGTCAGACGTGGCGCCTCCTCCTGCTGCCACCCATGCTCCCTCTCCCTGCCCTGAGGGAAGCTCCCCTGAGACCAACAGCCTCAGGTACCTCGGGGAAAAGTACATTTCTTTTCCTTTCCATAGACTTTTATTCTCCTAGTGAGAAGACAAATCTGTTTCCCCTCCACCAGAAGGCCTCAAGCCACAGCTACTTACATTATAGTAATTAAATCCCTGCTGCTAGGAGGGTTCAGGAGACAAGCAGGCCTCGTGCCAAGGGCTGGCCTGCAGGGAGGAGGCAGCAGGGAGGGAGGCTGGCCAGAAGGGCCTGTCTCTCCGCTGTCTCCTGAGAGTGAGAAAATCCCCTTAGCCACTACGTCTTCACAGGCTTTCGCTTGTGGGACAGGACGATAACGCCCCCCACAGCCCACCCTGCCAACATGCACCATCCACGAGGCCCCCCTCCAGCTGGAATAGCACAGCTTTCTTCCAGTTTTCTCTGTAACTCCATCTGGTGCTCACGACCTTCCGCAGATGGCCAATGCAGGAAACATCCCCTCCTCAGGCTCCTTCTCTCACTCTCTAGATGACAAAACAAGAGGCCCAGAAACCAAGCTGCCCACACCTAGCCCAGGACGCTTCTCCTCAGCTGCAACTCAGCTGGCCTTCACAGAGCGCTCCATGTGTGCCAGAAACCATGTCCCATGCCTTACAAACAGCAATCTCATTAACTCTCATGACAGCCCCAGCGGCCAGGTCAGGATTCACCCCCATGGAAACTGCGAATCAAAGCACCGAGACAGCTTCCCAAAGCCCCACGGCCTACAGTGAGTGACACAGCCAGCGCTGTACCGGAGATCTGCCCGGCGCTAAAGCCTGTTCTCCTAATGCCAGGCTAGATGGCCGGTACAGAAGAATCAGAGGATGGCCTGGGAGACAGATACGAGGGAGGATGGAAGAAGTGAGGGTGAGATGGACCTTCAGGAAACAGGAGGGAGGGGAGCAGACAGACGCATGGGACATCAAGTCTCAGGCTTGTGGGTCAAACCCAAGCCTTATGTGTGTGGCCTTGTCTCTCGCAAAGCTTACATCAGACCTGTTGCTACTTGTTCAGTGCCTGCCTCCCCCACCAGTCTGTGAGCTCCACGTCTATTTGGTGCTGAACCTCCAGAGCCAACCAGAACACGCCAGGGGATGCCCTCGTCTCATTTATTCCTCATGACACCCATTCTCATGAGAGGGAGAAAACACTGTTAACCCCATTCACAGACCTGGAGACTGAGGCTCAAAGAGGTCAGTTTTCTCAATGAGGTTGCACAGCTGGGAAGCCACAGAGCTGCGGCGAGAACACTAGGACACATGCTACTGAGGGCTCGGCTGGCCCCTCCAGGGCCCACAGGAGACTTTCCTCAGCCCCAGAGCCCAGACGGCACCTACAGCTTCAGCAAACCCCTGTATCTAAACTGACAGCACCCTCCTCCCCTCCTCCCCTCCTCCCCTCCTCCCCTCCTCCCTCCAAGAGCACAAAACATCCCCTGAGGCTCTGGGGGAGGCTGGAAGGGCAGTGAGGGTGGCACAGTAAGGGGCAGGGTGGGCAGGAGTGGAGAGCTCAGGGAGGCAAGGAGAAGCTTTTTGGCTTGGAAGAGCCCAGTCTAGGGTGTGATATGCAAAAGCGTGTCTGCTGCACAGTGTGCGGGCCTCAGAGACACTCCCCTATGTGCAAATCCGAACTCCACCACCTCCCAGCTGTGAGACCCTGGGAAAGTCACTTAACCTCTCTGAGTCTTGGATCTGTCATCTGTAAAATGGGGAGAATTATATCTACCTCACAGGGTTGCTGTGAGGGCTTAATGAGATGAGGTGTGTAAACGCACATAGTAGGTCCTTAACAAATATTCTCTTCTCCTCCGCTGCCTGTCACCTCTTCACTCCTGAATAAGACCTGGTGTTGCTTTGGAGTCATTCTTATGAAAGGAAAAATAAGTTCCCATTTTATGAAAGCGGTGCATTTCCCCCAAGCTGCTGTGGACACAAGCATTATATATGATCCCATCCACCCACGAGGAAACCCTCATGACTCAACTCCATCCTAGACGTGCTCTCAGTTTGCATCAATTTCATTTCACTCTTGAGGGATCTTTCCATCGCTGGCACGTAGTGTGCACCCCGTCAGGTGTCTTCTGCCAAAATGCCCTCCTACCAGGCTCAGCACCATTACTCTCCCAGAGTAGAGGAAAGCATCTTGGCAGAGCTTAACACCAGGTCCAGCCCAGAGCAGGAGGGGCTGGGAACCCTGGGCCCAGCTGTGAGGGACCTTGTATGATCCCAAGGCCACTGAGCTCTCAGAAGAAACAACCAAAGGCAAAACCCACCACTGCCTAGCACGGACAAGAGCCCCCTGGGTGCCAGCTCTGCTCCACGTTGAATTCTCCACCTCTCCACCCACAAGAGGAATTAAAATTCCACCTCCCAGATAAACAGGCCGCCGTGCAAGGCCACACAGCTGAATAGCCAGGGTTTGAATCCAGGTCTACGGGGAAAGCCTGTGTTCTCTTAGGAAGAGCTGGTGGAGAACAACACATCTGGCTGGGGAGAGACCACCCCCAGAGTCTGTAAGGCACAGATTCTCTGCACTCCTGCCGCCTGGAGCAGGGCTTGCCACACAGTGGGTGTTCAGGATAAGTTTCCAGAAGAGGGATGGGAAAAAGAAAAAGAGAGGAAGAACTAAAACCAGGAATTCTTAGATTCCAGCTATACCCCTGCCACTAACAATGCTGAGTAGCCTTGGACAAGTCACGTAACTTTTTTTTTTTTTTTGAGACAAGGTCTCACTATGTTGTCCAGGCTGGTCTCGAGCTCCTGGGCTCAACCGATCCTCCTACCTCGGCCTCCCAAAGTGCTGGATTACAGGTGTGAGCCACCACATAACTTCTATGGGCCTTGGGGTCCTATAAGGAGGAGGATGGTCCTTTCCCTGCCTTCCTCACAGGGCTGGGAGGCATATGCAGAGATCATGTCCACCCAGGCTAGCACACCTGTCTGGCCAACAGAGCTTGGCCATCCAGGACAGGTATGGTGCCTCCCTGAGGAGGCCTCCCCTGCATCCTCCACCAATGCCATCCAGCTCTGAACTCCTCCAAAGGCGGTGGCTCAGCCCTGAGCAACATGCCTACCCCAAGCCCTCACCCTGGGAGAAGGTAACATCACCCATGCTGGCCGCTCCAGGCATTCCCATGTATGGGAGCTTTTTCGGGGCCAACATCTTACCCACTGGAAGACAGAAAAGAAAGAAAATAGCTAAACTCCAATTTGTTAAAATCAGAAATCTCAAAAGGGGTTTTGCTCTGCAAAACTCCCTGCTAGTGGAAGCTTGTGAGGAGACAAGCAGGTGCCAACTCAGGCAAAGGGGCTAGGAGGAGCCACCATTTGCTGGCAGCCCAGGAGCGCCCACTGCCGGACTGGCCACTTGACCAACCATTAGCAAGTGTCATCCTCCCCAGGCTAGTGGATGTCAGTCTCCACACACCCATTACAAACAGGGACAATGAGGCTCAGAGAGTTTGAGGCACAGAGCTTAAGGAAAACCAACAGTGGCAGATGGCCAGAATGAGCAAAGGCAGCCTGTCCCTGCCTCCCTGCAGGGCCCCCTCAGTTCAAAGCCACTGACAGGTCAGCAAAGTTCGATGGCTCAGGCCAGGCAACAGGTCATCTGCTTCCCCCTCCCTACATACTGGGTAACCCTGGGCAGGGCACCCACCTTTATAGGTCTCTCCATCTATAACCTGAAGCAAAACACCAAACAACTGTCTTTATAGATGTTGTCTGGCAGGCCTGGTATGAGCAAGCTCTAAGGAGTAGGTGCCAGCTCAGCCCCTGCAAGGAGTGTCCTTTAAGCTGACTTTCCTGTTCATTTGACACTGAGCATCACTCCTGTCCTGTAAGAAAAATGCCCAACAAGCTGACTCAAAAATAACAGATGCCAATTTGCATATTATTTCACACATCATTTGCATGCTGTTCATTTAGTATCATCAAGGCTCTGCTCAGAATACAACTCTGGTTACCCTGCCACCAGGGCTTGTGAAAAAAATATGGCTTCCACGAAGGGCAAGCCCTAGGCACGTCCTTCCCCTGCCCAGCTGCTCTTGCTGCCTGTCCCCTGGCACCTGGCTGGGAACGTCACCCACTGCCGCAGCCCTGGCGCTCCAAGCAGGGTGAAGGGGCAGAAAGGACCTTTGGAATTCTAGGATGCACCCTGACTCGAGTCTTGAAGGGGAAATTGTGTTCTCTTGGTGACGCATCAAGCAAGCTGTAGCAATGCTTTTCTTCCCTGCTTCTGTCACAGGCCAGCTTCCCGGTTCAGCTCTTCCCGGGGCCCTGCTCTCTCAGCCTTTTTCTGCCTGGTCATCGTGTGTCCCCCTGACCTTCCTCCAGGCCTCTCAGCCTCTGGCCTGGCCCCACGGGTTTATTTTTGTTCTCTCTCCACCTGTCCGATTTGCATGTCCACACCCGGTTAGCTCTGCCCAGACCACAAATTGCTGACTGAGTGTAGAATAACTGGGCCCCATGGGGTAAGAAGGCTCCAGAAGTCCAGCCTAGGCCACCACTACAGCCCCACCCTCCAGGGAACAGCCCACTTCCTTTCTACTCACAGATTCACCCAGCAAGATCTATCCAGAAACATGACTGGGGAGCTGGTCATGGTTGGGAGGCCATTTGACCTCATGAGAAAAGGGGCATGTTCCACACGTGCTCTCCAGGCAGGGACACCAGCTCGTCTATGGCCACCTGCAGACAGTGGAGGGGTGATGTGGGAGCACATGCCCCTCCAGTCTTGATGCTCCAGGTGGTATCTTCTAACCACCACTCTAATAAAGGCAACAGTTGCCAGCTGCTGAGACCCAGTGTGTGGCTGGCTCTGTGCTGGCTGCTTTGCTATAGCCAGTAGTTGTGATTCCCTCTTAACATTGAGGAAATACGCTTTGGGTTCACTAAGTTCCCAGAGGACACATCACTGGTATGCCACCCAAGTCTTTTTTTTTTTTTTTTGAGACAGAGTATCGCTCGGTCGCCCAGGCTGGAGTGCAGTGGTGTGATCTCAGCTTACTGCAACCTCCGCCTCCCAGGTTCAAGTGATTCTCCAGCCTCAGCCTCCTGAGTAACTGGGATTACAGGTGTGTGCCACCACGTCAGGCTAATTTTCGTATTTTTAGTAGAGATGGGATTTTGCCACGTTGGCCAGGCTGGTCTCGAGCTTCTGACCTCAGGTGATTCACCTGCCTTGGCCTCCCAAAGTGCTGGGATTACAGGAATGAGCCACCGTGCCCGGCTCCAAGAACTTAACTACCAGGCCCGGCCACCTCTGAGAAAGGATATCAGGTCTTCAGGGCCTGAGTGTGCGGAACTCTGCAGCCCTGGCAGTTACCGATGCTACCAAATATTCCATCCATCACTGTGCCCTCGCCCTGGGCCTGTGTTCACTGCTGCCCAAAGCCTCTCATGACGAGACAGTCTCTTCTGTCCTCCCTACATGCCCCTGTGCGCACCACACAGCAGCAATCCGAAGCCGTCCTCACGCCCGCTCTGTTCCTTACACACTCGGCCCCCTCTCCCCGGACTTCTCACACTCAGAATTGAGCCCCTGCCCGGGCCCCTCCCATCCTGGCTTGTCTAGTCTTTCAGGGACCCCCCAACCCCTTACAGGGAATCCACCCAGCATCCCCAGTCTGAGTCACTGTCTCCTTCCTCAGTCCTTCCAAGCACCAACACCATAAACCACCGCCCGCCTGGGATGGATGCCATCTGGGTGCTGCCTGACACCCCTGAGAACAGGACTCTCGGGACTGTGGCTGCTCATCCTTGTGATGAAACATGATCTGGAATCGGATTGCAAAGCCTCAGCACAGGAAGGGAGTTCAGCTCCTGCTTTAAGGCCAGAGAAACGAGACCCAAAGAGGAGAAGGGACTTGACAAAAGATCACACAACAAGCTGGAAGCAAGAGGCAGAAGCACCTCCTGAGGGGCTCAAAGCAGAGACAGGCCTTTTCCCAGCACTCAGTGCCCACGACAGAGCTCAACAGAGGCATGAGGCACAGACAGGGACGCAGGAAAATGGGACTCAAGAATGAAGAAGAAACTTCTAGAACCAGGAACGGAGAAACCCTTCAAGGTCCCTCACTCAAATCCCCAGCAGAAGTTTGTGGTGGGATTTGGAATAAGGAAACCAGAGGTGCACTGAGACCTGAGCTCTCATTCTAGAACCATCTCTCCTGAGATGGGCACCTGGAGCGAGTCACTGAACCCTGGGACCCCTGTGCAGCCGAGTTTTCTCATCCCTGAGATAGTTGGTCATCATGAGCCCTGGGCCAGCCATCGTGAGGGTCATGAAGGACCCAGGGATGAAAATGCCTTGTAAGATGTAAAATGCTGAGCTCATGTGACTGTCCCCTGATAAACAGCCACACAGCCAGTGCTGGAGGAAAAGGGCAGCCTAAAAGAAGAGCAAAGCAGAGGTGAGGGGTGAGAGAGCTGTGTATGGACATGTCCAGTCAGGTCTAGGGGTCCTGCTGGCCCTCCAGGGGTGGAGGGTGGGAGTGCTAGGGGCTGTGGCAGGAGCTTTTGCAGGATGGGCTTTCATTTTCCCTGTAATCCCCACACCTACCCACCTCACAGCCTGCTCGGTATCACCCTGAGGGCAGCAGCACCAGACTCCAGAGAGGAGGCATCAAGAACTGACCTTGGGCCAGTCCACAATCTCACCCTGATCCTAGGCTACCCCGGGGGCCCACACTTGCCCTTGTCACCCCTCCAGCACTGTCTTCTCCAGGTCCTGCGCTGGCATCTCCTGCCCTCCATCGAGCCCTTCCTGCCCAGCTCGTGGTAAAGTTCCTCCTGTCCCACCATTTTGCATCACAGGTCTCAGGGCCATAAATTCAATTTGTCTGTTTTAAGGATATGGGCAATCTAACCAGTAGCAGCAGGCACGGGAAAGGATATGACCTCGGGAGCTAAACGGGCCTGGGTTCTTATCTCAGCGCCACCACCACCAGCGTGTCAGCGTGGCCCGGTGACTTCATCTACACAGGGGGCGGTGAGCACGACCTGCTCCTCGTACTCCCAGGTGTAATGCAAAGCCAGCCCAGCGCTCAGCAAATGGTCCTTGCCTTCCCCTCTCCTGTCACTCAGCAACATCCCGGCCAGCCCAGCTGAAGTGCTGGGCGACCAGAAAGTAGCGTGGTCCCTGCCCCCAGCCGCTCCTCCCCTCCTTTCCCTCAGATCCCAGCTGAGCACCTGGGGGTGGAATGACAGGGTCGGGGGAGGGGACACTTAAAAACCCATTCGCCTCCTCCGGACTTTCCTCACCTGAAGAAAAGGCACTAGAATTTTCCTCCCCACAGCTCCTGGGAACAGCACAGTCTCAGAATTCCCCACCCTCATTATTTAAAGAGGAATACGTGGCTTGCTTTCTTGCTCTCCCTTTGGGGTTTTGAAAGAAAGAGAAGAAAAAGAACTACGAATGAACGTGCTGGTCTCCCTGTCACTGAGCTGAGTAAAGTGGTATTTCATCAATATATAGCCGCCCCTCACAACCCCCGCACACACTCATTTTCTCCCCCAAATGTGCTTCACAAATAACTGCAACAGAACTGAAGCACTCTATTCTGATCTTACATTTCCATCCAGGCCCCGGATTCTCTACAGAGGTTACTCAAATTTCTTTTCATTTTGATTTTCTGTACCTTACATTTTTTAAAGCAGATCTTTTGGCCATGGCCTTACAAATCCCTCTTCCTGAAAGCGCAATAAGAGAAATGCGAGGCCATCAGATGGCTTTCTAGTTAGGCTATGCAGGAGATAAATGCCCCAGTCAGAATGCCCCTGGCCAAGCACCCGGGTAACGCTGCCTGTGGGGAAGGGAAGTCCGGATGTGTGATGAAGTCTTTCCCCAGGGCAGTTATAAATAGTGTGATGACACGCAAAGGAGAAGCATATATAAAAAGTTAGCTGTCTCCCTGTGGGTTACAAATGTTTGACTCATTTACAGACTGTCCACAAAGATTATAAATAAAGTCACCACCACCCTGGGGCGGGCGGCAGAGAAGGCCATTTTCACGCTGTCAGAGGCCATTTTCACGCTCGCCCTCCTGTGGGCCGACACACTCAGTGTGACCTGTGAAGTCAAAATGTGTGCCTAGGGCCCTCAGCAGCGGGCTCACAGGCTCTCAACCAGTCTCCTGCCTTCTGCATCCTGGTCCTGCAGGTCACCCCACAGGGAGGGTCCATGGAAAGGGCTGGAAAGGATTTATCCTACTCCTACTTTTCCACCATGGCCTGAAACGCAGGCACCAGCACCCAGAGGCATCTTCTCAAAAATACCAGGACACTGTGACAGCCAACAACCTATCCCAAAACAGCACCTGGGTCCAAAGAGAAGGTGCAGAGCCACTTGGCCAGCCACGCCTGGGCTGCTGCTCTGCCCTTCTGCAGACAGGGCTTCTGTGACCAGGGAGAGCAGAGGATCAGAACTGGAACCAGTGATACTACTCAGCCATTTGGTCTGGAGGCTGGGGATGGACTCCCGGACCTCTTTGAGGTCTGCAAAGAGACAGACAAGTTGGCCTTGGCCTAAGAGAATAGCCTTGGCCATTCTCTTTAAAGAGTGAACGGCCAGAGGACCAGGCTCCCCTGGGCATGCGGAGAAGCCTGTGCCACCAGGGCGGCCTCCCATGAGGTTGTCTGAAGAAAGAGTAACTAGAGGTGGGTAAAGAAGCCACCATGGGAGCAGACAGGGCAACCCAGATAAGCACCTTCACACCAGCTCCTCTCTGCCACCTGGGTTACCCCAGCAACGAGACCAGGCAGGGGCAGCAGAGAGGAGCAGAGGGGCAGGACGTCGGTGGGGCAGGCGAGACAGGGCCATGGTGGGGGAGCGGGCAGAGGACTGGTTCTGCCTGGGAGGAGAGATGCAGACTAGCTTCGAGGCCAGGCATGGGGAAGTGGCTGGAGGTTGTACAGACTGGTGGGAAAGAAGAGCCGCGCTGCCGCACCAGCACCCTCCAGCCTCCCTGAGACGATCCCGCAGTCCAACGCCTGAGGTCCTGAGAAATGAGGCCCATGGGTGCCTTGCCAGCCACACAGAGGTACCAGCTCAGCCACCAACATGATGTCAGAGCCAGGGTGGTGAAGTCACAGCCTGGGGAAAGGGGAGGGCAGCCAGGCCTTTCCCCTCCCTAATTCTTTCTGAACCCAGGGAAGAGAGCATAGAGGTAATTTAATGCAATGGAGTGGGTGTGTCCCAAACCAGCTCTAAAAGAAAATAAAGAACACCAAGAAGGACTTCACAGGTCCTTGCTGCTCTATCCGGGTGGCACTGATAGGTAGAGATGGCGTGACTAAGACTCTCAACAGAATCTCTAGACCAGGCCTCGTCACAATGTCTAAGCCTTCAGAAAGTAAACCTGCCTATTAAAAAAAAAAAAAAAAAAAAAGGGACTCCTCATTTGGTTCAAGGGTCACCTGGTACCTTTAGGAGCCTATTGGGGCCATCTCAGGCATCTCTCTGCCATTTGATCTCATGTCCCAGGCATAATAATGAGAAGCTCCCCTCTTATCTGAGCTCACCCAGGAATCAAGCCCCACCTCCCTGCTCCATGCTGATGCCTCCTAGCAGAGCTTCCTTCCAACATCAGCACCTACAGGCCTGTGAGGCAGGAGCTGGGGATGTTCTGTCCCGGTTGCTCAACCCCCTCACACTGGCTCCCATTTGCATTAACTGAACATGCTCGGGGCACATGCCACCCTCCTTTTCAAGAGACCCAGGCCTGCATGATAAGTTGCTCCCCCAGCAACAGGCACCCACCAAACATAGGTAAACAGCAAGGCCACAACCCCACGGGAAAAAAGGCAGAGAACTTCAGAAAGCAGCAGCTCAGGCACAAGGTTAGTTAATCTTCAATCACTTGGGGAAAAATCCCCTCCCAAGAGCCTTTGAGTGGGAGCTGCCATTGGCAGGGCAGAATTACCTAATCTGCCTGGTACCCCTGAGGCTGCCTCATCCATCCGCCTGCCCCCAGACTCGTCAGCAGGGCCAACCAGGCACACAAAACTCTCCAGCAAAAGACTGTCACCCATCCCTCCCCAGGATCCACTGAATATCGCTGAGCTCTCCTGGGCTGTGACTCCTCATCTTACCCAGACTATGGAGGAGAAGAGACCAGTTCCTCCATGAAACTGGGACACAGATATTCATCTCCCCCCAAGAACAGACCATGTTTAAAGGTGGTCTCTAGTCAGACCCAGTCCCTTCTCAGAACTTCTTCCCTCCCAGATACAACTTCTCACTCCATTGACAAGTCTTAGATCCCAATCTGTTAAGGCCCCAACTCATTTTATAGCCAGAATTAGATAACAGGAAAAAGACATCTCCTTTCCTCTCATCATTGTCATCATCAATAACAATCACCATAGGTCCCATTTGTTGAGCAGGCAGATACGTGCCTTACATGTCTCTAATTTAATTCTCCCTCCTCGACAGCTGGGGAAACAGGCTCGCTAAAGCTCCATGACTTACCCAAGATCACACAAATAGTAGTGGCAGAGCTCGGATTCCAACTCTGGCCCAGTTCCTTGAAACCATCCCATTTGCCACCAGGAGAGAGGGTGTCTACAGGGCCTGGTACACAGGAGACACCCAGAAAATACTTGTTCCATAAATGACTCAAAACCTGGATGGCCAGTGCAGGGATGGGTGAGTGGGTGAGCAAGTTCAATGAACTCTGCTTATCTCAGGAGCAGCTCCAAGGCACACAGGAAGTGGCAACTGAGGCAAGAAGGACCTCTCAGCTGCTGTCCCCTCGGTGCACGCCACTGCTGCTATGAGGGTCCGTGATTCAGAAATGGGGGAAGCCAGGCACCTCAGGTGGCCTCCCCCTTCATTCACCTAAAATCTGCCTTCTGCATCTCTGGGAAAGCCCCTTTCCCTGAGTTCCCCCTCAGGGTTGGCACCTGCCTCAGGCAGGGAAGAGGGGCCGATCCTGAAGAGTGGTGACCCTCCCGTCACATTAAGACAAATGTGCATAGATCCTGTGCACAGCCACTGCCTCTGGGAAGAGCCATTTCCTTAAGAACTCTGACCACGGTGTCACTGAAAGAGAAGATGCTGGGGTTGCCCCTTCCCCACACCCCCCTTGCATTGGGGCCTTCATCAGTTTTCCCCAGCAAGGGCCCCTGATCTCCAAGGGAGGACTGGAGAGAGCCAGGGCTGTGACCAGGGCAGCTGCCAGCCCTGGCGAGGCTGCCGGCCCCATCTCCTGGAGCGCCCAGCAGGAAAGGCGGTTCTGAGAAGGCAGCGAGCAGAAGGACCCGCAGACGCAAAGGCTCATTACAGGGAATGACTAAGTGAGCTGCGATTCCAGGGGAAACCCCACTCGCTTCTGCTTGCTGAGACGCTCATCCTTGAGCTATTTTGACTAAGGCGGCTTCCAGGTGCTGCCCTCCGCTGGGGCAGCCCACTGACAGCAACCGGGTTGCTGGAGGACCCTCTGCCTGGAAGTCTTGGTCCTGGCTATTCAGGTCGTCTGACAGGTCTGCCCCACCCGTTTCCAGGGCGGGAAAGTCTGCCCATCCCCTGTTAAAGCGAGATGCTGGGAATGGGGGAAATCCGATCAGCACCTCCTAGGTTTTTGCGGCTGGATTTCAATAAGGAATGTGACAGTCTCGCAGCAGCTGTGCCCTGCCTGAAACAAGCTCTATTTGAAACCTCCAACAGCTGAACCCCTCCCAGCTACGCGCTGGCCAGCCCGGCCAGCCACCCCCTGCCCCAAATGACAAATAAATAGAAAAATCCAAGCAACAAGCAGGCGCATGCATACGTACACACATTACACACATATACACACACACACCAACAAATTGGGGGTGGGGGTGTCGTGGAGCCACTTGTCCACTGATTTCCAGGTCTCCAAGCCTTCCAGCCCACAGCAGGAGAGCTCCCCGGCAAGCAGAGCATCGGCAGAAACCCACCTTCCTCCATCTCCATTCCCTCTGGGAGGGAAACCCCCTCCTCCGTCTTGGGGCTGGACTGAGAGGCTGGAGCAGTGGGGCCAGCTCCCCCCTAAAGCCAGTGCCTGCTGTTCTCCATCCGGGCGCGCACTCACACACACACTCATCTTTATTTATCCCAAGGAGAAGGAGTTGAGGTGGGAGGGGAGAACTGGGGCTGAGCTGGGGCGCGGGCTCGCGGGGACCGCCTGGCAAGCCTTGTCATCCCATCCCAAGGAGAGGTGCTCCCCCAGCTGATGCCAAGGCGGCGCCCAGCTGCTCTGCCCAGGTAACACCTGTAGCCATTTTATCAGGAGATGTTTACAAAGCAGCAGCAGGTTTATTCTGAGTCCTCTCTCCTGAGGGAAAGGACCACTGATTTCCTCCACCTATATTTTTACCCCATGCCCTCAGGAGACACAGGTCATGAATGGTTTTCTGTTTTGCCTGAGTGTTTCTGAGAAGAGGAGGGAAATAGAAACTTGGGAAGAGAGGAAGAAGACAGGGAGAGAAGGGACTTGGGCAATGGTATGGAATCCCCACCCCCCACCCAGACATTTATTTCTTTTTTATCCTCAGGAAAATGGAGTGGAGCAGGGAGGGGAGGAAAGAAGGGGAAGTCGCAGGAACTGGCAAACACATCAAGGCGGAGTGTAATTAATTGGTGCGTTAAGCTGCTGGGTTATGCTTTAGTACCAGTGAGCCAGGAGGAAAAGGGATTTCTCGGAAGGGATTATTTAATCCTCCCTAACAGAAAGTCTGCAAATTAGACACAGTGTGTGGGGATGTCCCCTACCCCCCAAAGGAAGCGAGGAATGAATTCTCCCGGGATCAAGAAGGAAAACCACGGGAAGTTAGAGTGTTCAATATAACTGAGCAAGCGCCTCTCACCACCACCACCACCTCTCTCTCCCAGTCTCCCTCCCAATCTCTCTCAGTCTCTCTCTCTCTCTCTCAATCTCTCTCTTTCAATCCCCCTCTCTCAATCCCTCTCTTGCTACCTACATAGTCCTTTTGTTCAAGGTATAAAGAGAAACCACAGCCCCTACCTTTGAGTACAAACCCCAAGAGAGCTCGGTCTCTATCACCATAACAACAATTCCAAACATCCCAAAAATCAGAGCATAGTCACTCAGTCGCTTTCTCTTTTCAAACAGGGCCCTCCTGTGTCCCAGCTTATAGCCAATGTTTTGGTTTTTCCGCTTGTTGGCTTTGGGGAAGGTGGTGCTGCTGGCGGTGGTGCCGGCATGCTGGTGGTTGTGGGTGGCATTAGGGTGATGGAGCAGGGTCTGGTGGGCATGGTTGTCCTCCCGGGAGGAGATGACGATCTCCGGGGGGTTGCTAGGACTGAAAAGCTGGAGGGGTTGGCCCTCAGTCTCCGCCTCGATGAGGTTCCTCCGGGAGGCGCTGAGGCGGCTGAGGGGCTTCATGACCCCACCGCTATACTTGCAGGAGCTCATGGCGATCTCCGTGAAGGGGTTGCTGTCCCGCCGGTGCACCAGGGGGCTGGCCTGCCGGTGCCGGCTGCCTCCGCCAGGCCCACTTGTAGCTGTGGAACTTGGAGAGTGGCCAAGCAAGTGGTCATTGAGATTGAGCTGGCTGCCTTGCCTGGAGGAAGGGTGGAGGATGGCGGTGGAGTTGGACGAAGGGGGGGGCCTGAAAGCGGTGGGAGAGGAGTGCAGCAGGCCAGGGTGGACGGGCTGGCTCTGGAGTTGGGCGAGCTGAGACAGGGGATGCGGTGGCTGCTGCTGCTGCTGCTGCTGCTGCTGCTGCTGCTGAAGCTGCGGAGGCTGAGGCTGCAGCGAGGGTCCCAGGGGCTGCTGGGGGGCTGCTGGTGGCGCTGGCGGTGGTGGCTGCTGCTGCTGCTGTTGCTGCTGCTGCTGCTGCTCATCCCCAGAGGATGGACAGGGGCACTTGGGGTCTTCATCCAGGTCCCCCACCCCAGAGTCATGGAAGTGCCCAGAAGTGTCCATCTTGGGGCCTGGCTGTATTCCCTGCAGCACAAGCCCCCACCCCAAAGCCACCCTCGCTCCAAAGATGTCCTCAAAGAAAGCCAGGCATCCAATCTCCCCCACCAGTGTCTTGGCTCCAGTCCTCTCTCTTTGGCTTGCTTCGGTTCTCTGGGGCTGCCTGGAGTCCAGACGCTGCCACTCAAGAATGCATTGTATTGGGCAGGGAGGGAGAGCAGGAGGGGAGCTTGGAGAAAGAAGAGGGGGTGAAAGAACTCTCCCAGGAGGTGGTCCTCTAGGAGCGTGTGAGGCCAGGATCAGCTTCACTCCTCGCTGGCTCAATAGCTTCGCTCGCCTCCTCCTGCCACTGTTACATTGTAAGCCAAGCCCACTTATTAGCAGCTGGTCTCATTGGCTTGGCTTAACTCTCCAACCTCCTCCTAGCTCCGCCCCCCGCATAGGCTCCTCCCCAGAGGAGGGGCCTGGCGTCCTCGTCTCCGGCCCCAGTGGCTGCGCAGCGAGGGCTGGGAACTGTAGTTTTTGCTCCCCGACCCCGGAGCTGAGCCACTGTCCTCTTTCCTCTGACAGGTATGGCCACAACCCGCAAGCCCACGGCGATAAGGGATGTTCGCTCACGCTGGGCGATGGGGAGGAGGGACAGAAGGCCTCCGAAGGAAGGGAGGTGTGCACCCTGATGAGGGGGCAGACGGAGGGGAAGGCAAACATTTATTAACCACCAGGGTTTACGATAGGTTGTTTCACATATATTATCCGGATACATTCTTCAAACACCCAAGGAGGTGGGCAGTATGGTCTCATTTACAAAGCCTCATGCTTAGAGATGTTGAGTAACAACGTCAAGGTCACAGAAGCAGGGGGGATCCACGCCTCCTAACACTGGGTGGATAAACTCACCTACCATTGATTGAGTGCCTACGCCGCGTGTTCAGGCACCTCTCTGTTATTTCCAACCCTCACATCAACCCCACGAAAATGATGTCATCACTCTCCTTTTACAGATGAAAATTGGAAGAAGAAGAAGGAGGAGGAGGAGGAGAAGAAGGAGAGAAAGGAAAGGGGAAAAAACACTCAAACACTCAAACATAGATACGTAACTTGTCAGATGTCACCCCGCTTGTAATTAAAGGTGCTGGGATTTGAACTTAGTCAGTCTGACCCTACAGATCCTATACTGTCTCCCAGGATGCATTTCCACTATGATACTCAGTACAAAGTGGTTGTTTAATAAATATTGTTCAAATGTTGGATAGGGGAAAAACCAGAGAAGCTGCTGAGGAAGAACTGGCCTCTCCAAAGCAGGATGTGTGAAGCGGACCATGGCTCCAGCCCTTTCCCTAACAGCTGGGCATGGAGTCACAGGGCGATCTGGCAGGAAGACTGAAGATTCCCCCCCCATGGTCGTTCCCTGCCTGATTTGTCCCATGGGGCTCTGAGAGTCAGAGCTAGGAACAGCTGCTGGCTTCCCAGGTTCAGCATCATCATCAAGTATTTATTAAGCTCCCACTGTGTGCAGAGGGGGTTCCAAAGGATGGGACCAGAGCTGAATTCATTTTCATTTCTAACCACAGCAGCATTAGGAATCAGAAAGGAAGTCACCAAGAGGGAATTCCCCAGCACACCTGGGGTTTTAAAAGGCAGGCCTCTTCCTCTCTGGCTCTTGATTCCCCATCACCCTTTGGCCTCTGTGCAGCTCCCTCCCTAGATGGGAAGAGGAAAGGGTAGGAGATCCATGCACACATACACAGACACACACTCAGAAAACATGTAAGCAAGTGGACACACATGCACGTGTGTACATGGTTGTGTGCACACACTAGCCCATGCACACACACATGCACACATATACACATAGGAAACTTCTAAAGCAGCTCTCCTGACTGGTAAGCAGCAAGTGTCCAGGTCAGGGAGGGACAGAGCTCCCCCCAGATGAGCCCAGAGTCCCCTCTGTATATCAGTTCTCACCTCTTCAATCCCCCATTAACCCTGAGATTGAGAGCTAAATATTACTTGTAATACAAGCCACAACCCCAGATACCTGACAATTGCTCTTGCACAATAATCTTGATTCTGGTCAGGCGTGGTGGCTCATGCTTATAATCCCAGCACTTTGGGAGCCCAAGGCATGAGGATTGATTGAAGCCAGGAGTTCAAGACCAGCCTGGACAACATAGCAAAACCCAGACACTACAAAATTTTTTAAATTAGCTGGACATGGTGGCGAGTGCTTGTAGTCCAGCTACCCAGGAGGCTGAGGGAGGAGGACTGCTTGAGCCCAAGAGTTTGAGGCTACAGTGAGCTGTGATAGTGCCACCACATTTCAGCCCAGGTGGCAGAGCATTACCCTGTCTCTAAAAAAAAATAAAATATAAAATAATAATCTTGATTCTTATTATTATCAATGACATAGTCATTCCCCCTGGCCTCAGATGCAAGCCTGGGGTCTCATGTGTTTTCCCATGACCAGGCCCTCTAGCACCCACCCCCAACCCCTTCAGCATCCTCTGCCTTCCCTGCCCTTCCCTTCTGTATTCCTGATTTCCCTCCCACTCCTCCATCCCCAAACAGAGCCACCTGCTTGGTTCAAGGCTCCAGATCGCATACTTAGATTTAATTATCTTCTAATAAATTATCATGAATATGTTGTTAGTAGCAAAAATGTGCTGTTCTTGTTGGTTTTTTAGTGCTGGATACAGTTTCTGGGCTGTGAAAAATCAATTTTGGAGAACAGACTCCAGGCCTGGGTATTTCTGTACTCACTCCACCCCCATAAGCTGCCTTCTGCCTCAGCTAACCTTTCTGGCCAGACTCTTGCCTCCAGTTCTCCTGGCGGTGCCAGTGGGATCCAAATGGGACCTATCAGAACATGTCCTGCCATCATGGATGAGGATGAGAGATAGCTTGGGTAGAGCCCTAACTATGCCAGCACCAAAGATCAGTGGTTATCTGGAAATGGGCTGCAACTTGACAGCTGATGCCACTGAGCCAGCTCATGCCCCTTGTTACGGCTATCCTGTCATGAACAGGAGGAGGAGGAGGAGGACAGTCATGTTTAAAGCTTGGGCTCAAGTGTCAGACTGCCCAGGCTGGACCCCTTCTCTGCCACAGGGATGGCTGTGTGACCACAGGCAAGATGACCTTCTGATCATCCATATACATCTCTTCCTAACTCCACAGTGACGTCACATTAGCAGCTTGAAATCAGTCACGATCAGAGTATTTACACCACAGAAATCGGCTAACACTGTAAATTAGAGCTTATGTTTTCCTGGAAGCCGCTTGCTACACCTTTTCCTAGCTGTTCAACATTTATTGGCACATTACTGCTTCCTATATCCTTATATACAGGTTGTGCACTCCACCCTCTGCCTTCCTTCTCACCAGCACAAGCTTTGCCACTCGCCCACTATGTGACCAATTGCTTATCTTCTCAGGCCTTCAATTTCCTTAGTTCCAGTGAGAGCACCGGCCAAGTACTTTGTAACTGTCAAGCACCAACAGGTTAGTGAATAAGCTGGGAGCTCTCAACCACAGGGCCTGATCACGTCAGGTTTTCCACACTGCCCTCCTCTTGCACCGCACTCAGGCGTCTTCCCGCTGTTGCTGCCTGTTCAAAGCCCCACTGTTGAAAAGCCCTCAATGCTTCCCTTGGCCCCCAGCCACAACCGTGTCTTCACAGCAGCCTGTGAGTTGAGGCCATTACCCATTTTATAGATGAAAAAACTGAGGCATTAAACAGATTTTAAAACTTGCCCAGAGTTACTAATTAGTAACCAGTCATAAAGCTGGAATCAAACCCAGGCTTGTCCAACCTCAAAGCTCAAACACTCGCCATATGTCCTGAAACCCAAATTTAAAGGAATCATTCTTACTGGTATTTATTAAACATTACCATGTGACTCACGTACCCAACCCTCAGGAACTTAAAGTCTCACTGTAGAGACGAGTTACACTCACATGGGGTGACGAAAAACAGCAATGAAGATCCCAAAGTGTGGTCGAGACAGTAGAGTTCATTGAAGGCAGAGGGTTGTCAAGGGTGGCTTCCTGGAGGCGGTGGGACGTAAGCCACACATTAAAGAATGGGGAGCAACTCCTTATGCTGCCTTAAGATGAGAGGCTGACTAATTAGGCCTCTTTAGTCTGCAAAGGGGGGTGTGGAGGAGCTTCTTACCTCAGAGAGACAGAGAGAGCAGACAAGGAAAGTACAGGTGGCCTTGGCCATACTGGCTCCACATCAAGCGTGCTGGAGCTGGGTTTCTGCCCTCCTTTCCAGGCTCATTCCTCACCACCTTCCTCCTTAAGCCCCAGCATCACCAACCTATTGTAGCTCTCCCATAAGTCATGCTATTTCACATCTGCATGCCCTCTGCCTGGCATGCCCTTCCCCCAGATTTCCATCTAACACATTTCTCTTTGCCTTTCAAGACATGGCTCAAAGGTCTTCTTTCTGAGAAGCTTCCCCTGAACTCCCCAAACCCAAATCAGAAGCTCCTTCTGTATTTTCAGTCCCCTATGCTAACAGGGCCTCTACAGAGCAACACAGCTATATCTCCATATGTGTCCTTTGCCCCTAGACCATAACCTCCTTGAGGGCAGGGATGATGTCTTCTTCACAGCTGTACTGCAGCTCTTCCGAAGAGCCGCTTACAACAGATGCTTAGTAAAGATTAATCGAACTGACTAAACTTGAAACCTGGGTGAGGTCATTTGAAGGCAAGTAAGAGAAAGTCACAGCACTTTTCACAAGAAATCATAAACACAATTTCCTCGTCAGTAAAATAGTGAGATAAAAAAGATAATTTCTAAGATCACTCAGCTTTAAAATTTCATAATCTATTGTCTGTAGAACTTGTTATCCTCGAAAGGTAAGACTAACTGAAAATAGGTTTAAGAAAAGTAGTGGTTCATGGTTCATATGGCTGTCCACAAGCTGTGACCTGCATAAAAGGGCTCTAAATTTTTTCTGTATCCCCAGCACTGATCAGGGTGCCTGGCTATGAATTACTCATTAAAGATTTATTGGTCGGATGTGGTGGCTCACGCCTGTAATCCCAGCACTTTGGGAGGCCGAGGTGGGAACATCACAAGGTCAGGAGTTCAAGAGCAGCCTGGCCAACATGGTGAAACCTCGTCTTTACTAAAAAAAAAAAAAATACAAAAATTAGCCAGGCATGGTGGCGAGCGCCTGTAATCCCAGCTACTCAGGAGGCTGAGGCAGGAGAATTGCTTGAACCCAGGAGGCGGAGGTTGCAGTGAGCCAAGACCATACCATTGCCCTCCAGCCTGGGCAACACAGCGAGACTCCATCACAAAAAGAAAAGAAAAGAAAAGAAAAGATTTATTAGACCGATGGATAGATGGATGGATGGACAGACAGATGGACATGTGGATGGGTGGATAGGTGGGTGGACGGATGGATGGACAAACAGACAGATGAATGGGAGGATAGATGGGTGGATGGATGGATGGATGGATGGATGGATGGATGGATGGATGATGGATGGATGGATGGATGGAGGGAGGGAGTTTAGACACAATGACAGATAATGGCAGGTTTTCTAAAAAAGCCAGTGGTGTTGGACGGATACCCTTAACCTCCTAAGGATAGGGTCATAAAGATCAACCACCCCCTTTATCAGACTCTGAGTGGTTGGACAGCTTTAGGCTGAACAGCTCATTAGCCCATGCTAATGAGCTGTTGAAGGCATTACTGTGTTCTTATCTAGGCGCTTCATTACTGGATTAATTAATGCTCTAATAATAAAAACAAACCCTGTGTTTGCAGAGCACTTTATAGTTTTCCAACTGCTTTTATGTAAAATACTTCATTTGCAACTCTTGGCAGCCCTGGAAGTCTGGTTGGGAAGGTTCTATTGCCCCATCGTTGCCACTCTTCCTCCCACGAACTAGAGTTTAGAAAGGTTTCAGTAGTTTGCTCAAGGTCACCAGTTAGGCATGGATTTGAACCTGGGTCTGTCTGTGCTCTTTGCCATCCATTCTGCCTGGAAAGCCCTTCCAGCCCACTTCTTGCTCTGTGTCCTGTCCTGTGAGAATTTAGGGAGCAGCACAAGTGTCACCCCTGCCCAGAGCTTTCCCCGACCTCCCCTCCTCTGCTCCCTCAATTTGACATTATCTCCCTCTTCCAAATTCCCTTGGCACTTTATTGTATCTCTCTGGAGGCACTGTTCACCTCTTGCTTTGTACTGGTGTTGTCTATATACATGTTTTCTCTCCCCTGATTTTTTATTATATATATATATATAGAGAGAGAGAGAGAGAGAAACAGAGAGAGAGAATCTGTTGCCCAGGCTGGAGTGCAGCGACGCGATCTCAATCTTGGCTCACTGGAACCTCCGTCTCCCAGGTTCAAGCGATTCTCGTGCCTCAGCCTCCCGGGCAGCTGGGATTACAGGCGCCCGCCACCACACCTGGCTAATTTCCCTGATTTTAATTGACACCATAAGCTCCTTGGTGACAGGAGTTTATGGTATAAATTGTAAAACACACACACACAAAACACTGCACTTCACGCTGCACCCAAATTGTGTGTTGAATACATAAGCAGATAAGAGGGTGAGTGAGTTTAGTCTGACTGAGAGTTTGGGCACTTTGAACCAGGACACATTACTTGCCCCTTACTTGCCCGGCTGGCCACCAGGAATGCCAACTGGTAAGTGTAGGCCTTCTGTCCACACTTCTTTCCTCTGAGTCCCTGGATGTCTAGACACTGGGTGAAGCCTCTTATAATGAATGCACACCTAACCCCTGGCCCCACAAGCCATGATCTGAGGATCGAGGTAGGACTACAGCATGTCACCTGTCCCCAGGCCATGCACCAACAACTCTCAGCCACCTACGGGTGCCAAGGGAGCCTTCAGCTTCACACAGGCTCCTCCCCACACTCTGCTTTGCTAAAGAAAAACTGGAGCTCTTTTGCATCATCTGAGTGCCAAGGTAAAGGGGACATATGGCCTGACTCCCTACACTTGGAGCATTTACTGAGGGCCAACTCTGGGCGTTCGTGGTTCCAACATGCCAGGGGTAAGGTTAGCATCCCCATTCCATAGATGAAGAAACTGAGTCAAGTTTCAGAGAAGGTTAACTGGCCTGCTCTTGTTCACAGTGGAGGGGAGAGTCCAAGCCATGAGACACACAGGTCTATGCACTCTGCGAGGTCACACCCTCTCCACTCAGCCTCTGCTACTGAACTCATCCTTTCCAGAGAAAGTATCCCTCCTGCCCTCCACTCCTGCCCGGGTCCTCCAGGAAACAGCCTCTAACAACAGGAGTGGTGAAAGGTTTCAAAAGAGCAGCTCCGTGGAGATCTGTCTGGACAAAGGTTCATGATTCTGCTTCTAAAACTCTGCAGAGGCCAGGCTGGCCCTAACATGGAGAGAAGACAGTGGAGCAGCCAGGCCAGGCACCAGAGAAGTCTTGGGCTGGGAATCGGCCCATCTGATTCTGAGCTGCCATTTTCCTGCCAGGGACCGTGACGAGCAAGGTGTGCCCCTCTGAGCCTGTGAAACTGGGATGGTTCACACCTCCTGCACAGCTGTCTTGTGAAAACTGAGATACATTTTAAAATGTGTCTCCTGACCCCTTCTCTGAGGCTTTGGTGTGGGAACTTGTTGTTCTAACCAGATGAGTCAGTCCGGATGAGAAGGTTTATTTACTTGAGGGAGTCAAAGGTCGAATGGAAGGTGCTGATACCGTGTCTGGAAAGAAGGCATGGGAAATGGGCACAGGGTGCCAACATTCTGTCACCAAGATGCCTGCTGGGCTCACAGGGAGCCAGTGGAGGCGCACACTTTGCACACGGTGAAGTGCTGCCGACGTGCACTGGCCAGTACAAGGGAGGGCCTGTAGAGACCCAGATTGACAAGGGCTCAGCATGGAAGCCTCGGCCCCAGAGTCTGGGTGGGTCCAGTGTCTGTCTGCATGGGGCTGAGTCGGTAGAGAGAGCCATCACGTACCATCCTGGGTGTGTGTGTCCTGCCCAGCCCCACACAGTGGCATAGGTGATGACACCCACCCCCACTGGAGACTTGGCTCCGCAGGGCGGGATTTGTGCCTGTTTTATTCACTGCTATAACCCCAGTGCCCAAAACAGGGCCTGTCATAGAGCATGTTCTCAATTCAGATTTGCTGAATCAATCAGCTTCCTGGCCCCAGTCTCAAACGGCTCATAGAAAACAAAAACTCTAACAGTTTCCCAAATGCCGAACAGGTGCCTGAGCAGCAGCCCAAGGGAGAGCCCAGACGGGAGCAGCCCATGGGTTCCCAGCAGGGAAGAAGGCGGCCAGTGTCCCTTGGGCCTGGATGGATGTCTCTCCTACAGGGAGGGGAGTGAGGGATCAGCAGGGCCGGCTGCAGTTGAGTCCACAGCCCCCTAAGCCAGCCCCTCCCTGGACCCCAGGCGGCCAGTAGCAGCTCCCGCCCCGCCCGGGCTCTGAGATTGCCATCCCAGCTGGTCAGTGCTCACCCATGGGGGTGGGGACAGAGCAACCTGTGGCAGGTTTGTGAGGAGTGTGGCGGCCTCTGCTGGTGGCGTATGCACATAGCTTCACACTCCAGGCACCTTGGGAGATGCGAGGGAGCCCCCAGACAGAACCTGAACCCCGGCCTCAGCTTTCTGCTTCCTTCTATGGAGGCCCAGGGACTGGATCTGGTGCCAGAATCAACTTCTGTGAATATTTTGCAAAAGTCACTCTTATTTCCCAGGCTTCCTTGGGTTTTTTTCACCACTGGCGAAGAAGAAACCATCTGTTGTCTGTCCTGGGTGAGGGCACCATAAAGCCTTTGAATGAGAGGGCTGGACAGGATGCTAGAGGCACCTCCGGGCCCACCCTATTAGCAAGAGAAGACCTCCAGAGATGGGAGGGGGACTTGCCGCCACTCATTCGTGAGTCAGGCACAAAGCCGGGACTCGAGCCCGGCCTCCATGATGGTCCCCTTCCACGAGCCCATCATCTCTCGGTTGCTATGGGGCATCTACCAGCACAGCTCCACTCTGGGCTGCTGCTGTGAAACGAGGGAAGAAGCCCCCTCTCCCCTCAGCACAGCCACCAGGGACAGTCAGGAGCTGCAGCCTGGGGGCCCAGCCCTCTGACATGAATCCTGCAGAAGGCCAGGCCCCTCGCCTGCCTCCCGCCCTTGTTTTGCCTCCCTTCGCTCCTGGGAAAGGTGGCAGCCGGAGGGTTGCTATGGACACTGCAGTTGGGCTCTCCCTCCGCAGTAATAATCCGAAGCTGCCCTCCCTGCAGGAGTCCAAGTCTCTAATTGCCGAGCCTCGGAGGCAGTGATGCTGCCTCACAGGAAGTACTGGGCAGCCTGAGAGCCCGAGGATGAGATGGGCTGAGAAGGGAAGGAGAGAGTGACAAGATGGAAATCACCTGAAATTGGAAGCAACAAGCTCGACCTATGTAGGTAGATTGACAAAACCAATGTCGATTTAGCCAGAATTAGAAAAGCCATAGTGTCTTAACAGGCCCCCATCAAATCGGACACCTAATGACTGTGGCCAGTGTCTCTCAGGTGGGATGCTGAGTGGAAAAGGAGGGAGAGAAGAAGTGCCACAGCTGTGTACATGGGCAGTGACTGCAGGAAAGACCTTGACAGCCATTTTGCTCTAATTTGAGAACCACAGGTTCAGGACTTTTCTGAGCTGGATTCCCGGCCACTCTGCTGCCTTGAGGCAGAAGCACCCTGACTCCCCACTGCCACACAGGCCCCCTTGTTTGTCCCCACTAGGAAACCAGATCATTATCACCACTGCTAGTCTCCCCACCATGAAAACAGAGCAAGCTCCTCACCAGGGTCTCTGCCATGAGACCAGGGCATACCACCTCCATGAGCAGCCTCTCCAGGGGATCAGGACACTGTCACTGCTGTTCTTGTCCCCACCATGAGACCAGAACTTTTCCTTCACCACTGGGTTCCCCACCTTGAAATCAGAACGTTGTCACCTCTATTCATGTGACACCCCACCTACCCACCTACACATCAGACCAAGTCACCAAGGCCACAAGACTTCACGCAGCCACGGACATAGGTCCAATGTGGAGCGTCTGAACCAAAGACCACACGCTGCTGGGCAGGGCACAGTTGGTCTCACCTCCAGAGCCCGCGGGGCCACACGAACCTTTATAGAGAGGGCACAGAGAAAAGTGCACTAGGCCCTGCAAGTCACCCAACGCGTCTGTGGCCGCTGGGGTGGCCTTCTGGAGGCTGTGCTTGTCTCACGCAGACCCCAATGCCTGGTGACATTGGGGCATAGCCATGAGGAAGACAAAGTTAGATTTGCTCCTCCCTATCTGCCATCAGAGAATCCCCCTGCATCAACCCTGGAGGAAATGTGAATGAACTAGGGAAGCCCACCTCCATCCCAGAGATCCTTGGGATAGATATAAACCCATATAGACACACACACACGTATATAAATATAGACACACATACATACACATACATATATATACATACACACATATGTGTGCATATCCATGTGGACACATATAGATATATATTTATATATATTTATACATAAACAGAGAGGGAGAGATGGAGGGCAGGATGGAAGTCTTCTCCAAATCCCTCAATCTACCACTATCTCTCTCGGTGAGGCAGTTCTTATCATCCCCATTTTACAAAGAAAAACTGACCCAGAGAGGCCTAGGGACTTGCCCAGGGTAAAATAACCGAGCTTCAGACTCCAAGGCCCAGCACCCTCATCTTGTCTTTCTTCCCATCTGGTGTTTGAAAGTCACGCCTCAGAATGGGAATGGATGAGGCTGCACACCCCAGAGAGAATGGATGCCAAATAGAAGCCATTATTCTAACCAGGGAGCTTTGTCCTACAATTTAAGAAACCTTGCCTCCTCTGATTGTTTCTGGAATTGTGTTCCCAGGGCCAATTTTATGACAGAGTGCTGCTGGGGCAATCCTTGTGGCCCATCACGGGAGCTCCTGGGAGGCCTGGTGAGCGCTAATCCTTTCTTAGCACACTGTCTTCTCCTCCTGCAAACCCAGTGATTAAGCCTCCTGGTAGCCCCAGGAACTGGCACATGTGAGCATCAGAGAGTAAGAAAGGCTAGTGGCTTCCTACTTACTTCTTGCTACTTCCATTAGAGAAGCTTCTGAGCCCGCCAGGAGGGCTAGAGAAGGAAAAGGAAAAAGGGTGGGAGCCCGCCCTCGCAGCCCCTAACATCTTACTACCACAGCTCCTGGCAGTGTGAGCTTTAACTGTGATCAGCAGAGCGCATGCTTCAGCATCTCCTAACTAGGGCTTAGAAAGCTGTCGACTCCCCCTTGCCCAACAGAGAAGTTTTGGGTCATCCAGTGTCCTCAGACCCAAGTATCTCAGCTGATCGAACGAGCTTCTGCTGTAGAGAGAAAGGACAAGACAGCAAGAAATCCTGAGAGACCTGGGTCTGAGACAGAAGGAATTTGATTTGTGTGGTATTGGTACCAAGGCAGAAACTGTCCAGAAGAACAGATTGCCAGAGACAAGCAGGCAGCCAGTGTCTCCCACTCCAGGTTAGACAAGTTCTAACTGAAAGATCTGCTCTCCCTGTGAAGTGTAGATGTGAAGGGGTTGGCATGGTGCTGGGCAGATGCCTGCCGAAGGCCCATTTCCTTCTCTCACTTTTCATCCCTCTCATATGAAGGGGTTTCACTGACCGAGAAGGGGTCTTGGATCAGAACTCTAAAAGCTTTAAATTCAAGGAGTACAATTAACCTTAGTCCAGCCATTGCTCAGGAGAGGGAGAGGGAGGCACCCTGGTTTCCAGGAATGTGTGGCATGTAGGAAGGAGCTCTGGCTCACGTGAAGCCAGCCACGCACTGGCTGGCCTGGGCAGGGCCCATCTGAGGACAGGAGCCCAGCGTCTCTGGTGCTCACTACCACCTGCGGGATCCTGCGCCTTCTTGTCTTTGACCTCCTGAAGAGCTTGGAGCAATTAAAGTCAAACTAACCTAAGGGATGAACAGAACCCACTCCAAGGCCAAGCCCAGTGGTGTAGCTTCCAGGCTGTTCTTGGCTGGGGAGGTGGTGTTCAGCCCCCTGGCTTCTCCTGTCATCCCGGACTTGGCGGTTTTGAAGTGGATAAGCAGCTTTGCCAAGTGATCCACCAAAAGAGAGAGAAGAAACGTGCATGCGTGTGGCATTTTGTCAGCTGCACCAGAAAAGTGATGATGGGGGAGGCAGTGGAAGTCAGTGACTCAAAGCAGGTTCGGGGATTATCTGCTGTTTTCAATTATCCACATTCCTCATCACCATGGAGAATTGAGAATTGGGTGTATTTGCCTCCCCCTCAACACTGGTGCTGGCATTAGAGACGTGATTTGTACTTGGAGCAACTGTGGGTAAAGGACTCAGAATGGTCTCTGTGTAAAATTTCCCCAGCACTGAAATGTCATTAAATAGCTCTCTGTACCTGGCACCTGTTGGTCCCATTTAAAATAACTGGAAGAGGCCTGGTACGGTGGTTCACGTCTGTAATCCCAGCACTTTGGGAGGCTGAGGCAGGTGGATCACCTGACGTCAGGAGTTCCAGACCAGCCTGACCAACACGGTGAAACCCCGTCTCTACTAAAAATACAAAAATTAGCTGGGCATGTTAGTAGGCACCTGTAATCCCAGCTACTCGGGGGGCTGAGGCAGGAGAATGGCATGAACCCAGGAGGCGGAGGTTGCAGTGAGCCGAGATCGCGCCACTGCACTCTAGCCTGGGAGACAGAGCGAGACTCGGTCTCAAAAAATAATAATAATAATAACTGGAAGATAAGCATACCTGAGGAGAAGAGAGCTGATGATTATTGAGTGTCTGTGAGGTATTCAACACTCATTTTGAGCCAAGGAAACTTCAACTCAGAGAGGTTGCCTTGCCCGTGGTTTGTCATAGTGTGGAACGACAAACTGCTCCAATGCGGGACCTTTGATTCCAAGGCTTGTCCCCACCCTACCCTTCTCTCAGTGAGCTCAGACCTCTCTTAGAAGACATGGGAGCCCATCTTGGACCTCCCTGTCTGTGTCTACTAAGATGCTTTCAATTGCCAGTCAAAAAAAAAAAAAAAAAAAGCCTCAAGGAAATTTGTTATTTCACACACTAAGAACTCAAGAGGTAGAACAGTCCCAGGGGTCCTTAATTTGGCAGTGCATGTCACCATGAGCATTGGCCCTTCCTGACTTTCTGCTCTGTCATCCTCAGCATGTTGATCACAAGGTAGCCGCAGCACACTGAGGCATCCCACTGCCAACCTTCAAGTCCAACAGCAATGAAGGGAAGCCCCCCTGCTGTGGATCTCTTTAATAATGAGAACACTTGTCCCAGAAGTCTCTAGACTTTTCTTTGCATCCCACTGGTCAAAGAATGGGTTAGGCTGGGCATGGTGCCTCATGCCTGTAATTCCAGCACTTTGGAAGGCCAAGGCGGGCAGATTGCCTGAGGTCAGGAGTTCAAGACCAGCATGGCCAACATGTTGAAACCCTGTCTCTACTAAAAATACAAAAATTAGCTGGGCATGGTGGTGCGCACCTGTAATCTCAGCTACTCTCGGGAGGCTGAGGCAAGAGAACCACTTCAACCCAGAAGGCAGAGGTTGCAGTGAGCTGAGATCGTGCCATTGCACTCCAGCCTGGACGACAGAGCAAGACTCAGTCAAAAAAAAAAAAAGATTAAATGCTCAGATCTAAACCAATCACCAAGTAAAGGGAAGAGGAGTACTATCTTGGCTAGACTGGGGCCTGACTTCCTCTGAAGCAGGTGCTAACCAGAGTTAGCCAATCCAACAAGAGGTCTGAATGCACCTACTTCTAGGGGTTCGTGTCCCCGGGGCAGCTCCCAGTGTGGACTCTGAAGACATGTGCCAGCTCCGTGTCCTTGTGGCTTAGATAAGAAGGGGTGAGGCACCAGCTCATGCCAAAATGGGAACCTGCCGGCCTTATTGTGAGCTTATCTAGAGGACACACACCACCGACTTCATTAGAAAAATTGGGGAAAAAATCTTATTAAAGATTTGTTCTATCACATACCAGGGAAGCAAAGCCTTTCATGAAACCTAATGGGCAATGCGGGTGATTTGAACAGCTACATGGTACTGAGGTCTTTAATTTCCTGTAGGAAACCTGATGATTATCTGTCTGGAAATGCTTCAGCTCAAGTAGGGATATGTGCGAGTCAGAATGAAAAAGCCCTTTATATTTTCACACTTTAAAGCCAGACTCTGTGAAAAGAGATCCTTGTCACGGGAGGCCAATCAAGTTCAGAGAGTCCGACTAACTTTGCCCTCCCCAAATGCCATCAAAAGCAAGTTGGGGCTCCGTTAAATGGAGAAAACCAAGGGGGTGACCCCAAGGTCAGCAAGAGATACAAGAAAAAGAAAGACAGAGAGAGAAAGGTAGCAAAGCAAGAGAGACAGAAAAATGCTCCGCGAGACAGAAAGAGACAAAGAGTGAGAACAAGAGACTAGAGAAAAGAAAAACAGACGGGAAGGAAAGAGGCAGACAGCTGTGGCAAAGGAGGAGAAAGACACAGGGGAGAGAGAAAAACTGAGAAAAGGACAGAGGAAAGAAAAGCAACAGAACTCGACAGACAAGAGATGGCTAATAATCACCTTTGCAAGATTTCTTAGTGATACTAATATTTGCCCGTTGGAATTTCCAGTTGCGAGTCCCCTTCTGAAAGCTGTCCTTGCTTTCTGTGTGAGGATAGAGATCTAGGGGTCACACATGTTTTTCTAGCCCAGCAGGATCCAGATGTTTCCAGTTCCTGAACTTGGGTCAAGATCCTGGGTTGAGAGGGTCATTATTCAAAGAGGCCTTGAACACACATGATGTTTAGTTAAACATGGGGTAAGAAAACAGCCAGGACACAAATGAGTTATTCTAATTTTGTGAGTTCAGACCTTTGAACTCAACTCCTCATTCTGGTCTCCTGGTTGGAATGAAAACAACAGTCTATAAACAATCCACATATTCTATCTTTCCTCATAGCACATGTAGGCATCTCTAAAAATAATTCCCAAAGTAGCTTAGGCTCCATGTCCCTCTATTTGTTGCCTAGAGAACTCTTATTCATCCCTCAAGGCCTTGTTCAAACGATCCTCCTGATCCCCAACATCCTCAAACAGAGTTAGCCATGCTGTATTCCCCTAATATTCTGTCGGGACCTCTGCTGAGGCCCTTCTCACATCACATTGTGATGATGTGTTTACATTCTCCAGCATCTGGGACAATGCCGGGAACAAAGGAGGAACTCCATAAACACTTGTTGAATGAATGGTTGAGTAAATAAATAAATCTGCCTCCCTGACAGGATTGTAAGCTGTTCAACTTGTATGGAATTAAGTTGAATCCCAGCACTTCAGAGCAAAGGTGCATTTAGTGTCTACCTAGTTCAGCTCTCAGTGATTGGTGTGTGGTTCATTACAAATACAAACAACTGAACCTAGCGCTCACCAAACTCTTCTTACATCCTTGGAAATGTGGGGGGGGGGTTGTTTGTTTGTTTGTTTTTTGTTTTCTGAGACAGACTATTGCTCTGTCGCCCAGGCTGGAGCACAATGGCGTGATCTCAGCTCATTGCAACCTCTGCCTCCTGGGTTCAAGTGATTCTCCCACCTCAGCCTCCCGAGTAGCTGAGATTGCAGGCACGCACCACCACGCCCAGCTAACATCCCTGGAAATACTTTTCTGACCTATGCCAATGTGTAAACATAGGAGGGTCTTAATGTATTTACTTTTCTGAATTTTCACAGTAAATGCTTTCTGATTATTAAAAGTTTGGGAAAAAAATAGAAAACAACAAAGAAGCAGAAATGTCACATGTAATTCCTCTACCAAAGTAGGTATTGTTAAGATTTGGCATATTTCAGTCTTTTGCTATGCATTGTGTTTTCCTTATGCAATTGAGATGACAATGTGTGTACATAGGTTTTTGAGCAGTTGTGATGTAATTAGTGTGTACCTGATATCTTATGTTCTTGTTTCATTAAAGACAGTCTCATAGAGACAATAAATCCCATCTCATTAACATATTAACATAACCCCACGTTTTTATTAGATAATGTCACCCTCCCCCATCGTATGTCTAGAATTTGCTTAGCCATTCACTCTTCTTAGGCAGTTGGGTGGTTTTCAGTTTTAGTTTCTGATGATTTTAAGGATCATTGCTCTGAACCTCCAGGAAGTAGGTACATGTGGTTAGAGATAAAACTCCCAATAACATCATCATCCACAGACTCTGGAAGGGCTGCAGCTCAGCCAGCTTAGATGGAAGTGAGGATAATGTGCTCCGGATCTTGCTAGCTGACTCCAGAGGCGGTTCTAGTGACAGTGGCACCCCTGTATCTGAATGTGCATAAAGCATGTGAGCTCAAGGAGGCTGGGACAGGCCTGTCTTGTTGCCCTTAGATTCCCTGAGACTGGCACAGTGCCTGGCACGTGACAAATGAATGAACAAATGGTGCACGCTTGGACGGACAGATGCACCGTTATGCTCAGACACCTCAGTGGTGTGGCTGGAGCCTCAGCCTTCTGTATGTTATACTCTCTGGAACCCCAGGCCTCTGGGGAAATCTAGGAATGTTCCATGTTAGTGATGGGAAAGTGTTCTGAGTCTTTGGGCTAAAAGCACTGCCCTGTAGCCAGAGCATGCTCCCAGCTGAGTAGTAAATGTGAACGAATGGTCATGAGATGCTAAGGACAATGCTCCCCCAACTCCCAGTGGCCTCTCTCCCACACTCGCACACATACCCACGTGCTGCCCACATGTGCTCTCTCTGCTGTCATCTGGGGTCACCTTCAGAGTGCCTATTTAGGCAGATAACCCACCAAGTTAGAAACAACATAGCAGACACTTCCCTTTGTCATCTGAGGAGCAGCACTACACGCTGGCCAGCAAGACAGACCAGCAAGCCCAAGAGTGGCTTTCCAATCATTTATTCCACAAGCATTTCTTGGGCCCCTGCCGTGCCCAACCGGAGAATTCGAGATGAATTATATGTGTGTCAATTCTTGAGGAGTTCACCCTTATATGCCAAATAGATTTGGCCGTGCCTCCAAAATCATCTCCTGGTCCAGTGTCTCCCCACCTCAGGCAGATCCCTAGCATCCCCCAGAAGATGAGAGCCGTCCTTGGCACCCAATCCTGTGGACCCAGCCTTGAAGGTAGCTCTCAGCATCGCTTTCCTTCTCTCTCTACCTCCCCGGTCAGACTTAGTACCCAACACCTTCCTAACTGGTCCCACTCCCACCCCTCCAGCCCTCAAATCCATTCTCCACAGGGCAACAGAAAAGTCTTTTGAAAATGCAAATCTGGCCGGCGAGCACAGTGGTTCATGCCTCCAATCCCAGCACTTTAGGAGGCCAACGTGGGCGGATCATTTGAGGTCAGAAGGTAGAGACCAGCCTGGCCAACATAGCAAAACCTTGTCTCTACTGAAAATACAAAAATTAGCCAGGCGTGGTGACATCCACCTTTAATCCCAGCTACTGGGGAGGTTGAGGCAGGAGAATCGCTTGAACCCAGGAGGCAGAGGTTGCAGTAAACCGAGATTATACTACTGCACTACTCCAGCCTGGGTGACAGAGTGAGACTCCGCCTAAAAAATAAAAAAATAAAAAAATTTTAAAAAAACCAAATCTGATCATATTGCTTCTCTGCTTAAAACCCCATAATGGCTTCCCAGAGCTCTCAGGATAAAACCCAAAGTCCTCCTTTATGTCGCTCCTTTATGTGGCTCCATGGCCCCACAGGGGCGGCTGACCCCACTCCCCCAACCTTGCACGCCCCTGTGTCATCCTTCCCTACTCCCAGCTGCTTCTAAATCCAGCCACACCAGCTCCCTCCAGTTTCTCAAAGAGCCACGTCTCCCACCACTCAGGGCCTCCCATGTGATGTTCCTCTGCCTGGAAAACCACCAACACCTGCTCCTGCCATCTTCTTCAGCTGGCCACCAACTCCTCCTCATCCCTAGAGTCCCCAGGTAAGCATCACTTCCTCGGGAAAGCCGTCCTGACTCCTCCGCAAGAGCAGGCCCCCTATTACTTACTCCACGAGTCCCCTGTACCGCTCTTCCCTGGCACTGTCTTGGCTGTAATCCAAGAGTGTGTGTTTCGTGTCAGAGCCCCTCCACTCTGTCTCCTACTAAACCCTGGCTGCGAGCTAGGAGCAGTGACAGTGGCAGCAACATGGGATCAACCTGGGAAAGCAGCTGGGGATGGGGGAGCTTCCCAGGGCAGTAAAGCTACCTCTGAGTCCTGAAGGACGAGGACTCTGAGTCAACGATGGGGAGAAGTGAGGAGATTCACACTGAGGCAGAGAAAAAACCTTCAGGGAATTACTTTGGAGAAATTGGAAATAATCCCATATGGCTTGAGTTCACCTGAGTGTGAGAGCATGATAAGAGATATGGCTAAAGAATTAAATAGGAGCCAGACTGGAAGGGTCTTACAACCAAGAAAAATCGTTTGATAAGGAAATAGAGAGCATCGAAGGATTTAAACACTAGAGTGACCTTCTTAAAAAGTACACTCTGGCCACAGAGTGGAGAAAGGACAGCATAGGATAGAGACAAGGACATCAGTTTGGAGCCAGCTGCAATGACCCAGGGAGATGATCAGGGGTTGAATTAAGGCAATGAGAAGAAAAACGAGGGAAATTAGGGAGGCATTTGAAGATAAGAGGGACAGGGCTTGGTGACAAAATGGATATGAGGTTAAGAGAGGGAAAGGGTAGTTCCCAAATTCCTGCCTTGGCAGCTTGATGGAAGTACATTCTCCAAGATAAGGAATGCAGGGGGAAGAAATGATCAGGGCCAGATAAGGATATGACACTTATTGGGCATGTTGGGATTCAGGTGACTAGGACAAACCAAGTACACATGTCAAGTAGGCCTGGAGCCTCAGGAGAGAGGTTGGCAGGGGTGCAGTTCTGTTCAGAAAAGGTTTATTCAGCAGGTGGTGCTTAGAAATGTCAATATGATAGAGGACTAAGAGAGAGGGATGGATGCACAGGGTGCTATGGGGACCCAAAGAGAGGTACGTGGATCACCTGGAAGTTCTGGGAAGCCTTCTGGAGGAAACAATGCCCGGGCTGAGCATTGAAGGCTAATGGTGTGGCCTGGCATGGGTGGGAAACACGGACTATCTTGGGTTGATGCAGTATTAATGTGCAAGGTGGGAGCAGTGGAAGAAAAGACTGGAGAAGTAGATAAAGGCCTGGTCATGGACACCTGGACCACCATGGTAGGAACTTGGGATTTAATCAGAAGTTATTAATCAGAAGTCATTGCAGGATGTAATCAAAGCATTGACATGGTCAGACATCTGACCACATTGGAAGACAGAGTCAAACAGAAGGAAACAGACACAGCTGCCTCCTCAGTAGCCACTGCCCCCCTTCTTTCTTGTAACAGAACGCAAGATTTGTTTAGGTACTTTATTGCCCATGTGGCCATGTATCTTGGAAAATGAAGGCCACAGCTCCAGTCCCAGGGGTTGAATCATAACTGGTTTAAGACTACCATTGTAGTCCCACTCCCCTCAACAGTGACTGGTTTAGGCACAGGCAAGCAATGGCCAATTAAATGAGAAGGGAAAAGTCTGTAAAAGGCTTCTGATTCTGGATGTCGTAGGGTCTATACGAGTTGCCTGAACCCATGGCAGCTATCTTGGGACCAGGAAGGGAGTTAGCTTGAAGAGAACTCAATGAGGATGGCAGGGCAGAAAGATAAAAATAAGCCAGGTGCTAGATAACGTTACTGAGTTGTGGAATCAACCAACACCGGAGTCTTCCAGCCTTTTTTATTATGCAATCTTCTTAGTATGTGACTCCATATGTTGAAGCCAACTTGAATTGGTTTTCTATTGTGTACAGCCAAAATCATCATAATCAACCTAGACTACAAGAATGGAAGCCATACAATAAAAACGGTCCGGGTGCAGTGGCTCATGACTGTAATCCCAGCACTTTGGGGGGCCAAGGTAGGGGAGGATTCCCTGAGCCCGGGAGTTCAAGATCAGCCTGGACAACATGGCAAGACCCTATCTCTAAAAAGGAAAAAATATAAAAATAAAAAATAATCATGAAAAGTTTTGAAAGAAAGTACAGTTAATAGGGTATTCATGATTCTTTTCTTATAACTCAGTTGCTAAAGAGGAAAGACTTACACATAGAGAAGTTAGAGGAAAATTCAAAGACGATGGATTAGTTATCTATGGCTCCACAGCAAACTGTACCAAAACTTAGCAGCTTAAACCACAAACATTTATTATTTATTTATTTATTTTAAGACAGGTTCTCACTGTGTCACCCAGGCCAGAGTACAGGGGTGCAACCATGGCTCACTGCAGCCTTGACCTCCAGAGCTCAAGCAATCCTCCAATCTTAGCCCCCCACAACCCCCAGTAGCTGGGACGACAGGTGCGCATCACCATGCCTGGCTAATATTTGTATTTGTTGTAGAGATGGGGTTTCACCATGTTGCCCAGGTTGGTCTCAAACTCCTAGGCTCAAGCGATTTGCCCACCTTGGCCTCCCAAAATCCCTTGCCCACCTTGGCTGAGATTAACAAACATGTATTGCCTCAAAGCTTTTTTGGGTCAGGAATTAGGATGCAGCATAGCTGGGTGATTCTGACTCATAGTCTCTCATGGAGTTGCAGTGAAAATGTCAGCTGGGTTCATTTTTTTAGTCTTTTTTCTCTCTGTTTCATGTTGGGTATTTCTATTTATATGTTTTCAAGTTTACCAGTATGTTCTTCCACAATGTCTATCTGCTGTTAAACCCATCCAATATACTTTTCTCAGAGCATCAGTGAGCTTCAAATAGCCTAACATATGTGTAATTGGAATCCCAGGGAATAAAGGAAGCTGGGTGGGAGAGGGGAACAGAAAAAGTATTTGAAGAAATAATGGTCAAAATTATTCAAAATTTTATGAAGCTGTAAATTCACAGAACCAAGAACCTCAATAAACCCTAAGCACAAGAAACATAAAACTATACTAAGGCACAGAACAATCAGATGGCTCAAAGCCAATGATAAAGAGAAAAATTTTTAAAGCAACCAGGGACATTATATACACAGAAACAAAGATAAGCATGACAAAAAACTTCCTGTCATAAATAATGCAAACTGGAAAATAATGGAACAGTATCTCTAAATACTGAAAGAAAAAAACACTGCCAAATTTTAATTATATCTTTTGAATATATCTTAGATGTATATTATATCTTTGAAAACATTTTTTGAGACTGAAGGTAAGATAAGACTTTTTCAGCCATGCAAAAGCTAAAATAATTTATCACCTGAAATACAACAAATGTTAAAGGAGATCCTTGAAGCAAAAAGAAAAGGATAACAGATATATAAATCTACACAAAGGAATGAAAATCACCAACAATGGCAACTATGTGGATACAAAAAGGATAAATTAAATGGAATTATTTAAAATATTCAATTAATTCAAAAGTATGCAGAAAAAGAGGGGGAGAGGAAAAAGGAATAGAGGAGACAAACGAAAAAACAAGGCCATAGAAGCTTTAAGCGACACAATCAGCCAAGTTGACCTAATTGATGCTTATAAAACCCTCCACCTAACAACAGTAGAATACACATTATTTACAAGTGCACATGGAACGTGTTTACCAAAATAGGCCATATTCAGGGCCATAAAGCAAGTCTCAAAGAATTTTAAAAGTTTCAGGTCATACAAAGTATGTTCTTTGAACATAATGGAATTAAATTAGAAACCAATAACCAAAAGGGCTTTACAAAATCCTAAAACATTTAGGAATACAATGACACACTTCCAAATAACCCATGGTTCAGAGAAGAAATCAAAGGGGAAAACAGGAAGTATTCTAAGTTGAATGAAAAATAAAACAAATTTGAGAGAAGCCACAAAAGCAGTACTTAGGAGGAATTTATAGCACCAAATACCTATATTAGAAAAGAAGAAACATCTCAAGTAAATGACGTCAGCTGGTACTGTAAGAAATTAGGAGGAGAGCAATTAAATCTTAAGTAAACTAAAGAAAAGAAATAATAAAGATCATAGTGGAAATCAATGAGATATAAAACAGAAAAACAGAAAAAAAAAATCTGTAAGCCAAAAACTGCACTCTGAAAAGATCATTGACATCAATAAATCTCTAACCAGGCTTATCATGAAAAAAGAAAAAAGTCAAAAATTAATCAATAATGAGGAATGAGAGAGGTGATATCCCTACCAATTCTTAAATAGTAAAAGGATTATAAGAAAATATTGTAAACAACCCTATGCCAATAAATTTGACAACTTATATGAAATGAACAAATTCCTTGAAGGACACAAACTACCAAGGTGCACACAAGAGGAAATAAATAACATGACTAGTCCTATATATGTTTAAAAAAATTAAATTTATAGCTCAAAAGTTTCTCATAAAGAAAGCCCCAGCCTCAGATGGTTTCACTAGTCAATTCTACCAAGGATTTAATGAAGAAATAATAATAGTTTTATACAAACCCTTCCAGAAAATTGAAGAGGAAAAAATGTTCCTAAATCATTATATGAGGCCAGCATTACCCTCAACCTGATAAAAAGTGTCTATTAAAAAAATCTACAACTGGCCTGGCGCGGTGGCTCACGCCTGTAATCCCAGCACTTTGGGAGGCCGAGGCGGGCGGATCATGAGGTCAGGAGATCGAGACCATCCTGGCTAACATGGTGAAACCCCATCTCCACTAAAAATACAAAAAATTAGCCAGGCGTGGTGGCAGGCGCCTGTAGTCCCAGCTACTCATGAGGCTGAGGCAGGAGAATGGCTTCAACCCAGGAGGCGGAGCTTGCAGTGAGCCGAGATCACACCACTGCACTCCAGCCTGGGCAACAGAGCGAGACTCCATCTCAAAAAAAAACAAAAACAAACAAACAAAAAATCTACAACTAACAGCATGGTTGATGGTGAACAGTATACTAAGTGATTTCCCCCTAAGACTGGGAACAAGGCATGTCCTCTCTCACCACCTATTCAACATTACACTGGAGGTTCTAGCTAGTGCAATAGGATAAGAAAAAGAAATAAAAGGCATACAAATTGAAAAAGAAGAAATAAAATATCTTTATTCAGAGATGACATGATCACCTATGTAGAAAATTTGATGGAATCTCAAAAAAAAGCTACTAGGACTGATATATGAGCACAGCATGGTTACAGGGTACAAGATTAATGTACAAAAATCCACTGTATTTCTATTACTTACCAATAAACAATCCAAAATTGAAATAAACAATGCTATGTGTTATACAATAGCATCACAATTTTGAAGTAGGGGCCAGGCATGGTGGCTCACCCCTGTAATCCCAGCATTTTGGAAGGCCAAGGTGGGTGGATCACTTGAGGCCAGGAGTTTGAGAACAGTCTGGCCAACATGATGAAACCCCTTCTCTACTAAAAATACAAATATTAGCTAGGCGTGGTGCTGCACGCCTGTAATCCCAGCACTTTGGGAGGCTGAGGCAGGTGGATTGTCTGAGCTCAGGAGTTTGAGATCAGCCTAGGCAACATGGCAAAACCCTGCCTCTACTAAAAATACAGCAACAACAACAACAACAAAATTAGCTGGGCATGGTGGTGCATGCCTATAGTCCCAGCTACTCAGGAGACTGAGGCATGAGAATCACTTGAACCAGGGAGGCAGAGGTTGCAGTGAGCCAAGATCACACCACTGCACTCCAGCCTGGGCGACAGAGCAAGACTCTACCACAAATTTTTTTTTTAAAAAATTGAAATAGGGATAAACCTAATAAAAGACCTAATGTTAGACCTGTACACTGAAAAGTACAAAACACTGCTGAGATAAATTAAAGAAAATTTAAACAGAGAAGTATATACCATGTTCACGGGTTAGACACTCAATATTGTTAAGTTATCAATTCTCCCCATATTTATGGATTCAGTGCAATCCCAATCAAAATCACATCAGGCTTTTTCTGTAGAGTTACAAGCTGATTCTAAAGTTTATGTAGGCTGGGCACAGTGGCTCATGCCTGTAATCCCAGCACTCTGGGAGTCCAAGGTAGGCAGGTCACTTGAGGCCAGGAGTTCAAGATCAGCCTGGCCAACACGGTGAAACCCCACCTCTACTGAAAATACAAAAATTAGCTGGGCGTGGTGGCATACCTGTAGTCCCAGGTACTCAGGAGGCTGAAGCAGGAGAATTGCTTGAACTCAGGAGGCAGAAGTTGCAGTGAGCCGACATCATGCAACTGCACTCCAGCCTGGGCATCAGAGCAAGACTTCGTCTCAAAAAATAAATAAATAAAGTTTATGTGGAAACCCAAATGACCTAAAAAAAAGTCAAAATAATTTTGAAAAAGAAAGTTAGAGGGTTTACACTACCTGATTTCAAGACATGATCAAGCTACAATAATTGAGAGTGTGGTATTGGCATCAAAAAGAGAAAAATATTAGTGGAACAGAATAGAGTCTAGAAATAGACCTACACATATTGGCAACTGATTTTCAACAGAGGTACAAAGGCAATTCAGTGGAGAAAGGATAGTCTTTTCAACAAATGATGCCAAAACAATTGAATATACATATGCAAAAATGTAACTTTGATCCATACCGCATATCACATATAGAAATTAACTCAAAATGGATCAATGACTTAAATGTAAAACTTAAACCTATAAAACTTCTAGAAAAGAACATAAGAGAAAATCTTTGTGACTTTGTGCTAGGCAAAGTTATCTTAGATATGATACTAAAAGCACAATCCATAAAAGAAAACATAATACATTGGACCTCACCAAAATTAAGAATTGGAGTGCCAAACGTAAGTGTCCATGAGTTTAGTATACCAAATACCACAAGAGTACAGAGGGCAACTGCTGGTTGCACCACCAGCAACAATTTCTCTCTTCTCCATAAAATATTTTCCTTTAGGAACCACCTACATGTATTTTATAGCAGCCACATGTTTGAGTGAAATTGATTCCATCCCAGATCCAAGGTGGCCCCTGCCTGGCATAATTTCATCTTTTCTACCACACACTGAAGAATTCAAGAAGAGGAGATAATGCTGACCTAAGTCAGTCGGTGTATGGATTATCTTGGCCAGTTCAGGTCTAAACCCAGTAAGTCTTAGGGCTTTTGATCTATGGCTGGGAAAGAAGACATTCTTTCCTTCTGCCTATAAATAAGCGAGCAATTTAGTCTCCATTGCTGTTGACAGTCATATCACCTCCATAGGAGAGGCTAGCAGAGGACAAAGCCAACACATCAGAGGAGGGTGAGGTCTAGAGAACTAACAAGAAACAGAGCCAGCATCCTGATCAAACCATGCCTGAAGCTAACATTACTTCTGAAATGTACAGCTATGTAAGATAATAAATTCTCTTTAATTGTTTAAAACTATTTAAATTGATCTTCCTCTGTTCCTTGCAACTAAAAGCTTCCTTAATGATATAGGAGCACAAAAAAGGGCCGATTAATTTTGTCTAGTGATGTTGGAGAAGTCTTCCCAGAGGGGAAATCACTTGAGCTTTGACTTATAGGACGAGTAAGAGTTCATCAGGAAAAAAAGAGAAGTAAAAATGATCAGCACTGCATCTGTCAGGCAGCTGCATGGCCCTCCATGACCCTCAGGTGACTTCGAGGGAGGCCTGACTTCCCTCCAGCACTATTGCTGAGATCCCATCACTCTGGTCCTCCCTCCCCCGTGGATCCGCAGGTTCTCATCTCCATTCTCCAGGCAGCAGTTTATTGCTAGTGAGGAGAGATATTAAAGCTACTCCGTCTGGCCAGGAAATGGAAAGAACCCAGGAGAATTAGCTGGAGAAAACCTATTAAGCAACAAAGAACATACCCAGCTGTCGAGACATCTTTGGAATTTTAAATCATACAAGTTTCCTTCGGAGTGGCTTTCCCAGCCTAGTGCTCTCCTCTTCAACAGGGCCTTGGAGACCAGTGGGGTTCAGAATTTTACCAGCCTGGGCAACACCTCATCCATCTGCCTGTGTGCCTTCCTCTAACTTGGTCACAAGACTTTAACAACAAAATCCACCGCCATGAAACTCCTAAATAACTACCACGAGCCCTCTTTCCTTTTGTAAAGCAATCCTTTCCCTCTTGAGCCGAGATAAAATCCGGCCTTTGCTTTAGACTGTTAGCTTCACATCAATGGGAGTCCCTGCTTCCATGCAAGCCTTTTCCTTTGCGTTATCTCACGGGAGCTCACAGCAGCCCCAAGAACCAGGCAGGGGTGACCGGCCCCAGGGAGCAGATGAGGACCCAGAGGCTCCAAGAGATTAAATGGCTTGCTCAAGGTCACAGGGCTAACACCTAGAGGGGTCAAGATTTGAATACAGGCCTTTGGGGCCCATTTCTAGACCCCCATGCTAGCTCTGTTCTTATATAACAATTCTAAGAAAAAAATCTTTGTTGTGCCTACCCAGGCTGCCATGTGAACAGGGGCAAACCTCACCAGAAGCACAAAGTATTCGGTCCTTCTGGAAACCTAAGAACCCACCAGGGGATCATGAGAGAACTCAGCTACCAAAGGGAGGCTTTAGGCAAGTCATTCAGCAAGTGAGTCTCCAATCCCTGCATGTGAAATGGCAATTAGCAGCCTCGCTGGCAGTTGAAAGAATCAAACAAGTTCACTGTGTTCCCATGATAGGCTGGCATTCACCCTTTGTCCAGCTCGAAAGCTGGGCGGGGGAAACAGCCCCCAGCACTGCTGGCGTGGGAGCTGAGGGGTCCAGCCGACCCCACGCTCTGCTGGGACAATGGAAAAGCCACTCATAGAGGAAGAGGTGAGAGGAAGGGCAACTTCCTACCTGCTTCATGGGAACCAGAGCAGAACCTCCCTGGGGCCGAAACCTGCACACCAGGCTCACAGTTTCCATCCTTCTTGCATGGCGACAGCAGCCACGCTTCCTTTCCCACACTGGGTATCCCCGCCTGAAACCACCTCCCCTACCGCCCAGCCTCACCCAGAACAATAGAACCAGGAGGCCTCCTAAACTTAGTCAGTCTGCCTCCAACCCTGCCAGGCAGGCGGGCTAGGTCTCCTGCCAGCATCCAGGGTTGCGGTGGGACCTCCTGAGCTGGGCTGCCTGGGGTTGTGGTGGGACTTCATGAGCTGAGCTGCCCGCAGTTGTGATGGGACGTTGTGAGCTGAGCTGCCCCGGATTGTGGTGGGACCTTCTGAGCTGGGTTGCCCCGGATTGTGGTGGGACCCCCTGAGCTGGGCTGCCCGGGGTTGTGGTGGGACCCCCTGAGCTGGGCTGCCCGGGGTTGTGGTGGGACCCCCTGAGCTGGGCTGCCCGGGGTTGTGGTGGGACCCCCTGAGCTGGGCTGCCCGGGGTTGTGGTGGGACCCCCTGAGCTGGGCTGCCCGGGGTTGTGGTGGGACCCCCTGAGCTGGGCTGCCCGGGGTTGTGGTGGGACCCCCTGAGCTGCACACAGGGAACTCTGTCTGGCCTCTCTCTCTGCCAGCCTCCTCCTTTCATCCCTCTGGCTCAGATTCCACCTAGTAAACCCCAGTGAAGAAATGAATGAGCACAGGTATGGGGGTGGGAAAGCTGGGCCAGGAAGCACAGAAGACTTTCCTCTGAGGAAAAAGCTGGGGATATTTATAAGTCAATCTAAAGTGAGCACCCAAAGCTGGGCGCAGTGGCTCCTACCTGTAATCCCGGTTCCTCAAGAGGCCGAGGCAGTAGGATCACTTGAGCCCAGGAGCTCGAGGCCAGCCTGGGCAACATAGCAAGACTGTCTCAAATAATACAATAAAATGAGTACCCAATAATCCCACCACACTTCCTTGGAATGGATATTTCCCCAGTCTCCAATATGATGAGTTCATTCCTTCTCCTCGGTCCCCAGATGGCCTGCATCCTCCTCCCCACCACTCCCATGCCACCATGCCAGTAACCTTGCCTTGTCATTCCTTGGGCAAAACCTGATGCAGGAACCCCCTCATCCCTGCACACCACAAAACTTACAGGCCACCTGTGTCAAGACCCCTCTCTGTTACATATATATTTAGAATAGTTAAGTTAAAAAAAAAAAAAAAAAAGGCCACTCTCTCTGCTCCTCCCGTGAGGAGAGACAGTGTCCCTGCAGCCCCGCACCCATTCCTGTATTGAACCCCCTCTCTCTCCTGTCTCAAGGACAGACTTCTGCTCATCTTCTCTCTCCTGCACGTTAACTTACCCTTTTCTACCCAATCCACCCTGCAGTGTGTACTAGTGTCCTAGTATCTCTTATTTTAAAATCCTCCCTCTTGTGAACTTAACCTGGAATCATTTTATCAAATCCTCCCTCAGTCTCATCTCCCCTCCCTCTGCTCCTTTGTTCCTTTCCTCCTTATCCACAGCAAAACCTTCTTCCGTTTATTTATTTATTTATTTATTTATTGAGATAGAGTTGCGCTCTGTCACCCAGGCTGGGTTGCAATGGCACGATCTCTGCTCCCTGCAACCTCTGCCTCCCAGGTTCAAGTGATTCTTCCCCCTCAGCCTCCTGAATAGCTGGGATTATAGGCGCATGCCACCACACCCGGCTAATTTTTGTATTTTTGTAAAGGCAGGGGTTTCACCATGTTGACCAGGCTGGTCTTGAACTCCTGACCTCAGGTAATCCACCCTCCTCGGCCTCCCAAAGTGCTGGGATTACAAGCATGAGCCACCGCGCCCAGTCCACAGCAAAACTTCTGTAGAAGGCCAGATGAGGCAGCTCACACCTGCAATCCCAGCACCTTGGGAGGCCAAGGTGGGAAAATCACTTGAGCCCAGGAATTTGAGACCAGCCTGGCCAACATAATGAGACTCCGTCTCTACAAAATATTTAGACCTTAGCCAGGTGTGGTGGCACACCCCTGTAATCCCAGCTACTCAGGAGGCTGAGGTGGGAAGATCACTTGAACCCGGGAGGTCAAGGCTGCAGGGAGCCGTGATTGCACCACTGCACTCCAGCCCAGGTGACAGAGCAAGTCCCTGTCTCTAAAAAAAATAAATAAATAAAAAATAAAACCAAATAAAATAAATATCCAACTGCCTACATGACATCTCCATGGAAATGTCTAGTAAGCATCTCACATTTACTCCTGGATAGAGCAGGATTAGCCTTCCCTTAGTCTTCCCCTTCTCAGTAAATAACACCACCACCTACCTCGTTACTCCATCCAAATTCTGTTCACTTCTGTCTGCACTGCCTTCCCCATGCCAGGCCACCACAGTCTCTCCTACAGGGTGTCCCTGCTGACCCTCTTGCCCATTTACAATCTATGTTCCACACCCAGTGAGAGTGATCTTCTGAAAACATAACTCAGATCAGGCCACATTCAAAATTTGAATTGTTGAGGCCAGGCGCAGTGGCTCACGCCTGTAATCCCAGCACTTTGAGAGGCTGAGACAAGAGGATCGCTTGAGGCCAGGAGTTCAAGACCAGCCTGGGCAACATAGGGAAACCCTCCCCATCTCTACTAAAAATACAAAAAAATTAACCAGGCAATGGTGGTCCACGCCTGTAATCCCAGCTACATGGGAGGCTGAGGCAGGAGAATCGCTTGAACCAGGAGGCGGAGGTTGCAGTGAGCCAAGATCATGTCACTGCACTCCGGCCTGGGCAACAGAGTGAGACTCCATCTCAAAAAAAAAAACAAAAACAAAAAAAACAGAATTGCTCAGTGGCTTCTCATCACACTTAAAATTCAATCTCCTTGCCCTGGTTCAAAAAACTGTGCCAATCCAGACCCTGGCTAAGCCTCTACTCTCATCACATCCCATTCTACCCCCATGTCCTCCCCATCCTAGCCAATCTGACTTCTTTCAACTCCTTACCTGCCAAGCTCCTTCCTATTTTCTGGCCTTAGCACATTCTGTTCCCTCTGCGTAGCATGCTATTCCCTGCAACTTTGCTCTTATCACTCAGGACTCAGTTTAAGTGTTTCCTCCTCAGAAATTTTCTTCTTGTCCACCCAACCTCCCAGTAACCATCACCACCTACCCATATTAATTCTCATGATTACATGTATAACAGTCTGATAATTTTTTGCTTCTCCAGTGTTTGTGATTTGTCTCCCACCATGGTAATTAAACTCTGCAACAGCAGAGACCTTATCATTCCCATTCAACGCTGCGCCTCCAGCGCTTAGCACGGTGCCTGGAACATTGGTCAGAGTCAATAACTATCTGTTGATTGCATGAAGAAAAGTGTCCTGCACAGGCCGATTGCAATTTTTCAAAAGGGTTTTTAGAGTTGGCAAAGTCATAATTAGAACCATGTATTGGGCAGATTAATATACAAAAGGAGAGAACTGGGGCCAGGCACTGTGGCTCATGCCTGTAATCCCAGCACTTTGGGAAGCCGAGGTGGGTGGATCACTTGAGGCCAGAAGTTCAAGACCAACCTGGCCAACATGGTGAAATCCTGTCTCTACTAAAAATACAAAAATTAGCCAGGCATGGTGGTGGGTGCCTGTAATCCCAGCTACTCAGGAGGCTGAGGCAGGAGAATAGCTTGAACCCAGGAGGTGGAGGTTGCAGTGAGCCGAGATGGCACCACTGCACTCTCTAGCCTGGGCAACAGAGTGAAACTCCGTCTAAAAACAAAAAAACAAAAATCAAAAACAAAAGGAGAGAACTGGCCATAGAGGGACCTTTTAGGGGCTGGGATGATACGTCAAGGGAGGTAAGAAGACATACTGCCGCCAGGTGCAGTGGCTCACGCCTGTAATCCCAGAACTTTGAGAGGCCGAGGCAAGTGGGTCACGAGGTCAGGAGTTCGAGACCAGCCTGAGTGAAATCCTGTCTCTACTAAAAATACAAAAATTAGCCAGGTATGGTGGCACGCACCTGTAATCCCAGCTACTCAGGAGGTTGAGGTAAGAGAATCACTTGAACCCAGGAGGCAGAGGTTGTCACGAGCCCAGATCACGCCACTGCACTCTAGCCTGGTGACAGAGCGAGACTCCGTCTAAAAAAAAAAAAAAAAAAAAAAAAAAAATACTGCCAAGATTGATAAAAATGACAAAAATCAATAATATCCAGCCCTCCAAAAGGCAGGGAAACAAGCATTCTCGTGAACTGCTTTTGTTGTTGTTGTTGTTGTTTTGGAGATGGAGTCTCTCTCTGATGCCCAGGCTGGAGTGCAGTGGTGCGATCTCGGCTCACTGCAACCTCCACCTCCTGGGTTCGAGCAATTCTCCTGCCTCAGCCTCCCGAGTAGCTGGGACTACAGGCGCCCACCACCACGCCTGGCTAATTTTTTGTATTTTTAGTAGAGACGGGGTTTCACCATTGTTGCCCAGGCTGGTCTTGAACTCCTGAGCTCAGGCAATCCACCTGCCTCAGCCTCCCAAAGTGCTAGGATTACAGGCGTGAGCCACCGCGCCCGGCAGGAACTGTTAATGATAATATAAACTGTATAATGTTTTCAGAGGAAAATGTAGTAGTATTCATTTAAAATATTTAATGTTTATATTTTCTGACCCAACATTTCCATTTCTTGGAGTTTATCCTACAGAAAAACTCCCACAAATGCAGAAAGGATATGTATACAGAAACACTGTTGCAGCATTGTTTATAATGGTGGAAACTTGGAAACAATCCAAATATCCACAAACAGGGGGCTGGTTACATAAACCACCATCTAGCCACACTATAGACTGCATATCACTATTTGAAAGAATGATGCGGGCCTTTGTGTATTTTCATGGGAAGATGTCTAATATATTTTGATAGGGGGGAAAACATAAGGATGAACAGTATACACGGTTCTATTTTTGTTTTAAAACAAATAATATGTTAGAATATGTATAAAAATTTCAGAAGAGAATGCACTAAATTGTTGATGATAGCTATTTCTGGGGGAGTCAGTATGGGGAGGGCTCTGCTTTCTACATTTTGTATTTCTGCAATGTTTTGGGTTTGTGTATCTGTGCATTACTTCTGTGATCAGAAAACACAAAGAGCAAACAAGAGGTAATGAACCACGTGAGGCCAAACTAGGATGGTGGAGAGAAGGGGCAGATGCGAGAGTTATTGATGATGACACAGACAAAATGTATACCATGAAACTAATACACAAAATGTGTGTCATGAAATTTAAGGCTGGGTGACTGGGAAGGTGATGGCCCTATAACCAGTATGTTAGCACAGAATAGCCACATTTCAGTTAAATGCCCAGATTATAATTGGGCATCTCTCACAAGTGACAGTCACCATTCTGGTTCTACCCTTTTCTGGCCACTCAGCCCAGTGTGACAAAAGCCCTTTCCTTCATTCCCCAAAGCATAGCAGAGAATGGGCTGCCAATACCACCCTTAAACTTAAGCAAAAGGACCCTTCCCTGAACCCACACACACGCACACATGCACTCATACATACACACAAGCATTGTTAATGAACACAGGTGACTTGGCAATTCCACTCCTAGGTATATCCCCAAAAGAACTGAAAATATGGCCAGGTGCGGTGGCTCATGCCTGTAATCCCAGCACTTTGGGAGGCCGAGGCAGTGAGATCACTTGAGGTCAGAAGTTCAAGACCAGCCTGGCCAACATGGTGAAACCCCGTCTCTACTTAAATACAAAAAAAAAAAAAAATTAGCCAGGCATGGTGGTGCATGCCTATAATCCCAGCTACTCAGGAGGCTGAGAGAGGAGAATCACTTGAATCCAGGTGGTGGAGGTTGCAGAGAGCCAAGATCACACCACGCTCCCCAGCCTGAGCAGCACAGTGAGACTCTATCTCAAAAAAAAAAAAACAAAAACTGAAAATACATGCCCACACAAAAACGTGTACGTGAATGTTCGTGGCAGCATTATTCATAATAGCTAGAACCCTAATGGCCATCAGCTGATGAATGGATAAACAAAATGTGGTGTATCCATACACTGGAATCACATTCAGCCATGAGGTACTGACACCTGCTACAATATGGGGGATCCGTGAAAATATTGTGCTAAGTGAAAGACATCAGTCACAAAGGACACATATTCTACAATTCCATTTCTATTAAATGTCCAGAATAGGCAAATCCATAGAGGTAGAACGTAGATCACTGGCTGCCAGGGGGTTGGGGAGGGGAGAATGGGAAATGACTGCTAATGGGTACCGGGTTTCTCTTGTGCTGATGAAAACGTTCTGGAATTGGTGGTGATGGTTGCACAACTCTGAATGTACTAGAAACCACTGAAGTATTCTCTTTAAACGGGTGAATTGTATGGTATGTGAAAATGTTACGATAAATCAAACACACATGGCTGGGAGCGGTGACGCACGCCTGTAACCGCAGCACCTTAGGAGGCCAAGGTGGGAGGATCGTTTGAGCTGGGGAGGTTGAGGCTGCAGAGAGCTGTGATCATGCCACTGCACTCCAGCCTCGGTGACAGAGTGAGTGAGACCTTGTCTCACACACACACACGTGCAGGTACCTCATTCTCTCAGAAGCTGAACTCAGTGCTGGCACAGGGCACCACATAATCCTAACATCCTCTTTTGTGGCTAACATTTCTCACATTCTCCACATCTCTTGTCTTATGTCTTCAAAACAAAGGCAACGAAATCCGAACGCTGAAAAGGTGTGTGGGCTGCTGCACAACCAGTGTTGCTGATGAACCCTGCTTTAGAGTACAGGGAAGATTTCAGCGGAGAATTGCTTCAGTAAAAGAAAAGACAAATGAATTAATTTGTCATACCCTTTTATATAAGCACAACATACCTTTCACCAGGACGCTGAGTGTTCGTTTTCTTCCTTCCCTTCCTGTTTCAAACACGACTATGGAAGTATTCGTCGACTACCAGAGCGTTCTTAACTGTTGTGCATAGTAGTTGAGGAATATTTTCAATATCGAATAACTTGTATTATGGAGCCAGGCATGCTGGCACATGCCTATAATCCCAGCTACTTGGGAGGCTGAGATGGGAGGATCATTTGAGACCAGAAATTTCAGACCAGCCTGGGCACAGTGAATAGTGAGACCCTGTATGAAATTTAAAAATAATAACAAAGAGTATGGTGCTAGCAAAATACCTAAAAATAAATAAATAATTCTTATTACTCTTAAATTAGTAAATATGTCGGCCTAGACGTAAATGCATAAAGCTCAGTTATTGATTCTTTACATTGGCTGCGAGGTAAACACTAGATATTGAATACTAGAATTGGAAATAGTTTTATTTTTGTAAAAACATGTAATAAAACTTAAATTTTTGTAAAATAAAGTTTAAAATAATTGTTTTTATTCAAAAAATTTGCTTTCAATTTTTTATATTCATTTATTTAAACCAATTATTTTGCCTTTTATTTAATAGATAAGTTGATGCCTTTGGCCCTTCAGATTGTTATAACAAATTATCTTGGATTGGGTAATTTATAAACAACAGAAATGTATTGCTCACAGCTCTGGAGGCTGAGAAGTTCCAGACCGAGGCACCTGTAGATTCAGTGTCTGATGAGGGCCTATTCCTCATAGCTGGTGCCTTCTGTGTGTCCTCAAGTGATGGAAGAGGGGAACAGGCTCCCTTGGGCCTCTTTTTGCCTCTCTCTTTTTAATCTTTTTTTAATTTTTAATTTTTCTGGGTACATAGTGGGTGTACATATTTGTGGGTTATAAGAGCTGAGTGATACAGACATGCCGTACACAATAATCACATCAGGGTAAATGGGGTATCCATCACCTCAAGCATTTATCCTTTGTGTTACAAACAATCCAATTACATTGTTTCATTGTTTTAGGCTTTTTTGTTGTTCCTTTTTTTTTTTTTTTTTTTTTGAGACAGGGTCACCCAGGCTGGAGTGCAGTGGAGCAATCTCAGCTCACTGCAGCCTCGACCTCCCGGGCTCACGCGATCCTCCCACCTCTCAGCCCCCTGCGTAGCTAGGACTATAGACACGCACTGCCACACCCTGCTAATTTTTGTGTGCTTTTGTAGAAACAGGGTTTTGCCATGTTGCCTAGGTTTTGTTATTTTTAAATGTACAATTATTTTTTACTATATTCGCCCTGTCGTGCTAGCAAATACTAGATCTTATTCATTCTTTTTCTTTTTTTTTTTTTTTTTTGAGATGGAGTCTCACTCTGTCACCCAGGTTGGAGTGCAGTGGTGCAATCTCGGCTCACTGCAATCTCCACCTCCCGGGTTCAAGCGATTCTCATGCCTCAGCCTCCTAAGTAGCTGGGACTACAGGCGCCCGCCACCACGCCTGGCTAATTTTTGTATTTTTAGTAGAGACGGGGTTTTGCCTTGTTGGTCAGGCTTGTCCCGAACTCCTGACTTCAGGTGATCCACCAGCCTTGGCCTCCCAAAGTGCTGGGATTACAGGAGTGAGCCACATCACCCAGCCTTAATTTTTTAATGTTTTACATTTATTTCAATGTATATTTTAATGAAAAAATATTCAGACGCTATACTTTTTAGAAAATGACTTTTATCCTTTTATCTAGATCATTGCTATCAACAGCACACAAATTAGGTGAAGATCTTGACCAAATTAATATAATTTATGATTTTCTAAAATAAAGGCAAGAAAAATAAATGTTATGGAAAAATAGAATAATTTATAAGTGACACCTTCATTACTCATGCAATCATCTCTGGCACATTAATAGAACATCTAGACATATACAACAATAATTAAATTCAATTAATTTTGATATGTTAGCAAATTTGAGTTACATATTTTTAGCTTTGTCATTATAAAGGTATATTTGTCAAAGGAGGTTAGAATATATATACATATGTATGAATATATATATATATATATATATTTTTTTTTTTTTTTTTTTTCTCTGAGACAGAGCCTCACTTTGTTGCCCAGACTGGACTGCAGTGTCACAATCTTGGTTCACTGCAACTTCTACCACCCCAGTTCAAGTGATTCTCCTGCCTCAGCCTCCCGAGCAGCTGAGATTACAGGTATGAGCCACCATGCCCAGCTAATTTTTGTATTTTCAGTAAAGATGGGGTTTTACCACGTTGGCCAGGCTGGTCTCGAACTCCTGACCTCAGGCGATCCACCTGCCTCGGCCTCCCAAAGTGCCGGGATTATAGGCATGAGCCACTGCACCCAGCCATATTTTATTTATTTAACAGTTTGTTAGTTTTATTTATAACTTTTTTTTTTTTTTTTTTGAGACAAGGTCTCACTAGGTTTTTCAGGCTGAACTCAAACACTTGGGCTCAAGCTACCCTCCCACCTCAGCCTTCCCAGTAGCTAAGACTACAGGCGTGAGCCTGGCTTATTTATAATTTTTGAATGTTTAGACATCTAGTACATAGGCCTCTTGCTCCAGCGCCACAAATGTGAGGGGCAGGTCCACAGACCACACCTCAGACTCTTACGAAGGGTCACGGAAGGAAAGCACAAGACCGAAGAGAAACAGCTCCAGCTACTAGAGATGGCGCTACTCTCAGGGCCTCAGGCCCACCACCACGATGAGCTCCCAGCCAGCCCACAAGGAAATAAAGAGGTTCCCCAGCAGCCAGGGAGAACCCACCTTCCCCATTGAAGAGCATTCTTTTACCAGGATTATGGATCCTTCTGGAGAAACCCCAGCCCTACCAAGAGAGGGTGCTGTTGCTCTATGGCCCCAAGTACAGCAGCCCACAATATTCATTCATCTTTCATTCAATGGGCAGGGATTGGCCAGGTGCTGTGTGAGCTAGATACTGGAGAAGCATGGTGCTTGCCCTCATGCCGCCTACAGTCCAGTGGGAGACAGACAACATGGGCACAAACGGGCCACCTGCAGCCCATCCCATCCAGGCGCAACTGTACTGGGTCCAGACAGCTCTGGCTTTGGTCTGTTCTCCAAGACAAAGTATGAGCACATCCATGGGTCCTGCCAGCAGTTCTTATCCACCTCAGCTCTGGACACCCCACAAACCACTGGTCTACAAGAACACTCAGTCCCACAAGACAAACAGCAGTCTGCAGCTCAGTGTCCTCTAAATTCCTACAGATTCAAGAAATAGTTTTCCTTCCCCTGACTCCCCAAAAGTGAGGATGGGCCGGGTGTGGTGGCTCACGCCTATAATCTCAGCACTTTGGGAGGCCAAAGTGGACAGATCACTTGAGGACAGGAGTTTGAGACCAACCTAGTCAACATGGGGAAACCCCATCTCTAAAAAACACAAAAAAAGTAGCCAGGCGTGGTGGCGCATGGTAATCCCAGCTACTCAGGAGGCTTAGGGAGGAGAATCGCTTGAACCCAGGAGGTGGAGATTGCAGTGAGCCAAGATCATGCCACTGCACTCCGGCCTGGACAAACTCTGTCCCTCACTAAAAAAAAAAGTGAGAAAGGCTCAGAGGCAGAGCTCTGGCTCGGTTATGGCCAAGAGCTGATGTTGCCAAACAGAGTGGTTGGCTCAAAGCTATGCACTCACGTATTCTGGGACTGCGTTCTGCCCAAGCACTGGGTAAGTGCTTACTTCATATGTGTGTAATGAAAGGGCTCCTTTGGGCAATTTTTCTGAAACGAAGAGACTCCCTGATCCTAAAGGGAATTGATCTCACCACCTCTCAATATAAAAATTCCTTGCAACTTTTCCATAGCAGTTTTTCCCTTTTCAGTTTACCAAGTTTTCAAAAATCTGAAGGTTGGGTCTCGGCCAGGCACCCTGTTCCAGTCTGAGTGATGGAAGGGAGCCCGTTAGGGAAGAAGCATGCTTCAAGAGCCAACATGAAGCCACTCCGAACACAGCGCATGGGACGCCCATGTGAAGACAGGAAAACTTCAGAGTCATCCATATCAAGGTGATCTCATCAAGGGAGGAGGCAAAAGACAGAACAGAAGGCAGGGCCTGAGAAGAACCTGTATTTCTAGGACAAGAAGAGAGGATGTTGGGAAAAGCTGAGTGTTGGGAAAAGCTGAGGCAGGGCTTGCATGTCTGACATAATGTAAAGAGTCTTGGAACATGTCCGGGGTCCAGAGTCTAAAACCCCTTGTGGCCTTTGGAACACCAAGCTCTGTGCTAAAGGGTGGAAGGCTACCCTGACGCACCATAATCTAAGCCCAGGGCATAAAATCCCTCGTGGCTTGGATAGAATCCAGGGCTCGTGGCTCTGGAATGTGTCTAGACTTGCTGGCTCCTTGCTCCTTGCTCTCCCAGGATCAACTGTATCTTGAGTTGAAAGAAACTGCTCCCCATTATCTCAAGTAGCAGAAAATGTTCCTTATAAATGCTAAACTGTCACAGCTGTAGATCATGTGCCTGCCCTTTTGACCTCCACATTCTCACCACCTGTTTCTTTGTTCAATTACCAGTGAATACTGTGGGCTCCCAGAGCTTGGGGCCTTCGCAGCCTCCACAATTGCCATGGCCCCCTGGTCCCACCTTTCTCTCTCAAACTGTCTTTTTCTCAATCCTTTGACTCTGCCGGACTTCGTCAGCCCCACGACCTTGTGTTGGGTCTGATCACCCCAACAAGAGGAGGAGTCAGAAATAGAAAAGGCAGGAGCAGAAAGGCAAGAGAACCAAAGAAGTGAATTCAAGAGAGAGGGAGTGGAGTGGGTGAGTAGACTGATGCAGACTGGTCACAAGGGAGAACTAAAGACAGCTGTCGGTGGTGGGTGACCTTCAAGAAGCAGTTTCAGTAGAGACAGGAGCAGAGGTCAAAATGCAAAGTGTTCAGGAGTAAAGGGGACAAAATAACTGAGATAGTACTGGAGGGGTCCGCAGAAGGAAAGCTGTTTCAGGACAGGGGAGGATGGAGAAACTGGAAAACCTGAGAGAGAGGGGCTAGTTAATGCGGCAGAGCCGTAGATGGGGGTGGGCACTAGTGGGCAGCTAAGCATGGAAAGACCCACCACCAAGACAGGAGGAAGGGATGGGAGGAGGAGAATGGGGTTGAGGAGATAAGGTGGGGACACAGGCTAGGACTCAGCCACTCTGGCTTTCATCACCTGCTCAGCTTCCTGATGCCTGGAAAAGAGAGAACATCAATGTGGCCACACCACCACTGTGTGTCTGGGACCTGAGCTAATGGACCCACGTGCCCCAGAGCCCAGGCTCTTTCATGATCCTAATTATGGCCTCCTGACCAGTCATGAATTCACTCTCTTATTCACTTTTTCAACATTTACTGCCCACCTGCCACATGAGAAATGCTAGGAGTTGCATCAGTAAGAGGGACCAGAGAGCTCAGAGGGTTGCAGGGAAGACAGTTACATAGACTTTCCCAGGGGATGGTGAGGCTAGACAGAGTGTGCTGTAGAATTTCAGAGCAAGGACACCTCACCTTGGGGAAGGAGTAGCAAAGCCAAAGAATGAAGTGACACGGAACCAAAGCAAGAGGAAGAGTTGGCCAGGAGAGCAGAAGGGGCAAGAGCGTTCCAGGAGAGAAACAGTACACACAAAGGCACAAAGGTAAGCAAAGATGAGCAGGAGCCTGGCAAGCCCCAGGAAGTGGGAGCAAAATGTTCAGAATGCTAATCGGGGGCTGAGGTGGGAGGACCCCTGAGCCCAGGAGTTTGAGACCAGCCTGGGCAACACAGGAAGACGCAGAACCCCTCTCAAAAAAAATTCAGAATGGAGAGCACAGCACCAAAATGGTCATCCAAGGGGTGAGACCAAAGCCATAGTAAAAGGGCCTGCCCAGGCTATTCAACAAAAAGTACCAAATAACATGAAATAAGAACCTAATTATGGGCAGACAACCATAGGTCACTATATCCTAAGACCAAAACTGTGTACATTGTGTACTGAACAAAATCCATAACCCTTGCCAGGAGTTGGGGCAGGGGGTGACTGCAGTGGCTAAATCAGTGACCAGCAGAAACATGGACTCCTGGAAGCAAAGGTGGCTCCCAGGAACTCACAGCATCAAGATATGGAGCCGCCCGTCCATCCAGCCAGCACTAGGCGAGGTCAAGCCCCTCCCTGAGATGTACGTAGAGGAAACCCAGGCTCAGGTGAGTCAAACTACCCCAAGAAAGAGGATGGAAGAATGAAGGCATACATGAGGTGGCGCTGCTACGTGCCCCAAGCTCCCTTCATCTCCCATCACACCTGGGTGGGTCCCGATGGCAGCAACTGTGAAGAGAAGGGTCACAATGCCCTGCTTGGCTTGCAGGAGTCAGCTTGTCTAATTCCATAGACTCTGCAAGTCACTGTCACATCACTTCACCCTCCCTCCTCCTGAAGGTATTATCATCCATGTTATCACACGGTTGTATTTTCTTGTCTGTTACCCCTACAGATCTGTGAGCTCCCCAAAGGCAAGGGCTGGGTTTTGTTCAACCTTATATGTCCTGATTCATGTATAATGAGCAATTGATACTCCTTGGTTAAATGAATGAATGAATGAATGAATGAATGAATGGGCTCCGAGCTCCATACCAGGTTTGGTTTAATGGAAGTTGACCATAACTGACAATACCAATTTTTGAGCTGGTCAAGTTCAATCCCACCAGATGTCATTAAAATGGAGCCCATGAAGAGTGATTGACAGAAGGAAACCAGGTATGACCAAAGCTTAAGTTGCACCTCACTCATGCTTACATGGCCTATACATCCTGAGTGTGGACCTTCCAGATTCACCTCTGCTGTCAAACAAAAAACTACCTGTGGCCATGGTAGGAAGGGGTTCGAGTCCTGAGGTGTGCTGAGGAGCCACTCACTCAGGGCTCCAGGGCCACCAAAGGACACACTGAACCTGTGCAGGGCTGATTTTGGTTGCCACACTCCCAGTTCAAGGTAGGCTCAGACCATTCATCGTTGATCCCATTCATAGGGCCCACACCCAGAGCAGGTGGGAGAAGCTTCTGGGAGGGTCCCTGGAACCCTGGAGGACCTGCCTATAGGGCATATTGCAAGTCTGGTCCAGCCAGACATGCTGAGAGGAGACAAAAGAGCAGGGGTGGAGGTGGGAGAGCCCTGGGCACACCAGCCTGAGCTCCACATTACACAGACATGGCGTCAGCATTTTGCCCTTTGTTTACACCTTCATGTCTATTTCTGTGTTTCCCCTTTATTTCTTAATAAGAATTCCTTTTCCAAAACTGCCAGCTTTATCTCACATGTACCAAAGAGTAAGGGGTAGAAGACACTAAAAATGGAATAGAAGTTCAATCCCAGGCCCAACTCCACTGTCTTGGGCTGTGTGATTTGAGGTCGGGGAAAAGGAAAAAGTCAGAGTCCCTGGCCTCTTGCTCCAGGCAAGTGCTGTGCCGCCTAAACAAACCTTCATGTGAGCAGCATTATCCGCTTTGTACAGGCAGGAACCAAGGCTCAGAAAGGTAACCTAACTTGCTCAAGATCCCACAGGTGGATAGTGACAGGTGAGATTCAAATCTGACTCCAAAGTGTGCTGGGCAAAGTCATTTCATCTTTCTGTGTCCCCATTTCTTCAGTTTTAAAATGGAAACAACAATAGGACTATTGCAAGTATTAGACGAAATAATATATGGGAAAACACGTGGTAAACCATGAAGCATGCCACCATGTTATCTTCCCTTGACCCACGGCTTCCCCACTGACCCTCCCCAGGCAAAGTTCTGAGCCCCCGTCTCTTTAGTGCTCTCTCCAAGGGGTGCTGAGAGTAACTTTGCCAAATGGATCCGAGTCCTTGGCCCCCTGCCCTTCCTGGCACACTCAGCCAATACTCAACAGGATTTATAGTGCAGTTCCTGGAACATCCCAGATCTGCTAGAACAACGCCCAATCCAAGCCAGCTGTCCTGAGGACAGCCAGCCACTGCAGCAGAAGAGCTGAGGAGCCAAAGCTACCACTGGCTCAGTTCTAATGTGCCTGGAAATTCACCAAAGGTGTCACGGCAGAAGGACATTGCTGGGCATGTCCCATTTAGCAGACACAGTCAATACCCAGATGGAAAGCAGCCATGGTGAAGGGCAGGGCCTCCCCCACCTCAGGAATCTCAGCCTCAGCACCCTAGGAACAGCAAGTCCAAGTCTGTTCCCATCTCTCCCACCCCATCGTCCTCTAGCACACAGAATTATTCCCTTCTGGGAAGTGACTCTGTGGCTTCCTCATCCTGGTACAGCTTGATTCACCTAAGCAGGACATGCCAGGTGGAATAGGCAGGTGGCCTGGCCTCTTCAGAGAAGGCTGGACAAACCCAGGAAGCAGGGAACTGGGCTGAGCGCCCACGGGCTCAGGCTGAGCTGTCTCTGCCCTCCTCCGATAAAGGGCACAGGTTCATGCTTCTCAGAGACACTTAGGGTAAGGGAAGGGCACAGACTGGGGAGTCAGAAGCCCTGGGGCCAACTTTTGGCATTGCCACTCATTGCTGCTCAACCTTAAGCAAACCACTTCCCCTCTCTGAGTCTCAGTTTCCTCGTCTGTAAGCAACAGGTTTCGAGCTAGATCACCGAGGTCCATTACAATACTCACTTTGTGTGACATCACATATCTAGGTGGTGATCTCTCAGAAAGTCTCACACAGTCCCTAACATAGGCCTTCAACAAGCCCAGAAACTGGAAACTGTTAAAGACAAAATAACGTAGCAGGAAGCGGACAGCAGGTTCACCTCTCATCTCCTGGGGGAGCTGTCACCGCCATGAGCTTGGGCTCCCAAAGAACTTGCCTTTGGCTGGATGTTCCTGGGACTCACCTGGAAGAAAATAATTAAAATCCTAAACTGTAGAGGGGGACTCATCACTGCACTTGGCTGTCAGACAACAAGACACTGTCCAGATCCTGAATTAGGCCATGAGAGTGAGAGCTGATCCCCGTCTAATGAAAGTTGTTAAACTCCCTATCACCTGTTTATCGGGTAGCAAGTGAACAAGACAAATGCCAGCATTCATCACAGTTCAGCTGCCAGCAGGGATGTCCTGGGCGTGAGAGCTGGTGGCAATCACGGTGTGCTTGGGTCCTTCCCTCAACACCAGAGAAAAGAAAACTGGGCGAAGAAGACATTTCTCTAGTCCCTTGCAATGTCGGGCTCCAGGCAGGGAGCTACAGTGAGAAACCGAACCCAGGAATAGACGGGAAAGCTTTACTACCTTGGACAAGTCCCTTTGTCTCTGGGCCTCATTTTACTACCTGTAAAATGAAGATAAAAATAGTATCAGATAGATGCAAGGAATAAAATATAGTCACAGACATGTGACTGTATAAAGGGCATGCAAATGAACTGGGTGATGATGGAAAAAAAAGAGGTATAGAATGTGTACAGTGGTACATTGGAGCCAGCTTCAGCCACCTCCTACTGGCTTGCAAGAGCCAACATTTTGCATGTTCAGGGATTTTGCTAGCCAGTTGACATCCCATTGGAAGATTGAAATCAGCCACAGTGGGAATATTTACACTACAGAAATGGTCAAACACTACAAATCAGGGCTGTTTTTCCCCTTCCAGGGAGCTGATTGTTAAACATTTGCCAGCACACGACTGTGTATAATAAATAAGAGTAATGCAATGGGAGGCAATTTGTTCTTGCTTCAAACACATTCGCCATAACTTTCTACATCCAAATAACTGTTAATTGCTTCATGACAATAAGCTTAGGAGGTCATGTTGTTTTCTAACACATAAATTTTCTTCATTGTCACAAACATGTATTGAGACCTACTGATATGGTTTGGATGTTTATCCCCTCCAAATCTCATGTTGAAATGTGATCCCCAGTGTTGGAGGTGGGGCCTGATGGGACGTGTTTGGGTCACGGGGCCAGAACCCTCATGAATGGCTTGGTGCCATCCCTGTGGTAATGAGTGAGTTCTCTCTCCATTAGTTCACAGGAGAGCTGGTTGTTTCAAGGAGCCTGGCACCTCCTCCTGTGTCTCTTGTTCCCTCTCTTGCCATGTGACATGCCTGCTCCCCGTTTGCCTTCAGCCATGAGCAGAGGCTTCCTGAGGCCTCATCAGAAGCAGAACAGATGCTGGCGCCATGCTTGTATAGCCTGCAGAACTCTTTTCTTTATAAATTACTCAGTCTCAGGCACTCCTTTATGGCAATGCAAAACTGACTAATATACCTCTACTATGTGCAATGCACCAAAGACTCAAAAGAAAAAAAACCTTTCCTTACTTGCTCACAGCATGGTGGAGGAGTAAGAAAGTGTACACTGTGGAGCATTCTGGGAATGGAAGTGGAGTGCCCCTTGCTCTGCTCAAGTTGTAGTGGTCCAAGCCCAAGCAACTAGGAAGGGTACTTTAGGCAGCGTGAATGGCACATGCAAAGATACAGAGGCTTGATTGCTAAGGCAACTTTTAAAAATTTCTCTCTGAGAATTAACCTTGGTAAGTTTTAGAATTATTACATTACAGGACTATTTTTCCTGGCCATAAGATGTCTCCTTCACCAGAGTTTAGTACCAAATTCCCTTTGGTTGTTTCCAAAACTCAAATCCACTTTGGGGTACGAGAATTTAGCATAGTTGAGGGCAGGTCCTCAAAGCAAAGAGGAGCTCCCAAAGCCATTTGATAAAGGCAACAGCCCTGAAGTGTCTCAGCCCAAACGCCCAAGGTGACTACTTTAGGTTGCAGCAGACAGTTGGATGTACAAGACCATTTGTTCCCATCTCATTATTCAATAATGCTTTACCAGGAACAATAAAATGCCAGCTTTTTTCTGTTAAGACACGTCCATATCTCTGCCTTGGAGAATGCCAGGATTTGAATTTCAAAAATGAAGACAAAAAGAAGAAAGAAAATATCCAAAAGCATCCAGGAAAAAAAAAGGAGGTTACCTTCAAAGGAACAAAAGTCAAGGTGACCTCATACTCTCCAGACAGTGGAACCAGGTCATGAAACTTATGCCAACCAAGTCACTGTCCAAATATAGAGGCAAGAGAATGTCATTCTCTCATACGTATAGGTTCAGAAAGTAGATCATGGCCGGGCGCAGTGGCTCACACCTCTAATCCCAGCACTTTAGGAGGCCAAGGCAGGCCGATAACTTGAGGTCAGAAGTTCGAGACCAGCCTGGCCAACATGGTGAAACTTCATCTCTACTAAAATACAAAAATTAGCTGGGTGTGGTGGCAAATGCCTGTAATCCTAGCTACTCAGGAGGCCGAGGCAGGAGAATCACTTGAACCTGGGAGCCAGAGGTTGCAGTGGGCCAAGAGCATGCTGCTGCACTCCAGTTTGGGTGACAGAGTGAGACTCTGTCTCAAAAAAAAAAAAAAAAAGAAAAATCATCTACATACCATTTTCAAAAAAATTTTTGAGACACATCAACTATCTGGAGAGGAATCAAAATACAAAATTCAAAAATGGGGAAGTTGAGGTACTATAAAAGTATTGAAAGTGAGCAATAAACCAGTGAAGTCTAAATTATAAATTGTTGTAAATTTGGTTTAAAGGTGGATGTTAGTCATTTTTATGAAATTCTAGAACAGGCAAAACTAATCTATGGTGAAAGAATTCAAAACAATTGTTTCCGGGAGAGCAGGGATTGAGTAGGAAGAGTTGAAAGGAAACCTTCTGAAATAATGAAAATGTGTTCTATCATCATAAGGGTTTGTGTTATACAGATGTGCTCATTTGTCAAAACTCATTGTACTGCACTCTTAAGATCAGTACATTTCACTGTATGTGATTATACCTGAATTTAAAAAATAAATACCTTAACAATATTGAGCCAGGTGTGGTGGCTCATGCCTGTAATCTCAGCACTTTGGGAGGCTGAGGTGGATGGATCACTTGAGGTCAGGAGTTTGAGATCAGCCCGGCCAACATGGTGAAACCCCATCTCTACTAAAAATACAAAAATTAGCCTGGTGTAGTGGCATGTGCCTGTAATCCCAGCTACATGGGAGGCTGAGGCACAAGAATTGGTTGAACCTGGGAGGCAGAGGTTGCAGTGAGCCGAGATCACACCACTGCACTCCAGCCCAGCAACTGAGTGAGACTCCATCTCAAAAAAATAAACAATATTGAGTCTTCCAATATAGGAATATGGTATAATCTCTTTGCTTATTTAGTCTTTTAATTTCTCTTAGCAATGTGTTTTCACTTTCAATGTACAGATTTTATGTCTTTTATCAGATTTATCCCTATTTTGTATTTTGATGGTATTGTAATTGGCATTATTTATCTCAATTTGACTGCTCATTGCTAAGAAATAGAAATATTGACTTTTGTATATTGATCTTGCAACTTTATTGAACTCACTTATAAGTTCTAGTAGCTTTTTTGGATAATCTATCCAGTTTTCTACATAGATGATCATGTCATCTATGAATAAAAGGAGTTTTATATCTTCCTTCCCAATTTAGATGCTTTTTTTTTTTTTTTTCTTCTCTTATTGCACTGGCTAGAACCTCCAGTAGAATGTCAAACAGGTGATGAGAATAGACATCACTGCCTTATTCCCAGTCTTAGGGAGAAGACATTTAGTATTTCACCATTAAGTGTGTTGTTAGCAGTAGGGCTTTCATAGATATTCTTTATGAGGCTGAGTATATTCCATCTACATTAAGCCATTTTCTCATTGCTATAAATACTTGAGACTGGGTCATTTATAAAGAAAAGAGGTTTGATTGGCTCACTGTTCTGCACACTTTACAGGAAGCATGGTGCTGGCATCTGCTCAGTTTCTGGGGAGGCCTCAGGAAGCTTACAATCATGGCAGAAGGCAAAGGAGGAACAGGCATGTCACATGGCAAGAGTGAGTAGGAGCAAGAGAGAGGGAGAATGTGGGGAAGGTGCCATACACTTCTTTTATTTTTTTAATGAATTCAGACAAGTTCTCACTATGTTGCCCAGGCTAGGCTGGTCTTGAACTCCTGGGCTCAAGTGATCTTCCTACCTTGGCCTCTGCCACACACTTTTAAACAAACAGATCTCGCGTGAACTCAGAGCAAGAGCTCACTTATGACTAAGTTGATGGCCCAAGCCATTCAAAAGGGATCTGCGCCCATGATCCAAACACCTCCCACAAGGCCCCAGCTCCAACACTGGGGATTACATTTCAACATGAGATTTGGGCGAGGACAAATATCCAAACTATATCACCATCCTAGTTCAAGCTTGCTGACAGATTTTATCAAATGTGAATACAGGGTTTGTACCAAATTAGTCATTAGGAAAATGCAAATAAAATGCCAATGAGGGCCAGGCACCATGGCTCACACCTGAAATCCCACCACTTTGGGAGGCCAAGGCAGGCAGATCACTTGAGGTCAGGAGTTCGAGACCAGCCTGGCCAACGTGGTAAGACCCCATCTCTACTAAAAATACAAAAATTAGCCCAGCATGGTGGCATGTATCTGTAGTCCCACTACTCAGGAGGCTGAGGCAGGAGAATCACTTGAACCTAGGAGGCGGAGGTTGCAGTGAGCTGAGATCATGGTACTGCACTCCAGCCTGGGTGACAGAGTAAGACTCTGTCTCAAAAAAAAAAAGTCAATGACATACCACTACATACCTTTATAACAGCTAAAAGGTAAAAGACTGATCATATAAAGTATTGGTAAGAATGCACACCAACTGCAACTCTCATTCGCTATTTGTGGGAATGTGGTACAACCACTTTGGAAAACAATTTGGCAGGGATTTCTTTAAAAGTTAAAAAAGTAAGCCAGGAGCAGTGGCACACACCTGTAATCCCAGCACTTTGGGAGGCTGAGGCGGGTGGGTCATCTGAGGTCAGGAGTTCAAGACCAACCTGGCCAACATGACAAAACCTTGTCTCTACTAAAAATACAAAAAGTAGCTGAGCATGGTGGCACAAGCCTGTAATTCCAGCTACTTGGGAGGCTGAGGCAGGAGAATCACCTGAACGTGGGAGGCAGATGTTGCAGTGAGCCAAGATCGTGCCATTGCACTTCTGCCTGGGCAGCAAGAGTGAAACACTGACTCAAAAAAAAAAAAAAAGTTGTTAAAAAGATAGGCCGGTCACAGTGGCCTGTAATCGCAACACTTTGGGAGACCAAGGTGGATGGATCACCTGAGGTCCGGAGTTTGAGACCAGCCTGACCAACATGGTGAAACCCCGTCTCTACTAAATATAAAAAATTAGCCAGGCATGGTAGCGGATGCCTGTAATCCCAGCTACTTAGGAGGCTGAGGCAGGAGAATCACTTGAACCCAGGAGGCAGAGGTCACAGTGAGCTGAGATTACACCATTGACTCCAGCCTGGGCAACAAGAGCAAAACTCCGTCTCAAAAAAAAAAGTCAAGGCTGGCCACGGTGGCTCACACCTGTAATCCCAGCACTTTGGGAGGCCAAGGTGGGCGGATCACCTGAGGCCAGGGGTTCGAGATCAGCCTGACAACATGGTGAAACCCCATCTCTACTAAAAATACAGAAATTAGCCGGGTGTGGTGGCACATGCCTGTAATCCCAGCTACTCGGGAGGCTGAGGCAGGAGAATCATTTGAACCCGGGAGGCAGAGGTTGCAGTGAGCCGCGATCACGCCATCACACTCCAGCCTGGGCAAAAAGACCAAAACTCCGTCTCAAAAAAAAAAAAAAGAAAAGTTAAAAAGATGGCTGGGCATAGGGACTCATGCCTATAATCCCAGCACTTTGGGAGGATGAGGCAGGCCTCAGTCTGGCAAACTCCTGGGCTCAGGAATGCTTGAGCCCAGAAGTTTGAGACCAGTCTGAGCAACATGGAGACACCCTGTCTACAAAATACAAAAAAATTTAGCCGGGCATGGTGGTTTATGCCTGTAGTACCAGCTACTCGGGAGGCTGAGATGGGAGGATCACTTGAGCCCAGGGGCGTCGAGGCTGCAGTGAGCCATGATCATGCCACTGCACTCCATCCTGAGCAACAGAGTGAGACACAGTCTCCAAAATTAAAGTTAAGCCAGGCCTGGTGGCTCATGCCTGTGGTCCCAGCACTTTAGGAGGCTAAGGCAGGCAGATTGCTTGAGCCGAGGAGTTGAAGGTCACCCTGGGCAAACAAGGCAAAACCCAGTCTCTACAAAAAAACACAAAAAGTAGCTGGGCATGGTGGCAGGCACCTGTAGTCCCAGCTACTCAGGAGGCTGAGGCAGAAGAATCGCTTGAGCCCAGGAGGTGGAGGTTGCAGTGAACTGAGATCCTGTCACTGCATTCCAGCCTGGGCAACAGAGCAAGACTGGCTCAAAAACAAAAGTCGGCTGGGCGCAGTGGCTCACGCCTGTAATCCCAACACTTTGGGAGGCTGAGGTGAGTGGATCACCTTAGGTCAGGAGTTTGAGACCAGCCTGACCAACATGGAGAAGCCCCGTCTCTACTAAAACTACAAAATTAGCCGGGCTTAGTGGTGCATGCCTGTAATCCAAGCTACTCAGGAGGCTGAGGCGGGAGAATTGTGTGAACCCGGGAGGCAGAGGTTGCGGTGAGCCGAGATCGCATCATTGCACTCCAGCCTGGGCAATAAGAGCGAAACTCCATCTTAAAAAAAAAAAAGTTGAAAAGATATTTACCTGAGAGAAATGAAAGCACATGTCCACACAAAGACTTATACATGTTGTACATGAATGTGTATAGTTGCTTTATTTGTCATATCCAAACACTAGAAACAACCCAAATATTCATCAACAGGTCAACTGGTAAACAACTGTGGTATATTCATACCACATACCAATAAGAAAAAGGAATGAACTACTGATACCATTAATTTGAGGTAGATGAACCTCAAAATAATTATGTTCAATGAAAGACACCAGACAATAAAGAATATATACTGTTCTTTGTATACAACTTTATTAATCTTTTTTTTTTTTTTTTTTTTTTAAGATGCAGTATGGGCCGGGCGCGGTGGCTCAAGCCTGTAATCCCAGCACTTTGGGAGGCCGAGGCGGGTGGATCACGAGGTCAGGAGATCGAGACTATCCTGGCTGACATGGTGAAACCCCGTCTCTACTAAAAATACAAAAAACTAGCCGGGCGTGGTGGCGGGCGCCTGTAGTCCCAGCTACTTGGGAGGCTGAGGCGGGAGAATGGCGTGATCCCGGGAGGCGGAGCTTGCAGTGAGCCGAGATCACGCCACTGCACTCCAGCCTGGGAGACACAGCGAGACTCCGTCTCAAAAAAAAAAAAAAAAAAAAAAAAAAGATGCAGTATGGCTCTGTCACTCAGGCTGGAGTGCAGTGGCACGATCTCAGTCCACTGCAACCTCTGCCTCCCTGGTTCAAGCAATTCTCCCACCTCAGCCTCCCACGTAGCTGGGACTACAGGCATTAGCCACCACACCTGGCTAATTTTTTTTATTATTGTTTTTAGTAGAGACGGGGTTTCACCATGTTAGCCAGGCTAGTCTTGAATTCCCGACCTCAGGTGATCTGCCTGCCTTGGTCTCCCAAAGGGATTACAGGCATAAGCCACTGCATCCGGCCAAATTTTATTATTCTTTATATAAAATCCTTGAAAATATGAACATCCATAGAGACAGAAAGCAGACCAGTGGTTTCTTGGAGGTGAGGGTGGAGAATCAGGGAGAGGTGAGAAGAGGAATTACAAGGGACATGAGGAAATGTTTGAGAGTGATGAATATGTCCATGGTGATTGTACTGTGGTTTCACATATGTATACATATGTCAAAACTCAGTAAACTGTACTTTTTTTTTTTTTTTTTTTTTTGAGACGGAGTCTTACTCTGTTGTCCAGGCTAGAGTGCAGTGGGGCCATCTTGGCTCACTGCAACCTCCACCTCCTGACTCAAGTGATATGCCTGCCTCAGCCACCCAAGTAGCTGGAATTACAGGCACACATCACCACACCCAGCTAATTTTTGTATTTTAGTAGAGACAGGGTTTCACCGTGTTAGCCAGGCTGGTCTCGAATTCCTGATCTCAAGTGATCCACCCACCTCAGCCTCCCAAAGTGCTGGGATTACAGGTGTTAGCCACCGTGCCCCACCTAAATTGTACATTTTAAATATATGTAGTTATTATATTTTAATTATAGTTCAATGAAGTTGTTTAGAAATATAATGATAAATTCTTAGGCTGTTAGTGTTACAAATCATGATTAAAATAACATCTACATTCATGGGTGGGTAATAAATTAAAAAAAAAAAAGAAGTAGTAAAATAACAGACACATAATATTAAAAATAACTTGGCCAGGCATGGTGGCCCATGCCTGTAATCCCAGTAGTTTGGGAGGCCAAAGTGGAAGCTTCGTTTGAAGCTAGAAGTTCAAGACCAGCCCTGGCAACATACCAAGACCCCATCTCTACAAAAAAAATTTAAAATTAGCCAAGCATGGTGGCGCGTATCTTAGTCCTAGCTACTCCAGAGGCTGAGGCGGGAGGATCACTTGAGTCCAGGATTTGGAGGCTGCAGTGAGCTATAATCATGCCACTGCATTCCAGCCTGGGTGACAGAGGGAGACCCTGTCTTAAAGAAGAAAATAGGCCGGGCGCGATGGCTCAAGCCTGTAATCCCAGCATTTTGGGAGGCCGAGACGGGCGGATCACGAGGTCAGGAGATCGAGACCATCCTGGCTAACACAGTGAAACCTCGTCTCTACTAAAAAATACAAAAATATAGCCGGGCGAGGTGGTGGGCGCCTGTAGTCCCAGCTACTCGGGAGGCTGAGGCAGGAGAATGGCATAAACCCGGAAGGTGGAGCTTGCAGTGAACTGAGATCCGGCCACTGCACTCCACCCCGGGCGGCAGAGTGAGACTCTGTCTCAAAAAAAAAAAAAAAAAGAAAAGAAAAAGATAAATAAGTAGCTTAATACTCTGAGATTATAACCACAAAGTTAGCAAAGACTATAGGTTGAGTATCCCTTATCCAAAATGCTGGGGACCAGAAGTGTTTTGAATTTCTGATTTTTATTTTAAAATATTTGCATTATACTTGCCAGCTGAGCATCCCAAATACAAAAATACAAAATACAAAATGCTCCACTGATCATTTCCTTTGGGTGTCATGTCAAGGCTCAAAAAGTTTTGGACTTTGGAGCATCTCAGGTTTCAGATTTTTGGACTCGGAATGGTCAACCTGTAGCAGTAAGGTGGGGAGAATGTCTTGAAATAAAAAGCAGCTAAGGCTCTCACCATAACATACGGTGTCAAAAGTCAGGGTTATTCTTGGTTTTTATATTTAGGGAAATATCAGTTAAAAAAAAATATGGGCTGGGCGCAGTGGCTCATGCCTGTAATCCTAGCACTTTGGGAGGCCAAAGCAGAAGGATCACTTGGGCCCAAAATTTCAAGACCAGCCTGGGCAACACAGCGAGACCCCATCTCTACCAAAAAAAATTTTTTTTTAATTAGCTGGGCATGGTGGTACACACCTGCGGTTCCACATACTCAAGAAGCTGAGATAGTAAGATCACCTAGGCCCAGGAGGTTGGGACTGCAATGAGCTGTGATTGCACCACTGCACTCCAATCCAGGCGACAGAGCAAGACCTTGCTTAAAAAAAAAAAAAAAGGGCCGGGCGCGGTGGCTCAAGCCTGTAATCCAGCACTTTGGGAGGCCGAGACGGGCGGATCACGAGGTCAGGAGATCGAGACCATCCTGGCTAACACGGTGAAACCCCGTCTCTACTAAAAAATACAAAAAAACTAGCCGGGCGAGGTGGCGGGCGCCTGTAGTCCCAGCTACTCAGGAGGCTGAGGCAGGAGAATGGCGTGAACCCGGGACGCAGAGCTTGCAGTGAGCTGAGATCCAGCCACTGCACTCCAGCCTGGGCGACAGAGCGAGACTCCGTCTCAAAAAAAAAAAAAAAAAAGAAAAAGAAAAAAAAAAGAAGCCGGGCACGGTGGCTCACGCCTGTAATCCCAGCACTTTGGGAGGCCAAGGCGGGTAGATCACAAGGTCAGGAGATCGAGACCATGGTGAAACCCCATCTCTACTAAAAATACAAAAAATTAGCCGGGCACGGTGGCGGGTGCCTGTAGTCCAGCTACTCAGGAGGCTGAGGCGGGAGAATGGTGTAAACCCGGGAGGCGGAGCTTGCAGTGAGCTGAGATCTGGCCACTGCACTCCAGCCTGGGGGACAGAGCAAGACTCCGTCTCAAAAAAAAAAAAAAAAAAAAGAAAAAATTATGAGGCTGGGTGCAGTGGCTCACGCCTGTAATCCCAGCACTTTGGGAGGCCAAGATGGGTGGATCATCTGAGGTCAGGAGTTCGAGACCAGCCTGGCCAACATGGTGAAACCTCATCTCCACCAAAAATACAAAAATTAGCTGGACATGGTGGCGGGAGCCTGTAATCCCAGCTACTTGGGAGACTGAAGCAGGAGAATCGCTTGAACCCAGGAGGTGGAGGTTACAGTGAGCTGAGATTATGCCACTGCACTCCAGCCTGGTCCAGCCTGGGTGACAGAGTGAGACTCCATCTCCAAAAAGAAAAAAAAAATTATGAACTTCGAATCCGGCAGACAGTGGGCTTCCTATTTTAAGAGGCATCAGTACCAACCTGTCACAACGTAGACAGACCCACTGGCTTCCCAAGTCATAATCCTGTGACTCCTCTAAATACCCAGAGCCAAGAAAGCAGGGCAGCACCCCTCCCGGAGGACACAGGAGACCCACCAGTCCCTAACCCCCTGTCTGCATCAACCCTAGTACCACACTTGATAGGTTCACATCCATCCAGAGCTTTGACCCTCATCGCCTATAAAGGCAGGGATTCACTGGCTTCCAAACTGAGAAGGTGCCACCACATTCCCACATGCTGAAGACACCCCCCTCAGGGAAGGTGACAAAACCCAGGGTTTCTGGCACAAGTTTGAACTCCTCCATCTCCCCAGCTGCTGTGGCTAATCGGTCCCCAAGTTCTGTGGAACCCACCCTGTCTAGGATTCTTTCTGAAAGGTAAACTCTGTGATTGCAGGGCCCGTGTCTCTCTTATAGCTGTGTCCCTAGCTCTGAGAGCCACAGCAGGTGCTCAGGAAGTGGAGGTGGTTGAATGCGTGGTGAGACAGGACCACAGAAGACATGCTGGAATCAAGCAGGTAATGATGCCATGCAGTAGGTGTTTCCTCACCTCCAACCCGGAGGTTCTGACTGGGCTCCTGTGCCCGGGACCTCTGCTCCCCTTCAGGCAGTGAGCCAGTATCACTGATGGGAATATGCCCGGTATCAGGTGGGTTGGGTCCGAAACAAGGTTGAATGCCACCAATGACCCATCTGCTTTCCAGTGACCCTCTCTCCATCAGCCTGTGCTGCTTCTTGCTTGGAATATTGCAGAAGCCTCTTAGCTGGCCCCATGGACTCTACATTCTCCCTGGTTTGATTGTGTCCTTCCTGCCCTTCTTTTTTTCTCAGAGACAGTCTCACTCTGTTGCCCAGGCTGGAGTGCAGTGGCAAGATCTCTGCCTCCCAGGTTCAAGCAATTCTCCTGCCTCAGCCTCCTGAGTAGCTAGGATTACAGGCACCTGCCACCATGCCCAGTTAATTTTTGTATTTTTGGTAGAGGCGGGGTTTTACCATGTTGGCCAGGTTGGTCTTGAACGCCTGACCTCAATGATCCACCCTCCTCGGCCTCCCAAAGTGCTGGGATTACAGGCATGAGCCACCCCACCCCGGCCCCCATTTGACTTCTTTATACTCGTTAAGGTTTGTAACCCAAAAACTTTGCCTCCCACATTCATCAGAGTTGGCCTCAGTGACTTTTGGACATTTTCATGACTGGGATTGTTCACAATCATCTGCTCCCAGCTCCAGAGAGGGATTTCCAAGCAGCAACGGCAGTGGCCCTGGGACAAGGGGTCAGTGCTCACCCTGGCACGGCAGGCCTGGGGTGTCATGGAAGCGCCCCCTCCTTCCCGAAGAACTGAAGTTGTGTTTGGCACTGCCTTCAGGTTCCTGGGCACCTGGGGGGGTGTCTGTTTCTGATCGAGATCAAGAGCTCCTTAAGGAACAGTCCTGTGACCTGTTCATCTTTATGTCCCCAGTGCCTGGCACCCAGCAAGGATGATGGCAGCAGAGCAGAGGAGATCTGGGCAGAAATGTACAAAATTCAGTTTGGGTCACACTGAAACTGTAATTTCTTTGGCTGTCCCCTTATCTGTGAGAACACAATTTGTGGGAGGATTACGAAGCCAGGGCCAGAGTTGAAGGACTTAGGCTTGACCTGGGGACAGCAAGGAGCCTTGGGACTTTGTACCACACCCATAGGAATGTGCAGAAGGGGCCTGGTCAGGAGTCTAGTGGCCTGGGTTCCACGCAGCACTGACACTTACTAAGCCCTCTAACCCTGGAGAAGTTGTTTCACTTCTCTGAGTTCTTGGCATCTGCTAAATGCAGATGAAAATCCTATCCTCACCCATTTCAGGGGGTGGCTATGAAGAATCTAGAAGAAATTTGGAAATTATAAAAGGCTATATAAATTACAAGGGCAGGGTCGGGCATGGTGGCTCACACTTGTAATCCCACCACTTTAGGAGGCCAAGGTGGGAGCATTGCTTAAGTTCAGGAGTTCAAGACCAGCCTGGGCAGCAGAGCAAAACCTTGTCTCCACTAAAAATGAAAAAAATTAGCCGAATGTAGTGGTGTGTGCCTGTAGACCCAGCTACTTAGCAGGCTGAGGCAGGATTGCTTGAGCCCAGGAGGTCAAGGCTGTAATGAGCTATGATCACGCCACTGCATGCCAGCCTGGGTGACAGAATAAGACCCTGTCTCAAAGAAAAAAAGAGGCGGGGAGGGAGCACTTGCTGGTGGCACTTTCTGTGGATCACAGCCTTTCATGGGGCTATCCCAGAGGGTAAGGCCCTCAACCCAATCCCACCTCCAACATAAACAGGCCTATTGCCTGTGAGGTGCAGCATAGGTCAACCTGTGCAGGATACATTCTAGCCAGGTGGGAGGTGGAACAGGGACCCCCTCCCAGCCACCATGACACCCTAAGGCCTTCTAAACCCCACCCAAGCCAGGCTGGCATCAGGGAAATGAGAGATAAGCAGCTCTGAGAGTGTGCTCCAAAGAGGTTTATTAGTAAACACACTGGGGAGCCCTGGGTTCTTTCCCAGAACAAGGGGCTGAGAACATCCAGTCAGGGTGCCAGGCTGCCACAGGCTGAGGGGACTGGCGCTGGGGAGACAGCAGGGTTTCTCCTTCAAGCACAGCCAAGTCACCCTCCTTTGCCCTTGGAGTCTCCTCCTGAAGAGCATGGCTGTCTTCCCCATGGAGAAAATGAGGTCTCCAGACGTTTCCTGCTTTGCCCAACATCCACCAATCCCTTCAGAATCTAGACCCCCCTCTGTCTGTTCCTCACCTTGGCCAGGATCAGAGGACCCCTCATCTTGCAGAGTCAGCCCCACCCCCACCGCAGCAGGCCCCAGCTGACTCCTAGAACCTAGCGACTACAGTCTGGAGCGGATAAATTCTATCAGGTTCTCCAACTGCTCCTCCAGGCGCTGTTCATCTCCATGGTTCTCGATGACCCAGTCAAAGCCCCCAAAGTTGTCCAGGCCACATTCTGACTCAGCGTCGTCCACCCCTGTGAAGGAAGCATGGCAAGGTCAGGCCCCAGCCCTCCAGACAGACACCAGTCTTCAAGGCCTGCTAGCCCCAGCTGGAGTGGGCCCTCCCGGCCTCTCCTCTGCTACCCCAGAGCTAAGGACTACCCACCCAGAAGGCACTTCCCTACCCCTGAAACACTGCGATGGCAGGTTCAGCAGCCCACAGCCACCTGGGCCCCCCAGCTGATCCCTCCTGACTTAATTCTTACTTGCTACTGCCTACAGAGGGTGAATCCGGACATCTAAAACCACACACAACTGTGTTTTCATTTTCTGTCAAGGTGGTTGTGTCCTTTTCTATCCCTAAATCTGTCCAATTCAGTCCCCTCAGGAGGCAGCATGTGCCAGAGTTAGAAGCAGAGGGTCAGGAGGCCAGCTCCTCCTCTCACTCTTTGTGATCCTGGGAAAGAGACTTAACCTTTCAGGCCAGGGCCTCATCAGACCACGGGTAAACTAATAACAGCATCTACCTGCTGAATCTGTTTTGATGGTACAGTGAGACAGTGCATGTAAAATGCTTAGCACAGGCCTGGACCATGTGAGTGCCCCAGAAATGAGTAGCATTAGCAGTGGTCATACCCATTGGATCTGAACTGCTCCAAGTCACAGTGATCTAGGGCAGGAAGGAAGCCTGAGTTGTGTTTCAGAAGCCCACAGAGCGGGTCCTGGGCTTGCACCATTGAAGCTCCCAGCAGAACTTCCTCTCCACTACTAACTTCTAACTCCACTACTGTGTTAAAAAGAAGTGAGCTGTGTCAGGTTTGCCCTTGACCACTGTCAGCCCCTACAGGGCTGGAAAGCAAAGGTGAAGAACCATGGGGGTGGGTCCCAGCCAGACTACCAAAGCAGCCCACTGGCCATGAGAAGATAGCCTAGGTTAAACCAAGAGAACCTTGACCCCCAGGACCTCCTCCACCATGCTACTCCCTAATCAGGAGGCCTCAGATTCTCCTTTATCATCCCTCACTCACTTTCCCCAGGCCTGCCAGGGAGACAAACCACAGGGTGGGTAGCCTGTGTCCTCCTGTGCCCTACACATGGAGTGGCTCACCTGGCGTGAACACCCAGCCCCGCTGCTGTCGGCTCTGCTCCAACGCTACGACGCGGACAGTCTGCGTCATGGCCCCATAGGCCTCCCGAAACCACTGGATGTCAGACACTCTCCGTGTGTCACTCACCAACTGCAGGGGAGGGACACAGGTGACCAACAGGACAGGATGCTAGAAGAGAGGGGAGGTGGGGGACTCCAGAACCCAGGGCAGTGTGGGGTGTGGCTCTACCCCACATCTTCATGAGCAAGTCAGCAGCTAGACTCACTATTCACGGATTCACTCATTCATTGAACATACGCCACTGAGTGCTGACTACATGTCAGGCAGTGCTGCTGACAGGTTCATTCATCCAATTAAGCAAGTATTATAGCAAGTACCTACTGTGTGCTAGGCACTGTGCTAGGTGCTAAGACTAGAGTGGTAAGCAAAACAGACCCTGTGCCCGCCCTCTCAGAGCTTACAGTCTAGTGGGAGACACTGAACAGATGTTTAGTGATCAAATAACCGTGTGATTAAAGTGTATGTCAACAAGCGTCTCAACCTCAACACGGCTGAAACTCAACTCCTGATTTCCTCTCCAATCCTGTTCCTCCCAACCTTCCCTGTCTTAGAAAATGGTAATTCTATATTTGTCCACCTGCTCAGAACAAAATCCTTGGTATAGTCTCCCACACCCCACAGCCAACCCATGGGCAAATCCTGTTGGTTTTCTCTTCAAAATACATGCAAAATCGACTCCTTGTTTCCACTCTACCCTCACACCCCTCTGCGCCCCAACCATAGTCATTTTGTCTGTTACAGAAAGGTCCTGGCCAGGCGTGGTGGCTCACGCCTATAATCCCAGCACCTTGGGAGGCCGAGGTGGGTGGATCACTTGAGGTCAGGAGTTTGAATTTTGCCATATGGAAAAACCCCGTCTCAACTAAAAATACACAAAAATTAGTTGGGCATGATGGCACATGCCTGTAATCCCAGCTACTCAAGAGGCTGAGGCATGAGAATCGCTTAAACCCATGAGGCATAGGGTACAGTGAGCCGAGATCGCGTCACTGCACTCCAGCCTGGGTGATGGAGTGAGACTCTGTCTCAAAAAAAAAAGAAAAAAAAAATACTCCACCCGGTCCCTGTGCTTCTGCTCCCATCTTCCCCACAGCAGCTAGGGCCAGCCTTCTCAATCTTAAATCAGATCATGTCTCTCCTCTGCTAAGAACCCTGTAGTGACTCCCCATCTCACTCAGAATAAAATCCCAGCTCTCCCAAAGGTCCTCCCTGGGAAGTCCAACCTGACCTCCCACCACTCACCCTCACCCACTCTGGCCACCTGGCTTGTCCTCAGACACACCAGGCACACTCACCACTCAAGCCTCTGCACTTCCTCCTCTCTCTGGAAAGCTACTTCCCCAAATATCCATTCAGTTATCCCTTATTTCCTTCAGGTCTTCCTCAAACACCATCATATCAGTGTGGCCTTCCCAGGCACCCTTAATAAAACATCAGCACTTCCCCATCTCTCCTCATATCCTAGGCCTACTTTATTTTACTCCTTAGTATTTACCTCCGCCTGATATATTCTGTATTTATTCTGTGCCTATCTCCCCACCACCCTCAGCTGTAATGTAAGCTCCCTGAAGGAAGAGACTTCATTGCATTTTTGCACCAATATACCTGGCAGAAGTGGATACTCAATATTCACTGGCAGAACCTGCAACCATACCTGGCAGAAGTGGATACTCAATATTCACTGGCAGAATGAATGAGGAAGAAAAGGGTAGGGTGATATAGGAGCACCTGCCAGGGAGCACCAGTTAAGACTTGAATATTATGGAAGGCTTCCCTGTGGAGGTGTCATGTCAACTGAGCTGAAGCTAACCAGGGAAAGAGAGAAAGAAAGGGCAGTCCAGACAGGTGGAAGGGCATGTGCAAAGGCCCTGAGTCCAGAAGGAGTTCGACTGACTTGAGGACCAAGGCGGCCAGTGTTGCTGCAGCTCAAGGAGTAAGGAGGCTAAAAAGGTAGCAGAAACTGGATCACGCAAGGCCAAGAAGTTCATGTGAAGGATTTTCATTTTGTTCATGAGAACAACAGGAAGCCACCAAAGTATTCTAAACAGAACATGAGAACGAGAAGCCACCAAAGTATTCTAAACAGAAGAGTGACGTCACTTGGTTCATGTTTTTAAAAGGTCAGTCTGGGCTGCACGCAGTGGCTCACATCTGTAATCCCAGCATTTTGGGAGGCTGAGGTGGGTGGATCACCTGAGGTCAAAAGTTCGAGACCAGCATGACCAACATGGTGAAAACCCATCTCTACTAAAAATACAAAAAAAACTGCAATCCCAGCTGCTTGGGAGGCTGAGGCAGAAGAATCACTTGAACCCAGGAGGCGGAGGCTGCAATGAGCCAAGATTGCGCCACTGCACTCCAGCCTGGGCGACAAGAGTGAGACTCCATCTCAAAAATAAATAAATAAATAAATATATAATAAAATGTCGGTCTGGCTGCTGTGTAATGAATAGAACACAGACGGCAAGAGCCACAGCTACAGACCAGTGTGGAGGCTACTGCGATTGTCCAGGCCAGAAATGGTGGGGGCTTGGGCCAGGACGGTGGCAGTGGAGACAGAGAGAGATAGACACAGCAAAGAGCTCGGGAAACAGGTGTTCTTCATGCTGCCATGGAGCCCTCTTACCCAGATGGGCTGAGAGATGCCCTCCACAATCTTCCTGCAAAAGAAGCCTGGGTCAGCCTGGCGTTTCTCCTCTCCCCAGCGGATCATGTCCTTCCGAAAGGCCTCCTTGTAGGTGCTGGCGTCCAGGAGTCTCTGGAAGTTCAAGCCATGCTCCTGCCCAAAGGACATTATGTCTATGTCACCAGCCTTTCAACCTCAGTGGTCTCTCCTAAAACAGCAGAAGAGCCATCCCTCACCCTCACCTGCCTCTCCCAAGGCTGATGCAAGGATTAATGAGGTTTCAGCCAGAACAAAGGTCTGCAAGGGAAAGAACCCCAGCAACTAAGAAATCCCAATCACTGGTAGACAGAAGAAAGGTCTGGGGATAACCCAGAAATTGTTTCAATTTGTCTTTGAAATGTGTGACGTGGTTTCTCTTTTGCAAGTTTTACCTTCCCAATTATTTCTGGCTTAAAGTAATCCTGAAATTAGTTTGCATCCCCTGGGCAAAAGTTTAGCCTTCAACTAAAGTGGGAAATCTGAGGGGGAAAAAAAACTCCTGCACTCCATGTCCTCCCACTAGCATTGTTTGCCCCCATCCCAAATCCCACGGAGATTGTGTCTCCTTCCTCTCCCCCTTATCCCTTCCCATCCCCAAATTCCTGGCGCCTTTGCTGAAACAGCAACACTCCATTTAGCTGTGGGCACTTATGTGCAAGGCTTCCCACACCCAGAGGACCCCCCAGGCAGGAGAGGCTACTCTGACCACCTGGGGAGCTCCTTTCTCAAGCAGAGGGGTCCATCTAAAGGGATCCAGGATAGGAGGGGTCTGAGAAGCATCACCCAGTTCAGGTTCTGGCTCCTCCATGAGCTCACTGCAGCAAGACCTTCTCCCCTCAGGCTCGCAATTTCTTGATCACCCACCTGCTCCCCTTGCTGCAAGAGGAGGTCAGTAGCCACCTTCTGCTCCTGAACTGGTTTCCCTCCAGGAATATCGTGGTCTGCTTGTCGTTTATATTTCCCCTTGTGACTTAGGAAATCAATGCATGAACATTTCATTTTGGTTTTGCTTTTTAATGGGAGTGGGGGATAGAGTGGTGCTGGACTTCCACAGAGCAAGGGCAGTCTGGCCTATCAGAATCTTCCATGGAGGTTTTAAAAATGCAAATTGGGGCCGGGCGCGGTGGCTCACACCTGTAATCCCAGCACTTTGGGAGGCCAAGGCGAGGGGATCATGAGGTCAGAAGATAGAGACTATCCTGGCTAACACGGTGAAACCCTGTCTCCACCAAAAATACAAAAAAATTAGCTAGGCGTGGTGGCGGGTGCCTGTAGTCCCAGCTACTCAGGAGGCTGAGGCAGGAGAATGGCATGAACCCAGGAGGCAGAGCTTGCAGTGAGCTGAGATCGCGCCACTGCACTCCAGCCTGAGCAACAGTGAGACTCCAACTCAAAAAAAAAAGCAAATTGGCCAGGCGTGGTGGCTCACGCCTGTAATCCCAGCACTCTGGGAGGCCGAAGTGGGCAGATCACAAGGTCAGCAGTTCGAGACCAGCCTGACCAATATGGTGAAACCATGTCTCTACTAAAAATACAAAAAAATTACTCTGGCGTGATGGCGCATGGCTATAATCCCAGCTACTCAGGAAGCTAAAGCAGTAGAAGTGCTTGAACCCAAGAGGTGGATGTTGCAGTGAGCCAAGATGGCGCCACTGCACTCCAGCCTGGGTGACAGAGCAAGACTCCATCTCAAATAAATAAATAAAATAAATAAATAAATAAAAATGCAAACTCCTGCTCCTTCCTCCTCCCGCCCCCAACCAACCCCACCAGTATGACTCAGAAGGACAGAAGCAAGACCTGTCTGGGAATTTTGGAAGATCGGTTTTGAAAGTGATCCTGGGAGGCCTTTGGAAGTGCCTAGGCCCCACTAGGGAAGGCTCAGTGCCTTTCCCTTCACCCCTTCCTTCCTCCCATCTCCCCACCACCAACCCACCACCCCGCAGAGTCACTTCCAGTCTGTCTCCTGGATGCAAAGAAATTCTGTGTCCAGTTTCATTTGGGAAAGAATCCTGCTTAAAATTTTTGTAAACCAAGCCAGGCAAAGTAGCTCGCACCCAAATCCTAGCACTTTGGGAGACCACAGTGGGAGGATCGCTTGAGCCCAGGAGTTGGAGACCAGCTTGGGCAACATAATGAGACTCCCATCTCTACCAAAAAAAAAAAATTTAAACTTAGCTAGTCATAGTGGCATGCACCTGTATTCCTAGCTACTTGGGAAGCTGAAGTGGGAGGATCACTTGAGTCCAGGAGGTCAAGGCTGCAGTGAGCCATTATGCGCCACTGCACTCCAGCCTGCACTACAGAGCAAGACCTTGTCTCAAAAGGAAAAAAAATTAAATGACTTAATTTAGTTATTCTTACAATTCCTCAGGCTGCCACCCTATGAATGGGTCTGTTCAGCTGGTGAGAGATGACCCAATGCTTCCCATGGAGGCAGAGCTGGCACACAGAAGGGGGGACAATTCATTTTATGTGGTTCTGGAGGCCACACTCAGGCCAACGGAGGGGCCAGAGCACATGTCCCAGAAGGGTGCACCTAGAGGCCAAGGGCAAAATGTGGGCAACAAGAGGGCTCTTCACCATGTGGGAGGCTGATCTTGCCTTCCAGGTTCTCTTTCCGAAGTCTAAGATTCTGAGAGTTCCCATTGACTTATTTTTTTTTATTCTATTTTAACGATCCTATTTTTTTTTAACCCACGTGGTTCAAAATTCAAAGATACACATTAATTTACAGTGAAAAATCTCTCTCTCACCCTGTCCCCTCCTTGGGGGCAACCAATGGTACAGTTTCTTTTTTTTTGTTTTTTGTTTTTTTTTTTGAGGCGGAGTCTCCCTCTGTCGCCCAGGTTGGAGTGCAGTGGCGCGATCTTGGCTCACTGCAAGCTCCGCCTCCCGGGTTCACGTCATTCTCCTGCCTTAGCCTCCCGAGTAGCTGGGACTACAGGCGCTCGCCACCGCGCCCGGCTAATTTTTTATACTTTTAGTAGAGACGAGGTTTCACCGTGTTAGCCAGGATTGTCTCGATCTCCTGACCTTGTGATCCGCCCGCCTCGGCCTCCCAAAGTGCTGGGATTACAGGCGTGAGCCACAGCACCCGGCCCAATGGTACAGTTTCTAACGTGTCTTTCCCGCGCAGTGCAGGAACACATCCCAGGCACCTGAAACAGTGCTGAACATGAGACAGGCACCCCGTAAATATTTGTTAAATAGCCGAATATATGAGCAGATACACTTAGAATTCCTTTACAATTCTTGGTCACAAAGTGCCTCTTCAGTTTTAGACAAATGTAACATTCTCTACACACTGTTCTACATCTTGGTATTGGCTTTTTTTTCCCCCACTTAATGATATATTTTGACAACTTATGGGACTAAATTTCTTCTTTGTGTGTTGTTGTTTACTTTAAAAAAATTTTTTTTAAAGAAACAGAGATGAGGTTTCACCGTGTTGGCCAGGCTGGTCTCTAACTCCTGGACTCAAGCAATCCACCTGCCTTGGCCTCCCAAAGTGCTGGGATTACAGGCGTGTGCCACTGTGCTCAGCCTGTACTAAACTTCTAGGAACAAAGTTCCAGGGGCTGTGTCAGGCCAGCTGAGTGAGAGGGTGGTGTGAGGAGGCACAGTCAGGTCCTTACTAACCACACAGAATCAGAGCCACCAACTCGAGTGTCGACAGCCTTTCCTGGGCACACCTTCCTGAACTCACTCTGAAGGGAGGGAGGCTATTAGGAAAGAAATATAAGCTGAAAATGCCCCCACAACGTCCACTCACAGAAAACCAAGAGCTGGCCACCGCCCTGCCAGCAGTGGTGACGAGGATCATGCCAGTGACTCAGGCAGCAGCCACAGCTGCAAAGTCCTGGAGCCGGCCCCGCCCAACACACCGGATGCCACAGAGCACCACCTACCTGAGCATACTGCTCCTTGAGTGGACCCGAGAGCCGCAGAACAGCACAGACATCAGCTCCGAGTCTGAGGGACAGGGAGATCAGAATCCAGTTAGCCTAGAATTTCTAGGAGCTTCCAGGTCCCAGAAAGAGAGTCAAGAGGCCTGTGCTGAAGTCCCATTTCTACTACTGGTATTATGTAACTTTGGTAGGTCTCAGTGTCCCTGATCCTATTTCTTCATCGGAAAATGATGATAATACTTTCTGTTCTGTCTCCCACACAGGATTATTATGAAACTCTAATGAATATAAAAGAGCCCTGAAACTAACAGGTAAAATCTATAAAGTGATAATTACAGTGTGAACACGCATGCAATATTCTGGCTGGATTAGGTTATTGCCCAGACCCTAAACTAATTATCTCACAGCCAGAGGTACCTGTCTCTACTGACCTGGTCACCATAACACATATCATTTATTCATTCACTGGTTGGGCGTGGTGGCTCACACCTGTAATCCCAACACTTTGGGAGGCCAAGGCAGAAGGAATGCTTGAGGCCAGGAGTTCAAGACCAGCCTGGGCAACACAGTAAGACCCAGAGATACTATCTCCACAAAAAAGTTTAAAAATCACCTGAGCATGGCAGCATGTGCCTGTACTCCAAGCTACTCCAGAGGCTGAGGTGGGAGCGTTCCTGAGCCCAGGAGTTCCAGGCTACAGTGAGCCACGATTGTACCACTGTATGCCAGCCTGAGAGACAGAGTGAAACCCTGTCTCAAAAAAATGAACTAAGGAAAGCAAATGTAAAAAACTGAAACAAAAGCCAGGTGCGGTGGCTCACACCTGTAATCTCAGCACTTTGGAAGGCTGAGGCAGGTGGATCACCTGAGGTCAGGAGTTTGAGACCAGCCTGACTAACATGGTGAAACCCTGTGTCTAAAAGTACAAAATTAGCCGAATATGATGGCGCATGCCTGTAATCCCAGCTGCTTGGGAGGCCGAGGCAGGAGAATCGCTCAAACCCGGGAGGCGGAGATTGCAGTGAGCCGAGAGCCGAGATCGTGCCATTTCACTCCAGCCTGGGCAACAAGAGTGAAACTCCATCTCAAAAAAATAAATTAAATAAATTAAATAAAATAAAAAATAAATAAAAATAACTTATTCATTATTTAATTTACTTAACCAACTTTTTTTTTTTTTTTTTTGAGACAGCATCTTGCTCCGTTGCCCAGGCTGGACAGGCTGGAGTGCAATGGCGCGATCTTGGCTCACTGCAAGGCGATCTCAGCCTCACGAAGTGGTGGGATTAGAGAAGTGAGCCACCGCACCTGGCCCTTTTTTTTTTTTTTTCTCTTTTTTGAGACAGAGTCTCACTCTGTCGCCCAGGCTGGAGTACAGTGGCGCCATCTCATCTCACCGCAACCTCCACCTCACCTCCCTGCTTAACCAATGCTTTATTGGGTACCATATTTGGATCTAGGTGATACACATGTGAATGATACATGCTTCCTGTCCTAGCCTCAAGATGCTCACAGATACACTTAATGCACGGGAAGACAAGTGTTTTTTGTTTTTGTTGTTTTTTTGAGACTCACTCTGTAGCCCAGGCTGGGTGCAGTGGCACTACCTCGGGTCACTGCAACCTCCACCTCCTGGGTTTAAGCTATTCTCCTACCTCAGCCTCCCAAGTAGCTGAGACTACCGGCCCCCGCCACCACGTCCAGCTAATTTTTGTATTTTTAGTAGAGAAAGGTTTGACCTTGGCCGGGCGCGGTGGCTCAAGCCTGTAATCCCAGCACTTTGGGAGGCCGAGACGGGCGGATCACGAGGTCAGGAGATCGAGACCATCCTGGCTAACACCGTGAAACCCCGTCTTTACTAAAAATACAAAAAACTAGCCTGGCGAGGTGGCGGGCGCCTGTAGTCCCAGCTACTCCGGAGGCTGAGGCAGGAGAATGGCCTAAACCCGGGAGGCGGAGCTTGCAGTGAGCTGAGATCCGGCCACTGCACTCCAGCCCGGGCTACAGAGCAAGACTCCGTCTCAAAAAAAAAAAAAGAAAGGTTTGACCATGTTAGTCAGGCTGGTCTTGAACTCCTGAGCTCAAGTGATCCACCTTTCTCAGCCTCCCAAAGTGTTATGATTACAGGTGTGAGCCACCGCGCCCGGCGATAAGTGTTCTTTGTTTTGGTTTTTTAAGAGTCAGGGTCGGCCGGGCGCGGTGGCTCAAGCCTGTAATCCCAGCACTTTGGGAGGCTGAGACGGGTGGATCACGAGGTCAGGAGATCGAGACCATCCTGGTGAACACAGTGAAACCCCGTCTCTACTAAAACTACAAAAAACTAGCCGGGCGAGGTGGCGGGCGCCTGTAGTCCCAGCTACTCGGGAGGCTGAGGCAGGAGAATGGAGTGAACCCGGGAGGCGGAGCTTGCAGTGAGCTGAGATCCGGCCACTGCACTCCAGCCTGGGCGACAGAGCGAGACTCCGTCTCAAAAAAAAAAAAAAAAAAAAAAAAAAGAGTCAGGGTCTTGCTGTCACCCAGGCTAGAGTGCTGTGGTATGATCACAGCTCACTACAATCTTGAACTCCTGAGTTCAGGCAATCCTCCCACCTCAGCCTCCTGAGTATCAGGGATTACTGGCATGCACCACCACACCCAGCTAATTTTTTTATCTTTTGTAGAGATGGGGTCTCACTATGTTGCCCTGGCTGTAAGTGTTCTTATTTTCATGTTTCAGATGAGGAAGCTGAGGTTGTGAAAGGAGGATTGACTTCCTCAAAGCAACACTGTAAGTAGTGAAGCCACGATTGGTAAAATAAATATAAAAACATTTAGTTCCTGCACCTCTGCTAGGTGCCAATAATTATTCTAAGCCCTTCACGCACATTATCTCCTTTAATCCCTACAACCACCCTATTATTATCCCCATTTTACAAATGACAAAACTGAGACACAGGCCGGTGCAGTGGTTCACGTCTGGAATCCCAGCACTCTGGGAGGCCGAGGCAGGCAGATCACTTGAGGTCAGTAGTTTGAGACTAGCCTGGCCAACATGGTGAAACCTGTCTCTACTAAAAATACAAAAGTTAGCTGGGTGCGGTGGCTCACACCTGTAATCCCAGCTACTCTGGAGGGTGAGACAGGAGAATAGCTTGAACCCAGGAGGCAGAGGTTGCAGTGAGCCGCAACCTGGGTGCGCTCCAGCCTGGGTGACAGAGCAAGACTCCCTCTCAAAAAAAAAAAAAACAACTAAGGCACAGAGTGAATGAGAGATGTGTACAAGATCACACACTAATCAACAGTGAGCCACGGTTTGCATCCCAGCAGTCTAATTCCACAGCCTGTGCTTCTGACCACTATTTGACATCAGAGTTTGAAGGTGAGGAGAAATGCAACTTAGGAAAAGGTAGTGAGATACTTAGTGGTGAAAAATTCAGGTGGTGACCTCTGCTCTGGGCTCTCCCACACCTTTGTAGAACCCCTGTGATATCCAAAAGCAGCTTCCTGGTACCCCCACCACACTGGCCTTCAAGAGGAGAGGAGCCCCACTCCAGTTTCTCCCCATCCTCTGCTCTCCTAGCCCAGGTCTCAGCAAAATGCTCCCGCACAGAAGATCTTGCTTTGACAGAAAACACTGTGCAAAAGGTATTATTATTTGGGGAGGCAGTCAGATAAAACAGAAAGAAACCAGTCCTTGGCGCAAGACAAAGCTGAATTTGTTTGGGTTTTTTTTTCTTTTTGTTTCAATCATATATTAATTGCTGAGATGAACCACAAAACTGAATTTGAATCCTGAATTTGCCACTTACTTTGCGACCAGCAAGGGTTTTTTTTTTTTTTTTTTTTTTTTTTTTTTTTTTTTTTTTGAGACGGAGTCTCGCTCTGCCGCCCAGGCTGGAGTGCAGTGGCCGGATCTCAGCTCACTGCAGGCTCCGCCTCCCGGGTTCACGCAATTCTCCTGCCTCAGCCTCCCCAGTAGCTGGGACTACAGGCGCCCGCCACCTCGCCCGGCTAGTTTTTTGTATTTTTTAGTAGAGACGGGGTTTCACCGTGTCAGCCAGGATGGTCTCGATCTCCTGACCTCGTGATCCGCCCGCCTCGGCCTCCCAAAGTGCTGGGATTACAGGCTTGAGCCACCGCGCCCGGCCAAGGGTTTTTTATTGTTGTTAGCTTTGTACGTTATTTTACTTCGAGACAGGGTCTCAGGCTCTGCTGCAAGGACTGGAGGACAATAGCATGATTACAACTCACTGCAGCCCCCAGGCTCAAGCGATCCTCCCACCTCAGCCTCCTGAGTAGCTGGGACTAGAGGTGCTTGCCATCGCACTAGGCTAACTTTTCAATTTTTTTGTAGAGACTAGGGTCTTACTGTATTGCCCAGGCTGGTCTCCAACTACCGGGCTCTCAAGTGATCCTCACACCTCTGTCACGCATGACCACCACACCCAGCCTGTTTAACTTTTTAAGAACCTCAGTTTCTTCACCTGTGAAATGCAGATGCTAATAATGGCACACAGTACCTAACAAAGAAGTGAAGAGGGTTTTTTTGGTTTTGTTTTTGTTTTTAAGACAGGGCCTTGCTCTGTCGCCCAGGCTGGAGTGCAGTGGCGCGATCTCGCCTTACTGCAACCTCCGCCTCCCTGGCTCAAGCAATTCTTCTGCCTCAAGCTCCCGAAGAGCTGGGACCACAGGCGCGCGCCACCACGCCCAGCTACTTTTTGAATTTTTCGTAGAAGCGGGGTCTCGCCATGTTGCCCAGACTGGTATCCAACTCCTGGTACATAGAAAGTGCCTTCGTAGGAACCATTATTAATACTTCTTAGACCTGTAGCTGAAGGTCTTTGGAGAGATGGTCACCGGGTTCTTTGAGGCTCCCGTGTGTAGATTGCTGTTTTATGTAATGGTGACATTCCACCTTCCCCAACCCAGTGCTCCTCCTGCCTTGCAAACGGAGGACCCCTACTCCAAAGCTCACTCGGTGACACCCAAAAGCACTCCTCGTGTCACGTGATGCGGAGAGCTCCCCCTTCCACCTTTCCCGCCCCACGGACACCTGCTCTGCAGCGCCTCGGTCACGAAGTCCTTCCCGGATTTCCTCTTGCCGCTGAACAGCAGCACCAGCCGCGGGGCGCCTCCCAGCGGGGCCATGGGCCGCCACGCCTCGCGATGCCTGAAGCTGACACTTCTCCCTACCCCTAAACTCCGGACACCGCGCGGAATGGACGCGGCCACTGAGCGGAGCAGCAACACGGAGCAATCCCGCCCCTCCTCGCCATAGCTGCGAACAGGGCTGACCGTCCGCGACTGTGCGCTCAATTCATGTCCAAACAGATACCAGGAGAAAAGGGTGAGACCCGCGGAGAGAAAGGCGGTTCTTTCACACGGCAGCCTCCCCTCGTGAAGCTCCCCCACCCGAACTCACTTAGAACAGTCCAGCCCCGCCCAGAACCTTTACTCACAGCCGGGACTGCTTAACTGACACCCGGGGAGGAACCGGACGCGACTACCTTCCTCCGAGGGGGGTGGCGTCTGAAATTTCCTAAGGTGAACCCCATGTTCCCTTCCGCGCAGCCCTAAAAACTTTAGGAAAAGAAAATCTCTGGAGCGCGATCACTGGGAGACGTTTTGGAAACTGCCTTTTTGCCTGTGCGTTATAGTGCATGTGCCTCAGCAAATCTGCGGGTGCCCCAGAGTGGGAATGGGTCTTCCTGGGGGTGTAAGGCAGCCCTGACGCCAGCGGCGTGTGTGGTCACGTCATGTCGGGGGAGGAGCGGAATCGCTCACACGATATTTTATTGCCAAGCAGACTTTATAACCCGAGCCGTCACTAAGATGTGGCCCGTTAAGCCCGGCAAGAAACCTTTGGTTGCTTTTCTAGCCGCAGCCTCCGGATCAAAGGTTTTCGGAAGCAAGAGCACTTGAAACGGCGTGGGTGACATCGATAGTAAGGGAGCGTTGAATCCCTTGATGAGATTGCCTGGTTTCATCCGAAGTACGTCTCCCAGCCAGGAGTTTGAGAGGCAGAATAAGAATAATCTGTCCTTTCCCTGAATCCCCGGTTCTGCCTCTGCCCGCAGTAGCTGACGGGTAGCCCTAGCTGAGTACGTGGAGTTGTTTTTGGCTATGACTTGCAGTCCTGCATTTTTCTGAGCATGTCAGAACAGAGCCTGCAACTCATTACTGCCTCCACTAGAGAAAAAGTGTAGTGTGGAGACTTAGGGAGAAACCTTAATTTCCTGAATGAAAAGAGGCACAGGAGAGTGGTCAGATGCAAAAAGAACAGACTTCAGTAGGGGGTGTGTGTGTGTGTGTGTGTGTGTGTGTGTGTGGTTTTTTTGTTTTGTTTTGTTTTTTTTACAACCCAGAAAGCACTGCACTCATCAACGCACTAGAAGGCAGCACAGAGTGGCTTTTCAGTCCCAGCTTGAACACTTAGCAAGTCACTCTGAGTTTACCACTGATAACGCCCACTTCCCAGGGTTATAATAAGAAAGGAATGAAGAAAATAAATGACAAGGTACAAAAAATACTTTGTAAGTTCTCAAGTATCATCCAGATGTAAGGGTTTGTTATTTATTCCTAGCACTTTGTCATTCAACGCAGAATCAGATTTTCCAGCTCATCTTCAATAAACATGTATTTGGGCCTCCATGGAAAGTGCAAATCTCCTGCTTTACCTGAGTCACATGGAAGGAGTCAGAACTTACTCCCGGAGTCTCTTTCCTCACCTGACCCAATGCACACCCCTTACCTCCCTCCCGGACTCTGAGATCCAGCTGCCTGAATACCTAGTGAGCGATCAGAAAACTTCCCCCAGGCCAGGCACAGTGGCTCACACCTGTAATCCCTGGCCTCCTCCCCCCGCACTTTGGGAGGCAGAGGCGGATCACCTGAGGGCAGGAATTCGAGACCAGCCTGGCCAACATGGCAAAACCCCATCTCTACTAAAAATATAAAAATTAACTGGACGTGGTGGTGGGCGCCTGTAATCCAGCTACTCAGGAGGCTGAGGCACGAGAATCACTGGAACCTGGGAGGAAGAGGTTGCAATAAGCCAAGGTTGCACCACTGTGCTCCAGCCTAGACAACAGAGAAAGACTCTGTCTCAAAAAATAAAAATAAAAATAAAAACTTCCCCCAACTAGTTCCCCCAACTAGTCTCAGAAGTCCCCCTCCCCCTGCTGCCTCAACTGAACTCCACTGTCCCTTACCGCAGTCTCAAGTGGTGGCTTTTGTCTCCCAGCCCTCATTCCTCAGCATCCGCTTTGAGTCTGTGGCCTCCCTTCCTCCCCATTTTAATTTCCACACCGTTACTCATCCTGCCTCTTGGAAAACTATGGTTCCTCTAAGGCTCATGCCACCTGCCTGCGCTACCCTTCTGCTTTCCTCAGTACTGGCAGCCCAGCAATCCTGGTGGTTCATTTTCATTTTCTTTTGTTTCTTGATATGGAGATGGGGTTTTGCTATATTGGCCAGGCTAGTCTGGAATTCCTGAGCTCAAGCATCCTCTGGCCTCAGCCTGCCAAAGTGCTGGGATTATAAGTGTAAGCCACTGCACCTGGCCTCATTCTCATTTTCTGAGACTCGGCCACTGGCTCCCAGTCTCCTTTTCTACACAGTTGCTGTCATTATCCTCAGTGACTTCACTGTCATGGCCAGCCCCTCCAACACCCCACTGCTCAATCCCTTGACTCTGGCTGTTCAAAGCCTTTTTCCCCCTCTCCTCCTCAGAGGCCAGCTCCTGTGGACACAACCTGGGCTTTGTCATCACCAGAAGCTGCTCAGCCTGCAAATTCACATGCTCATCAACCCAACCCTTCAAGGTCACTTGCTCAAATACTCCCCAAAGTAGCACTTCCCTCCCAAGTCCACTAGCTGGTGGAACTGGTTACGTTATATAATATGCTCTGCCTGCCTTCCACAACCCAGGGAAAAAAGTTAAATGTGGCTGGGCGTGGTGGCTCATGCCTGTAATCCCAACACTTTGGGAGCCCAAGCAGAGTGGATCACAAGGTCAGGAGATCAAGACCATCCTGGCTAACATGGTGAAACCCTATTTCTACTAAAACTACAAAAAAAAAAAAAAAAAATTAGCCAGGTGTGGTGGTGGGCGACTGTAGTCCTAGCTACACTTGGGAGGCTGAGGCAGGAGAATGGCGTGAACCCAGGAGGTGGAGGTTGCAGTGAGTGGAGATCGCGCCACTGCACTCCAGCCTGGGCAACAGAGCAAGACTCCATCTCCAAAAAAAAAAAAAAAAAGTAAATGTGTGGAAATCCTTTGTGAGCTGCAGAGCACTGCACAGATGTGAGGCACTATTTGAAAGCTGGGCACTAGTGAGGGTGAAGCCAGAAAGAGGAGAGGAGCAACACTGTCTGACAAGAGCAGAGACGACTGGGTAAGTGAGTCAGAGAACACGGGGACTCAAATTGGAAGCCAAGGGTGTCTGACACCATGGCCTCATGGAGGGTTCAGGAATATGATGCTTGAGGAAGCCGGTGTTGGCCTCAGACAAAAGAGAGGTACCCCCCAGAGCTCGGGAACACAACTACCCTGAAATCACTCTTCTGCAGAAGGACAGAGCAATGAAAGGTCTACCTCACTGGTGGAGAGGACAGCTTGGAAGTCAAATCTAGGCCTATTTGAAGGAAGCCTGCTCACCGCATTCACACATGCAGGCAGTTTGAGCCGGCAGGGGACCAGCTCATCCAGCTCTGCAGAGCCTAAAAAGGGGCACTCTGCCCGGGTGGAGGAGTCTTGAGCAGGGGGTACCAAGATCAGCCCCCAAAGCCAGCCTGTCCCGTAGTGGAACCACATGCCATCCATCCTGGCTCAGTGACACCACCAATTGCTTTTGCTTCAGTTCCCTGCCTCTGAGTCCAGTGTTTCTTCCCATGGTCACTGCCCAGCTCACCCAGGCACTCGCCCGTGCTGGTAACTATCAATGTGGTTTGTGAATCAGTCCTCGTGTGTTTGATGACTGCTGCTGCAGGGGCAACAGAGCCTGGCAGGTAAGGGATGGAATGGGGTGGGGCTTGTAAGGAAACAGCACGACAAGCAAAAAGAAGGGGAGGCAGAGTCTTTGGGGACCTGATTGGAGAGAAGTCGATTCATTTGTTTATTCACTCATTCACACAACATGTATTTAAATATACGAAATGTGTCAGGTATTACTAGAGACACAACAGGGAACAAAACAGAACCTGCTCTCAAAGAGCGTCGTTCTCGCAGGAGACAGGCAAGGACAAGATAGCTTCAAAATGGAGTGTGAGCTTAAAAATTGGAGAGAGAAGGTTGATATAAATTAATACTTGCAGGATGCTCTGCTATCAGCTGTAAATGACTCTAACAATGCATCCTCATGGCATTCCCTTTGCTTGAGACACCTTCCCATCTTCATTGTGTGGAATGAACTCCTTGTATTTCAACATCTAGCTTGTCTTACCTCCTCCAGGGAGCCTTCCCTGACCCCTCCACCCCCCAGGTTAGAATCAGAAACCCATTTTCTGTACTGCTGATACACCCCGTATTTACCCATATCATGGTATCTCATTCTATACTGTAATTATCAGTTTACTCATGTCTCTCTACCCAGGTGGTTAATAGTTTACACTTATTGAGTGCTTACTGTGTGTCAAATCTATTCTCATTTAATCAAAAAAGGAGATTGAGAGACTTGCTTCAAAGTTAGGAGCTGTAACTGGTGGAGCTGGGTCTGTCTGGCTCCAAAGACGGATGTTTTCCAGGCCAAGGCAGCCTCCTGGATGTGCAGACCAGGCCTCCGTTGGCAGTGGGAGCTCCATCCCAGTGTTTCTCCCCACAACACTGTACTGGGCTTTACATGGCTGCTTTTGCATATCCAGTGGTACTGGCCCAGGACCAGAGACAGGATAAGTGCCCCATAAATTACTTATGCATAAATGAATGGGGGGTCTATGGGGGAGGGGTGGGAAGCCATTTCACCCCTGAGGCTAGATGGGCCTTTGTGGGTACCCTCAAGCTTAAGACCTTATAACCCCATACCCAGCTCAGGTTCCTGGGGCAGCTCCTAGAGGCCCTTCCTTCCCTCCCATCCCACTCCTCTGCAAGGAGAGCTTCCAGTTCCTCCTGCTGCTGCCCCGCTGTGGCCACCACCAGGCATCTCTGCAGAGGGAGCCACGCGTGAGGTCACTGCTCAGGGACAGGATGAGGAAGAACCTGACTTGTAGCAAGCAGCTCCTCCAGACCACACCTCAGAGCCAAGCTCACAGAGCCATGGACAGGAGGGGAACAGAGGGGGAGGGAAGAAGAACGAGGGGGACTCTTAGCCAGGGGTCAGCAGCCCTGGGCTCTGATCTCCACTCTGTTCCTAGCAAGCTTTGTGAGCTTGGACAAGTCACTTCCCTCCATTTCCACCTCTGAACAACAAGAGGCAGGACTGATGCTCGCATGGGCCCTTCCAGAACTGACCTTCTCCTACCCATTAGCTGAAGCCAATAAGGTGGCAGCTGGTGGCCAGAGAAGAAATGCCTCCAGGGCCAGGAGCCCAGGGAGCTAAAGTGGGGGTGTAGGATGGGGCTCAGGGAGGAGTCAAAGGGAACACAAATGGGAGCTGGGATAGTGCTACTAACCTTCAGCCAGCTGGGGCTGGAGAAAGGGAGGCGTCCTAAGAGTGGCCTAGGGCCAGTCTTCTTCCACTGCCACTGTCTAGCTAGGATGTGACCTTAGGCAAGTCACTTCACCTTTCTCAGTTTCTTTCTTTCTTTTTTTTCCCCCCCACCAATGGACAGGTCACATCTATCTCAGTTTCTTTATCTGTTAAATAGAGGTAGGTACTGGTGGTCTTAACATTCTTCAAAGTCTACTTCTCAGTGAGATAAAAGGTATAGAAGTGCTTTGAAAAGTTAATGACCCACCTAGATGACAGCCATGGCTTGTTTCTTTTCTTTTCTTTTTTTGAGACAGGGTCTCACTCTGTGCCCGGGCTGGAAGTGCAGTGGTGGATCATAAGCTCACTGCAGCCTTGATGTCCTGGGCTCGAGCAATCCTTGCACCTCAGTCAGCCGAGTAGCTGGGACTATAGGTGTGTGCTACCATGCTCAGTTAATTTTTTTTTTATTTTTATTTTTAGTAGAGATAAGGTCTTGTTGTGTTTCCCAGGCTGGTCTCGAACTCCTGGCCTCAAACCCACCTCCCATCTCAGCCTCCCAAAGTGCTGGGATTACAGGCATGAGCCCCAGCGCCCAGTCAGCCTGTTCCTTTGCTGGCCTCATGCCACTTTTTCTGGACTAGTCCTGTCATTCCAGATGAGCAAGCACTGATGGCCAGCCTGTTTGACCCATGGGTGATAGACCTTCCAAAGGGAGCCATCTAGCACTTTCCTCTCCACAGCATGCGGCTTCAGGTGTCTGCCTATCCTGCTCTAGCCAGATGACTTGTCCCTTTGACTTTGAACACGGCCTCAGTGATGACCTCAGTGGATTTCCCTCCCCTCTGCTGAGTGCCTCCCCTGGGGCTGAGTGAAGGTAAGTGCCCCATGCTGGTGAGAACTCCTGCAAAGGGGCCCTGCTCTGGAGAGGAAGTGGAAGGTTGGGGGAATGGTGAGAATTAGTGGCACCCTTCCCATTTCCTACAGTAGCCTTCCCCTCAGACCTGCAGGCTGCCTGTGGGGGAATTTGCCCCCTCTGTGAACCCTCTAGCTATAGGCTATAATACCCCCACCTTAGGCCTCACCTTTGCCTAGCCTGAAATGCCCTCCCCCATTCTCCCATCTCTGAAATCCTATTATCTTTCAAGATCCAACTCAAAGGCCACCCCCTCCTTCCTCTTCACCCAATTGGCAGACTGCTCCTGGCACCATTAAGAGAGTACTATTAAAATCCTGCTTTGTGTGCAGCTAATCCAATTAGCCTCAGGGCAAGGACTGGGGGCCCCACAGCATCTAGCACAGTGTTGAGACCTAAATGCTAGTTAGCATCTTTTCCCGCCAGCTCCTGCCACGTGGTCGTGGTCGGGGAACCAACACCCTTTCCTCCCATATCAGTAGCTCCCAGAGGCTCCCAGTTTCCCCGTTAGAGGTTAAGTAAAATAAAAATAACTGCTCTCAGTGCCCTGTAGCTTGCAAAGCCTTTTCATGTAGCTTAAGTTGACTCATTTCACCCTGGGGACAGCCTCTGAGAGCAGTGTCTGTGGTCTCCACTTCAATGATGAGAAAGCTGAGCCCTTAAGCAAGGAGAGGCCTCTTGTCCAAGGCCCACAGGTGGGCAGTGGTGGAGACCGACACTCTGGGTTTTCTGACCTCAAATCTTGCTCAGGCCAAAGCTCTGGTTAGAAAAGTTCTGGGCTGGGCCCCCACCTGGCCCAGGAACAGGTGAGCCAGGAACAGGCCCAGCCAGAAGAACAGGTAAGCAGGGAAGGGGTTCACTGTTCTCCATTTGGGAGCGGGCAGTCACCTATCCTGGGTGCCAAAGGTTACCAAAGAGATGTGTGGCCACCTTAAGGGAGGCCTGGGAGAGGTGGGACGGGGAACTCAGATAAGTGCTTAACAAGGGGCTTCTGTGGCTCAGGCAGCTGAGTCGGGGAGGGGAAGAACCTCTTGTCTGATTTAGGCAACAGCCCTCCACACCCCCACCCTGCAACCTGCAGTATCCCTACCAGACCCCTGCTGTGAGCATGTGAAGGGGCCAGGAACATCCGTGGCCCAGAACAAGGCAGGATGAGGAGACATTCCTGCGTCAGGGTAACCCTGGGAGGTTCCCATGGCAACAGCCAGACAGTCCAGTGTGTGTCCCTGGGCCCAGCCGGACAAGGCTGGGAGCCACTCTCAAAAGGAGCATGTGTCTCTGACCTTCCAGAAGCCAATAGGGGTGGTCAGGCTGGGAAATGACGTGACCTACCACCACCTATGACCCACTCACCCTATCTGTCTGCACCGCCTGTCACCCCAGGATGGGTATGAATGCCAGGCAATGGGGAAAGGCTGGGGCCTAGAGGACCTGGGGAGGCAGCAGGAGACGGGGGAGATCCTGGAGGAGGCACAGGACCAGAGAGGGCATGGGTGGCAGAGGCTGGGCTGAGGGCACTGGGAAAAGGGCGGCTGAAGGAGCCTGGGAAGGAGGTGAGGCTGAAGAATGAGAGACAAGGATGGGAGGGGGGAATGCAGACTGGGGACTATCGGGAAATGAGTTTTTGGGACTGGCCAAAGGAAATATAATTTTTCCATTTGAGAGTAGAAGGCCCAAGAAGGCCACCCCCAACTCTAGTGATTCCTCCCAAGGACCCCTGAGCTGAGCTCTCAGGGAAGCAGGCCCTACTTGGGCAAGCTGGGAAAGCTCCCAGAGGGAAAGGCAGAAAGCCAAGTGCTAAAAATGCCAAGTGCTGAAACTGGAAAAGCCCAGCCCAAACCCTGGGAGGCCAAACGGACACGTGGCGGAATCCAGTGAGTCTACCCACAGGCTCCCCCAAGCCCTTCCCAGGCCAGAGCTATCCCCAAGCCCTGTGGGAAAGAGGGAATGCTGTCCCCTGGCTCTAGCCTCACTGGACTCATCTCTATACACTGGACCCATGGTCAGGAGATCATCCGAAGACCTGGACCCTGGGCTCCTCCTCGCTACCAGTGCTGCATGGGTGTGTTAGAGAGAAGGGCCTTGTGGCCTGTGATGAGTGTGAGAATCGCCTCCCAGGGGCATCCCAGAGAGAGGGCGATCAGAGCAGCCAATGTCACTGGCACCCCGGCCCTCCTTAACATACCCCTTGGGTTCGTGGCTCTCTTTTTCTTTCTGATTCAGCAGCTTCAGAAACCTCCAGCTCAGCAAATCTACTTCCTGAGTGGGTAAGGAAGAGGAGGGGGCTTAGGGGAACCTGGCAGCCTCCCTGAGTGTTCGTTATGCAAACGAAGGAAATGAGCCCTAAAAATGAAACTGAGAGGGCCGGGCGCGGTGGCTCATGCCTGTAATCCCAGCACTTTGGGAGGCCAAGGCGGGCGGATCACGAGGTTAGGATATCGAGACCATCCTGATTAACACGGTGAAACCCCGTCTCTACTAAAAACACAAAAAATTAGCCTGGCATGATGGCAGGCACCTGTAGTCCCAGCTACTCGGGAGGTTGAGGCAGGAGAATGGCATGAACCCGGGAGGTAGAGCTTGCAGTGAGCTGAGATGGCGCCACTGCACTCCAGCCTGGGTGACAGAGCGAGACTCCGTCTCAAAAAAAAAAAAAAAAAAAAGAAAGAAAGAAAGAAAGAAAGAAAGAAACCGAGAAGCCCCAAGGGGCCACAGTGAAAGTCACCACCCTCTGGGAACCCAAGTAGGCCAGTTTGCATCTCCTTTCCCAGGCCCAGCCACCTGCCCCAGGACACTGAATCCTACCTACCTTCTAGCCTGAATCTCTCTCTCAGCAACCCAACTTTACCAGGCAGCTGTTCAGGCAGCAAGAATTTTAAGCACCTACAGAAGGTGAGCAACATGAACAGGGTAAAACTAGGCTTCTTCGAGGAGCAGTGGTTCACAGGCCTGGGTACCAAATCCTAAAGCCTCCCCAGCCCATACCACTGATCTTCTGCCTGAAAGGAAGTTCTTCCTTAGATCTAACTGCAGTTCCTCCTGCTGCAGAAAGCAGGTTCCACTGGACTGTAGGCTTCTCTTTTTTAGTTTTTTATTGTTGTTGTTGTTGTTTTGTTTTGAGCCAGAGTCTTGCTCTGTCGCCCAGGCTGGAGTGCAGTGGCACGATCCTGGCTCACTGCAACCTCCGCCTCCCAGGTTCAAGTGATTCTCCTGCCTCAGCCTCCCGAGTAGCTGGGACTAAAGGCGCCTGCCACCAGGCCCGGCTAATTTTCTTTTTTTTTAGTAGAGATGGGGTTTCACCGTATTGCCCAGGCTGGTGTCGAACTCCTGAGCTCAGGCAATCTGTCCGCCTCAGCCTCCCAAAGTGCTGGGATTACAGGCATGTGCCATAGCGCCAGACCCAACTTTAGGCTTCTTAAGGTACCTCTGTATTCACAGTGCCTCTCTGTTTCTGGTACACAATAGACTTTATAAATGTTTGCTGAATGAGTGGTCCTTGTTCCATCCCCAGCCTGCCCTAACCCCTGTCCCACCCACACATGAATTCAATGACCTAATACCTTTAAGCCCTTAAATAGTGTTACATATTCACTTGCTAAATAACACAGATATCAGTTACAGCCGCTTCTAGAACCTGTAGTCCATCCCCTCCTGCCTGAGCAGTCACACCACATTATTCTGTCCCCTGTATGTCCTGGGTATTTCCAAGATCGTCAAGAAGCCCAGTGTATTGCCAAAGGGACTGAGGTTAGATCTCAGGAAGGACTTCCTAGAGAACAGCCAAGGGGAGTCTGGTCATCTTGGGAGGGCTGGCCAGTGGAGCAGGCCCTGGGGTGAGTGAGGTAGGGTCTGAGATTTTGGGGATAGTGAGTAGTGGGAGAGGCAAGGTCTGGAGCAAATGTGGAGCCAGGGTGCCACCTAGTGGCTCCCTCACCTCCCCAGCCCCAGAAGCTCTTCCTTCTGGGCCTGGGTTCTCTTCCCTCCTCCACACCCTTCCCTAAAGAAGGCAGTAATTTTTGAGTGCCCAAAACAGGAGAGGCATTTTTCTTGCATTGCTTTATTTAATCTCTTCCCGAGCCCTTCCATTGCCTTTTTTGAGGATAAGAAACCCAAAGTTCCCAGAGATTAACTTGCCGAAGATCACTTAGCCTGGATTTGAGCCCGAGACTCAGACTCCAAAACCCACACTCAATTTGCTACATCTCCCAGGGGTGCGGCCAAGGCAGCTGTGAGCAAAAGGAGAAGTGTCAGCTTCTCAAGGGCCTAGGGTTTGTTGGAAGGGCAAGGCAAGGGCAAAGGGGGATACAGGGCAAAGGGGGATACAGGACAAGGGGAGAAGTATCAGTGCCTGGGATGGACCCATCCATTCAGGCAGAGGGTGTGGGGTGTCCCCCGTGCTTAGAAACCACCCAGCATCACAGCTGTAACAGCACTTTATTGGGACCTGAGTCTACAGTTCACATAGGGAGGTAAGGCCATGAGAGAAGCAGGGGTTAAAAAAAGGGGGGACTTCACCCCCTGGGGACAGCTGCTTCCAAACCCAGCAAAACCCCAGGGAAAGTCCTCGTGCTAGGCCTCGAGCCAGCAACTGTAGTCAAATCCCAAGGCGCCGGTCAGCATGTGGGTCAAAGGGGCCCACTCTGGGGACATACACGCAAGAGGATGAAAGCTCTTTAGCTTCACAATCAGATTGCCTTCCCCACACCCCACCCCAAAACAGGCTCCTCTCCCATCTCCCCCTTCACAGTGACAAAACACAAGCCCACATCCCAGGGCCTGGAGTATTTGCACACATTTGCATAGACGGAAACCGGTCCAGCTAAGGCCTTCTTCTAGATAAAGTGACATCAGTGCAGGGCTGGTGATTTTGCTCTACTGTGTGAAAGATATCCGAGGACACCAAACAAGCCAGGACAGAGTCTACCCTTCAGGAGTTAGATAACGCTGGGATCTTGGGCTGGGCCAGGCCAAGGCCATTCACCGTGGGGCAGGGTGTCAGCCCCGGTGGTGGTGGTGGTGGTGGTGGCGGCTATGGCTGTGTCCCTCCGTGGGCCCCGCAGCTCTTGGGCTCTGTGAGTGCTTGTCCTTCTTCCCTGACCTGTGGGGAGAAAAAGGCCTTTAGGGGACAATACTATGTGATGAAAATGGGTTCCCCGAGGAGAGAGGACCCTGCTCCTCCCAGTGAAGCTGACTTGAGCAGGCACCGCCAAGCATCTGGGGGGAAAACCTGGTCTCCCATGATGAAGGCTCCAGTCAGGGAGGCAGGAAGATGGGGATCTCCCTCGTCCCCTCGGCCATGCAGGTAGAGGTAGGGCAGGGCAACTCAGGAGAAAGAATCCCCCCACCCAAAAGGGGACTGCTCAGGACCACTCTGGGGTAAGGAATAGGCAGCTTCCTGCCCTCAAGGGAAGAAAGGAAGCGGACCTGGATGCCTTTTCTACGGGAAGCCAGCTGGGGACCAAAAGTAGGGATACATCCTCAAACTAATGACCCTTGCTCTTCACATCCTCCCAACTGCCTCTGTCCCACCCAACCCAATTCCCCTACAGCTGCCCACCTCTTCTTCAGTGCTTTGTCTCCAAAGAAGTGGCTGAAGATGAAGTCCTCAAAGTCATCTACTTCATCATCATCACCTGTCTGTTGCACAGCCACCTCCTCCAAGCTGTCCTCCAGGGCATCCACAAAATCCCGGAAGCGGAGGCGGTCATGACGGAAGATGCCGTCCTCACCAAAGAAAGCAGGCGAGAGGGGTAGCTCCTTGGTCAGCTGCCCAGCCCAGGGCAGCCGTGCCAGGTATGTTCTTAGCAGAGAGGCCAGCTCCTGTTGCCGCACTGGGGCTAGCTCTGTGCCGAAGAAAGTCAGGCCCTCCTGCCGGGCACACTCAGCCACACCTGAGCAGCCCTGGGGTGCCCGGTACTTGGGCCTCAACAGCTCTGCCCAGGATGGCAGGGGGTCATGGCTGTCCTTAGCCCCTTCCCTCCACCGAGGTTGCTTCTGCTTTTCTCCAGAGGAGTGGAAGCTACCACTTTTCCTTGGGGGTTCCTTCAGGCCCTGTCGCTTGCCCTCCTTCTTGCTCCCCCACTCTACCCTTGGCCTGCCCTCCTTCCACCTTCCTGCCAGCTCCCTGTCCTCCTGACCTCCCCTATTCTTCTTCCGTTCCCGGCCAGATTCTTCCTTCTTATGGTTCCAGTGCTCAGCTTTCCGGTCCCTCTGCCCATCCCACCACTTTTCCTTTCCACTCCACTCCCTGGAATTCTGGAAGTGGGGTTTCTGGTGCCAGGCCTCTGAGGCATTGGCAGAGACCCCAGGGTCCTGGCCCCAGTTCTCCAGGCTCTGCAGTTTCTGGGCCAATCTGTGACCCAGCTCAGCCAAGCCAGCGTGAGCTGGGTCCCCATGGCCGGCATCCTTCAAGCTCCTCTCCAGGTCCTGCTGTACAGACCCCAGCAGCCGTCGCTGCCTCTCCAACTCTTGCCTTAATGCCTGTGCCTCAGCCTCCAGCTGTTCCTTCTGCTTCAGGAAGCTGAGTTCTGGCTCCTGCTCCCTGGGGCCTTGCTCCTTGATGGCCTTGTCACCCTGTGGGCCTCTACCCCCACTGAGGCACACTCCATCCATGCCCCGGACACAGTCGGCCTCCAGCCCCTGGAGCCGGGCCCGCAGCTGCTGCAGCTCTGACTCCAGAGCCCGCTGGAAGGCTTCGCCCTGCTGCAGAGCGCCCCGGAGCTGGGCGTTCTCCTCCTCTAGCCCTTTGGGCTGGTGCATCAGGCTCTGAAGCTCTTCCTTCTGGGCCTGGAATATGGTTTGGGATGAAGGAAGTCACAAAGAGTTCTTGTCAGGATAGCCCCAATGCTTTCTACCCCAATTCCATTCCATTATAGCGGGCAGTAGCCTGAGCCCCTTTTATGGCCTGGAACACCCAGAGGATTTGGTTTTCATCCTCTACCCCATCTCCATCATGAATGAGACACAGGGATCCCCAAATTCCATCTTGGGTCTCGGCACATATATATGTATATATGTCTTTATATAAGCACACACTTCCTAGATTCACCTAAGGATAGCCAATGTGTGGCTCTCACGGTTTTGTTTCCACTTCCTATACCTGGAACAGTGTTAACTGATCATGGCACTTGGCATGTTCTTTAAATCCTTTTCCACACAGTGCTCCAGGCAGACTACACCAGTCAATCACAGGTGATACCATGTATGTTTCACGTACCATGTGGAACAGGTATGCCAGCCCTGGACCAAACCTTAGCACAAGGGATGTGAACCCGAACTGGGAAAATGCCCTGACTATAGTGGGAGAGGGGAGGGTCAGGATGTGTGGGTAAATAGGAAACATTCCTTTTGGGGGAGAATGCTAGGACAGACACCTGGCCTAGGTGGGTTACCCTAGCCCAGCCCCTCCTGCCTATGCCCACCTGCAGCTGGGCCTGCAGTAGCCGGATGTCCTGGTTCTCCTTGGCCAGCTTGTCCAGCAGAAGACCCATGTTCTGCAGGCTGGGGACACGGTCAGGAGGCACTGAGGACTGCAGCTGTTCCCTTAGCCCATCCTGAGGGCAGAAGAGCCTGTTATGCCATGCTACCCCACAGCCCAGGTTCTCCCCAGCCAGGCCCCACCTGCCTCTGGAGATATTCACACATACCTGCCTGTCCCCCACAGCATCCAGCAGCTCAGGGTCTGACCCAGTGTCCGGGAGGACCTGCAGCTCCACTTCCTCCATGGGCCCTGTGGGAAAGGGAAGTCCTGAAACTGGTCCTGAGGCACACAGAGCCCATTCTCCCCACACCCTCCCATTCACACAGTCACCACTCCTGTTCAGGACCCATCCTGTGGCTGAGAGGTCTGGTGAGGTAAAGAGCCAAGGGGCACCCTGAACAGCTGACAAGGCCACTAACTGAGAAATAAATGTGAGCCCCCATCACCCCTACTCCTGACCCAGAGAACCAAAGAACACACAAAACCTCCCAGCACAGGCCAGGCCCCTCCCTACTCACCAGTCTCAGACTCTGAGAGGCCACCTAAGGATAGAGACAGAGGAGTCTGATGAGGCCCTCAGGGAGGGGTGAGGTGAAATAAGGTGAGAACATGGCAGGAGGGCAGGCAGGTGCGGAAGCCCAAAGCCCCAGCCTCAGAGGTACCACTCACCCGAGAAGAGGAGGACCCCCAGGCCCAGCAGAACCAGGGCCCCGAGGAGGCACATGTTGAGGGAGATGCCCAGCTCCCCGCCTGCACCCTCCCCCCCGGCCTGGGTCTCCACAGCCAGGGGCGCCACGGGCTGAGGTGCGCCGGCCTCCCGGCCCCGCCGTCTCCGCAGACCCTCCACGTCCACGTCGGTGTCATCCTCACTGCTGGAGCAGCGGCCCTCCTCTCTGATCCAAGCTAGGGGAAAGAACAGGGACAGGGCAGTGAGGTGACTGGAGAGACGGGAAGACACAGGGAGAGGGGGAAGCAGACGAACGCACAGGGAGGGAGGTCCTCAGCCCTGACCCCAGAGAGGGGCACATGAAGACCCTGCCCACTTGCCCACTTCTGCCTAGGCACTGATGACTGCCCCTGCCCAGTCTGGAGGCAGGAGACCAGTGCTGTCAATCTACAAGCTATAAAAGCCATTTTCATCCTGAAAGTATCCTCCTTCCTCAGTGTGTGCCGTGCATCAAACCTCCGCAGCTATTACCATCCTCCTGGGTCCCCTCCAAACTCTCTGGCCACTCCTTCCCATTCTCCCTCCCTGGCTCTTCCCTGATCCTAAAGTCGGTGGTCTCCCTAGCACCATTTCAGGTTCTCTGCTCTTCTCACTGTACACATAGTCACAACTCTCTCACCACCACTGACACCCCGCTTCAGCAATGAGTCCTTAGCGTGTAACTCCTGACTTGACATCCCAGAGCTCCAAGCCTGTATGTCTGACTGCCTACTGGCCACTCCCTCTGGGACCAAACATTCAACACGCTGCCCTGCAAACTGGTTCTTTGCTAGTGTTTTCCCAATTCAGGGGAAGGCACCGCTGCCACCACCTAGCTAACCTAAGCCCTCCCTTTCCACCTCACATCCAATTTCACAGTTCTACACTGAAACATCTTGACAGTCCACCCCTGTTCACAACCCACACTGTACCTGCGTTAGTTCAGGTCTGCATCTTCTTTCTTTTTTTTTTTTTTTAATATTTTTTAATTTTTATTTATTTTTATTTTTTGAGACAGGGTCTGGCTCTGTCGCCCAGATTGGAGTGCAGTGGCGCGATCACAACTCACCGTAACCTCTGCCTCCCAGGCTCAAGTGATCCTCCCACCTCAGCCTCCCGAGTAGCTGGGACTATAGGCATGCATCTTTACGCCCGGCTAATTTTTTTTTTTTTTTGTATTTTTTTGTAAAGATGGGGTTTTGCCATGGTTCCCAGGCTGAGCTCAAGTGATCCACCTGCCTCAGCCTCCCAAACTGCGATGATTACAGGTGTGAGCCACCACACCCAGCCTATTTTTATTTATTCTATTTTATTTATTTATTTACATTTTATTTTATTTTTTGAGGCAGAGTCTACCTCTGTCACCCAGGCTGGAGTGCAGCGGCATGATCTTGGCTCACTGCAACCCCCACCTCCCAGGTTCAAGCGATTCTCCTGCCTCAGCTTCCCAGGTAGCTGGGAAGTAGTTGGGACTACAGGCGTGCACCACCACACCTGGCTAATTTCTGTATTTTTAGTAGAGATGGGATTTCACCATGTTGCCCAGGCTGGTCTCAAACTTCTGACCTCAGGTGATCCACCCACCTTGGCCTCTCAAAGTGTTGGGACTACAGGCGTGAGCCACCACACCCAGCCGCCTATTTTTCTTTTTTTTTTTTTTTTTTTTTTTTTTTGAGTCTCTCTCTGTCACCCAGGCTAGAGTGCAGTGGCGCGATCTCGGCTCACTGCAACCTCCACCTTCCGGGTTCAAGGGATTCTCCTGCCTCAGCTTCTCGAGTAGCTGGGACTACAGACGCATGCCACCATGCCCGGCTAATTTTTTATTTTTAGTAGAGACGGAGTTTCACCATCTTGGCCAGGCTGGTCTCGAACTCCTGACCTTGTGATCCACCCGCCTCGGCCTCCCAAAGTGCTGGGATTACAGGCATGAGCCACCGCACCCGGCCAATTTTTATTTTCTTTAGAGACAGGGTCTCGCTTTGTTGCCCAGGCTAGAGTGCAGTGGGATGACCATGGCTCACTGCAGTCTTGAATTCCTGGGCTCAAGCAATCCTCCTATCTCAGCCTCCCAAAGCCCTGGGATTATAGGTGCAAGCCATCGTGCCCGGCCCAGGTCTGCATCATCTTTTCCTGACCAGTGCAGTTGCCTCCTAAATGACCCCCAGGCCCTCCATCCTGTCACTCAACAGGGACCAATTCCTACACTCCTCTGCCACAAGCCTGGAACAGAGCTCCTTAGCACAAGACAAGTGGTCCCCACTCCTTTGCTGATGCTGCAGCCTTGGCCTAAAATAATCTCTTTCCCCTGCCCTACGTACCAAAAGCCTACTCTGCGCTCAGGGCTCCACTCAAATGTCACCTCTCACTGTCCCAGCCTCTCCCTTGCTCTCAACCAGTCTCCTGACTGAATGGCCTCTCCCTCCTTTGGGAGTACCTTAATTATATTTCTGTACTTCTCTTAGGTCTGATATGCACCTTGGCTCAGTCTGATCTGCCGCTTACATAGGCGGTAACCACTCATCTTCCCTCTGCCCAGGCCCAGGGCCAGCACAAGGAAGGGACTCCAGAAATGAGGGTTGAATTCTGGAGGCAAGAAAAGAGGAGGCCCCCATGGCAGAGAGGAAAGAGCCAACCAGATGTGGGCCCTGCCCCTTACCAGCAGTGTGACCTTGGTCAAGTCATTCAACCTTTCTGGGCCTCAATGTCCCAGGGGTAGTGGTGAGAAAGGAGAGCACCAAGGTGCTCAGCCCCAGGGCCTGGACCAGAGCATGTCCTCAGTAGTGATGGCTGATCCCTCTCCCATACCTTCTAGAAGGAGAGTGACAGGAGAGACAAGGAGGACTCTCACCTGCTTTGGGGGTTGAAGGCAGGTTCTGCGGAGGGCTCTGGCCTTCCAGGTCCTGTGTGTCTGGTCCCAGGCCTGTCACCACGGTGGTCTCCTGCAGGTCTCCCTGGACTACTGTGTCTCCGGGACCAGGAGACTCCACACCACAAACATCATCTTCCAGGGTGTCCTAACGCAGATGCAGCAGTGAGCAGCTGCTAGCCCTCCCCACCTCCCTTCCTTCCCACAGGGAAGCTCCTCACCTTGACCTCAGCCTCCTCTGTTAGAATGCTGCCAGACTGAGGGCTTTCAGTCTGGAAGAGTGTCCCTGTGGTAGGAGAAAAGGCCCAGAAAAACCCGCTGCCCCAGCTGAATTTGCTATGCAGTCCTCTTGTCTCCCACGGGCCCCTACCAGGTTGGAAAGGGCAGGAAAAAGCCAGATGGAATGAGAAAAGGAGTTTGTCAACTGAGATTAATGGAGAAACTAAAACGAACCAGCCTCCCTTTCTCTGAGGAAACTGGGAAACCCCAAAATATGGAGAATAGCTTTGTCTGGTAAGCCACATCCTAAGCAGGGCCTGGTACCTTCTCCATCCATGGTCCCAGCTAATTCTTCCCCATCTGCCTTGGAGGGGCTGTGAGGGGCCTGCAGGGCTCTCTCAGATTCTGGGTCCATCCTAGATGCCGGGCCCAGCGTCTCCACGGGTAGGCTCTGGGAGGAGAAGTGCAAGGAGAAGGGCTGCACCCAAGAATGGGGCCCCAGCCCACATCCCAGAAACACATATGTTCAGTCATGAGCCGGCCCGAAAAGGGGCTCCGGGCAGCACCAAGTGCTTGGCCATTCCCCAGCCTCACTCACTGTGAGGAGGAACTTTCAGGGGCCAGGTTTCCGCTACACAGAGAAGCACCACCACACCAAGGCACGGGATGCAGCACAAACCCGGTGCCCCACCGCCAGGAGGTGAGCTACAGCCTAGATTTCCCTCCCCTCAAGATCAGTAGCACTTCCTTCCCCACAGATGAACAACACAGATATTATAATATTAAGGGTAGGAGGAAGGTAAGAGAACAAAGTTCCCTGGGTGCCCACGGGTCACAGTTATGCCTCCCGGGGTGTCACTGCAGCTGCCCTCTCAACTGGACAACTACTTACATCTCCTAAGCCTTTCTGGCCTTTCCCACTGGCCCCTGACACTCCCCCGACACCCAGCAGCTGCTCACAGAAGCCCAACCCACCCCAACCACAGACAGCCTGTCTCCAGGGTGCTCTCCCTGAACATTCAGCCCTGGCCACACAGCCTTGGCCTCCTCCCTCTGCCTACTCCCCTTCCGCAGGGCCCTGGCCTGCCACCTGCCCCGTGGCTCCAACTATCCCTTTGAGAATAATGCTTCATCTTACTTGTGTCTTTGCCATTTTCAAAACATTTTTATTCTCATGGTCCCTCCTATAAGGCAAAAATCATGACCCCCATTTTACAGGAGAGGACAGAGAGGTGACATGGCATGCCCAAGGTCCCCCAGCTGTCAACAAAGACACCTCAACAGGAGGCCAGGGCTCTGAGAGCCTGGTGCCCATCTGCTCATACCTGCCTTCCCTCTGCCAGCGAGTCCCAATCCATGTATCTTGCTCCAGCATCATCCCCAAGGTCAACTCCTTACTCCCAGCTGGGTTCCTCAAGAGCACCTCAAACTCAACATATTGAAACCGAGCTCCTCCCCTCCTCCCCTCCTGGTGGCTCTAATATACAAAGTCGCAAGGTCTTGGAACTCTCAGAGATGCCTTTGACAAATTTTTGCCATCCCTTCTCTAGCCACTCAGTTCCCCATCCTACCAGCCCCCTTCTCCCTCCTCAGTGGGCTTCTGCCCCACCAGCTGCTACCTGGACTGCTGCAGGGGGTCTTCAAAACACTCTCTCCCTGTTCCCACCCAGGCTGCACAGTGGCTTCACCCTCTGCCCAAGACAATGATTGTCCTGATCCCTCTAACCCAAAGCCCCACATTGATTTCCCATCAGGATGAGGCCTGAAGGCCTCAGCCAGGCCCTTCAGGTCTCTTCCAGGGGTTCCGAGGTTCTGCCCCCAACCTCACTCCAACACTGGCTCCAACCCACGTCTCCACATCACCCATGGGTGTCCCACAGTCTCCCCCAGCATGGCTTTCCCCACTATCGCCTCGGGACCTTTGTTCACATTGGTCTCTCCATTCGAAATCCCTCCCTACTTGTCTCAGCTTACCGAACTGGTCCCTTCTTTCATAGCATGGTCCAAGTGCCAACACTTGAGCCCTGGGGCCCGATCTCCTCCTTCCTGCTACTGGAGTTCCTCTAACAGCCAGCAGGAAGTGATGCAGGTGACCATCAGGACTAAGGAAAAGGACCCACCAAGAAAGAAGCCCAGCACTGCAGAAACACCCCCCAAGCCTGCCCCCATGGTTCCCAGGCCTGCTCTTCATACCTCGGAGCCAGCAAGCACCCAGCTATTATCAGAGTCTGGGCAGGAGGCCATAGTTGCTGAGGTCCCTGAGGCTGCTGTGGCTGCCACCTGCAGAAGAAAGCTCTCTTAAGGATGGGTGCTCCTTTCAGGAGGGGCAGGATGCAGAAAGCAGCCTTGGCTGGGTTCCAAGGTTCAAGTGCTGGGCAGCAGCCTCCAGAACCAAGCCTGGTTCCAGTCCTTCTCTCCCTGATACCCCAACTCTTCTAAGCAGTATTTGCCTTGCAAATCAGAATCTGCCAACAGCCACAGAGAAGCCAGCCTCTTCCAGGGACCAACAGGGCCTTGGAAAACTGAACTGACCTTGAAAGGTCAAAGTAGCACAGGCTGGAAAGGCTCTGGGGAATTCCAGTCCAGCCCCCTGACATTTTAGTCAGGGAAGATTAAGCCCAGCAAGGTTGACAGACTTAACTTGCCAATAAGAAGCCTTGCCCTCCCTTCCCAACACCAGGTACCTACACAATCACTACCTTCTCCCCCAGGACCTGCAAAGGAAGACTTGATGGCCTTTCAGCCCTAAATGTCCCACCACTTGCCCAGCATAAGTCTTTGGTATGGTCTAGTTCAATGGTTCTCAATCTTGGTTGCACATTGGAATCACCTAAGATTTTGATTCAATTGAGTTGGGGTGTAGGCCCAGGCGTGGGTCTTTTTAAAAACCTCTCAAATGATTCTCATGCGCACCCAGGGTTGAGAACCACTGGCATAGCTTAGATCCACCTGGATGCACCTTTTATAAGTCTCCTCATCACTCTCAGCTCCATCATAAATTCTGTTTACCTTCTTAGTAATCGCCAGAGTTTGGTGTTAGGGAACTTGAAGGTGACTGGGAAAATGGATTTATGGCAACTATCATGTATATATACACCACTTTATAGCTTGCAAAAGATAGACAAAAATCAGGGCTATGGTCCCGCACCTCGTTAATCTGCTCTGACTTGACAGGGACAGGGGAGGGAATCACTCCAGTTTCCAAAGCCTGACTGACACAAAGCAGAGTAAGAAGAGAGGGATCCGCCCCTTCATCCAAGGCTAAGACAGTTCCCTCAGGCAGCTCCTGTTGGGACCAGGCATAAAGGTGGAAGGATAGATGAGCTGACCTCTCAAGAGTACTGGATTGTGATCCTTCAGAAGAGGATAAATGACTGCTTCCCCAGCACTTTATAAGGAAACTCAGGAAAAGGGAAGTGAGGCTGGGACAGTACGGCAGTTCTACCTTCGAAACCAACCACATTATCCCCTTCTGTTTGAGCTGTTTTCAAGTCCCACGTGGTGCCCTAAATAACCTCCTGTGGCTCCTGCCAGTCAAGATCCAAGTCCTGGATAGGTCTTTCCCAATGCCCATCCTCCCAGACACATGCACCCATCCCACACAGAGACAGGAAAATGGCTGTAATGACTTCCCTGTACCAAGTCCAAAAGGACACCCTGGCATGCATCTCTAAGTATCCATAGAGCCATGGCTGTTCAGCCTTCCGCTTGTGGCTCCGCCCCCGCCGTTGTCATCATCTCCCCATCCCCAGTTGCTGACTGTTAACAGGTGGTGGCAGGAAGGAAGTGGCAGCAGCTTGGGCTGAAGTCCCTGTTTATCCATAGCTGTGTGTACAGCCTGCTCAGGTCCTCTAGAACCAGGCACCATGGCAACCACAGTGATGTCAGACCCACTGTCTCCATGGAAACCAGCAAAGGTATTTGGGTCAACAAAACAAATACTTATAAGACCCAAATAGGAGACACTCTGAAGCTCCTATACTCTGGGTCCCAAACCCTGATATCTCTCTCTTGGTTAGGTTAACCCAGGATTCAAAAAAGTACCCCTCTTCTCCCAAGCCAGCATCTCACTGCCTTATTAGGAAGTTCCTTCTGCTGTCTAATCTCCACCCTTCCCTGCTGTGTTTCCAGATCTTTTTCTTTTCATCGACCTTCTGGAAGAAAACCCACCTCCACTCCCTCCCCCCACCCCCTTCTTTTCATTCAGGCAGGATTCAACAAACACCTCCTGTAAGGATTATGACAGAGACTTCTGCTATTTCTAAAAAACAGCTAAAGGGGGAGCTCTCCCACTCAGTACAAAGCTAGGAAGTCTCGTCTCTAGTTAATTTAAACTCTTCTAACAGTTGCGCCTCCAAACCTCTAAAGCAAAGGATCTAGGGCCACTTGCCTGGGGTTCCTGTTTTGTTAGTGTCGGCACCTGGCCCTCCTCCCCCAACCCGGAAATCAAAAGCAGCTCATTCCTTCTAGATTAGTTCCGCCTTCCCTTTTCCTTATTCCACCCCCGTCACAGGGAATCTGTGGACCCCTTCCCAGCTAAGGCATTACCTGACCCAGCTCTTGCTTCGGTCTTCAGCTTAACTTGTTGCTGGCTTCCCTTCGTTTGCAGCCCGAGAAGAGAATCATGTGACCAGAAACTGACCAATGAAAAGTCAACATCCCCAAGGGGGCGGAAACTTTTGGCCAATAAGAGAAGGACTTGAGAGTCAGGGGAGGGGAAGGGAGGTCTAGCGACAGGGCCCCTAAACTTGAGCTTACCGGGTGGACGACCGAGGTCTCAGCTAACTGTATCCTGAGTTTCCTGCCCTTCTTTCCCAGTGTCTAAACAGTTTCTAGAGGGAACCCCCTCCCCCACAAACTGAGAGAAAGGCAGAGGGTGCAGTCTTCTGAGATGACGAAGGGGCCAGGTTGGTCCCCGGACAGACAGAGACAGCTGTGAGATGGGGGAGGGGAGAGAGACAGGTCGCAAATCCAGGGTGTGGAAATAGCCCTCCTGCCGTTCTCCCCAATCTGCTCCAGCACAGACTGCTTAAAAGATGCCATGGCTACTTTTAAAAGAACTGTTGGGGGACGGGAACGATCTGAAAAACATCCCAAAATGAAATTTGCTGTAACAGGAGTAGCCCGTCCCCTCACCCTTAGAGCTACACTTGCTCCCTAACCCAAACAACTGGGAGGTGGGTGGGGTGCTAAACCCAGAAGAGCTCAAGCACTTGTCTTCCAGAGGCTTTGGTGCCAAATCCTCCTGGCTCCAGGCCTGGACCAGGAATATGCTCAGAAAGGAAACTCAGTTTCTCACAGCTGAGACACAGGGGGATGGGCGGGGAAACACAGGCCTCCCTTGGCTCAGCAGCTTATACCAGGGTCAGTTCAGGGGCCAGATCTGCCATTCCCACTCCCAGGGACCCTGGGGAGTATACATATCCTCAACCCCTAAGCACCCTACCCAGCAGTGACAGTGGCTCATTCCAGCCTTTTCACACAGCAACAGCAAGGAGTCCTTGTCTGGGATTTTAGTCATTTTATTAATCCAACAGTACAAAAGACCCCCCACCACCACCGCATTCTGCCATCACTTTCTTCCAAAAAGTAGTGGAGTGAGAGGGCGAGAGGGAGCAGATCCAGCAAAGACACTCCCCCAGGAGCCATTTTACAAAATGCGGAGCGGGGGAAGACAACACAAAAATAGCAACAGATAAATGGGGCAAACAGAACCACAAACACAAGAGGTGAGCAGCCGGGTGGCGGGCGGGGGGGGTTGCCATCTACACCGTTTTAGTGTGGGGGACACTGGGAACGATGCCCAGAGGCTGCTCTCTCCTCCCAGCCTCAAAGGTTGTCAGCTCCACCAGAGCAAGGTCTTCTCTCCTCATGCCAGGAACTGAGAGATGTGGGGGTAGGGGACCACTAGGTCTTTGCCACTATACCTCGAGCCGGGGAACCCCTGACTTCTCTGAGGAGGGCCTGCTTTCCCCACGCACAGAGGAATGTGTGCATGAACCAAAAAGGAGAATGAGCAGCGCTAAGGTCCTCGTCAGGCCCCAGGCCCGTCTCTGGCAGGCAGTGCTTAAAAAATAAAAAAGGACAAATAAAACCCAGTGCAGGCCTTTGGCTGAGAGGAATGAGAATTGCTAATCACCAGGCCCAAGATATGAAAGAATAGCAGAGAAGCAACAAACTCCAGGCTCTTCTGCCTTTGAGTACCATGGCAATGAGGATCCCGCCACATCCCCTACCCACAGGCTGTGACAGGACCTCACCTGGATCCTTTTATCAGGGAAGAAATGAGGTATAAGGGCTCTGCGCCTTTTCAAGCTTTCCTTCAATCAAGCCAGGAAGGCAGGGGAATAAGGGCACCGAAAGTTGAAGAACACACGGAGTATAATGTGCAACAGATGGGCTGGGGGAGGAGGGTACCACCAAAATCCAGACTTTCAGGACAGCCCAAACTTCAAATATTCTGGTCTGTCAGATAACATATCCCAATTTTTGGCAAAAATATGGTCATTAGGAGAAAAGCATAAGAGAGGCTGAGAAAGGACCAGTGACTTTGGTATGAGGAAGGTATGTCCTGACAGCATCTCTCACCTACTGTCTTGAAGCCCCAATCACCAAGAAACTGCCATAACCAGGGACTCTCCTGCTTCTTCAGGCTATTTGGTTCTCTGAGAGGGGAGGGGTTGGGTAAGCCTTGGAAGAAGCAAAGGAGTGGGTAGAAAAAGGGGAAAACCCCCATTTATTCCCTAAAGCTGTCTCCCAGAGCCCATAAAAGGGCTATTGCAGGGATGGCAAGACCCCAATTCCTCTGGCCAGAAACCTTTAACACTTGACTCCAAAAACTAAGGCTGGAGCTGTGGGGCTCGGTAGGGGTGTTAGGCACAGGTGTTAGGGGCATCCATCATCAGCAGAGGGAACACCCCTGCCCTCCGGATCTTCCTCCAGCCCCTCTTCTCTTGCAGCCACACTCCTGGGCCTCCAGAAATAGCCACAAAATGGCTCTGCTCAGCAGGGCTTTGGTTTCCTGGATCTCTGTAGATCTCAACATGTAAGCTTCCCAAAAAAGTGAGCAATCCAGGCTCTTCTGCCTGCCCACCTCAATTCCTTTTCTGCTCCCAGGAGCAACTGTTTCTGCCCCATGGGGATGGAAAACCAGTGGAAACAAGGACCAAGAGCCAGACATCAAAAAAATCACCCTGGAAGAGCAGGGAGAGACATGTGCACTTCCCTGGGCCACTTCGCCAGCATCACCCATCGTTAGCAGCCACCAGCTGCCCCATGCCCTCGCGGATGTAGACAGACTGGATCTCCTTGGTCTTGAGGCAGAGATCGCAGGCCCAGACGGCAGAAGCTTCAGTGGTCAGTAGCCCATAGGCGCTCTCAGTCATGCCTGTGCACTCACGGTGGAACCACTTCTGGCAGGAAGCCTCACACAGAATGGCATCCTGGTCATCATTCACCTCACTCCGACAGGCACCACATGGGTACACCAAGCCTGGGGGAGGCTGGGGCCCAGAGCCCCCACCTGCCTTGCCAGGGGGTGCCAAGCTGTTGGCATCTGGAGTGCCCCCACCCCGCCCACTACTGTTTGGGGGGAAACTGGGCTGGTTCCCATTAACAGCAGCAGCTGGGGAGCCTGAGTGGGGTTCCTGGGGAAAAGCAGTAGGGGCAGGTGGATTCAAGGGCTTCCCCCCATCCTCACCACCAGGGCCAGGAAAGCCAGGGTCCGGACCAGGAAAGGGACTTGTGTTAGGTGGCAGGCTGGGAAGCCCCTGACCAGGTCTCTGGAGAGAAGGGCCAAAAGGAGCCCCTGGCTGAGCAAATCGTTGGGACAGAGAAGGTGGGCCCAACTCTGCTCTGGGAGGCTGTCCCATGGTGGGTGAGATCATGGGACCAAATCCCCCAACTGGGCCCGGCATCATCTGCCCGCTGGGAGGACTAAAGTTTTGACCTAGAGGCTGGTTGAAGGGTTGGCTGGGAAAATTCATGTTGCCTGGGGGTGGGTAGCCAGGGCCCTGGGGGGGCATGTTGAAAGCAGGGCCCATAGGATTGGGAGGGAAGGGGGGTGGCTGTCGACGAAGTGGCTGGGGGCCCCCTCCAACTCCAGTGCCATAGCCTGGGGGTACCTGGCCCGCCATGCCCCCCTGCACACGGAAGCCTCCAAAGGGCACAGGACTGCCAAGGAATGGAGGGGCTGCACCCCCCACCTTGGGGGCTCCGAAGTCATCTTCAAAAGGGTTGGATGCAACCAGGTGATCCACCATGGGAGTCGGGGGTGGTGCAAACTCCGTCAGATGTGAGTATGCAGGGCCCTAGTGAGAAACAGTTGAGGGAAAGAGGGTCATGGAGGGAAACACAGAACTAAACCAAGAGAGCACTACCAACACAATACACATTTTGGAGGCTGATACTGGGCAGCTCAGGCCTAAAATCAATATGGACCACAGGCCAGGCACAGTGGCTCACGCCTGTAATCCCAGCACTTTGGGAGGTCGAGGCGGGCAGATCACAAGGTCAGGAGATTAAGACCATCCTAGCTAATACGGTGAAACCCCGTCCCTACCAAAAATACAAAAAATTTAGCCAGGTGTGTTGGTGGGCACCTGTAGTACCAGCTACTCGGGAAGCTGAGGCAGGGGAATGGTGTGATCCTGGGAGGCAGAGCTTGCAGTGAGCCGAGATCGCGCCACTGCACTCCAGCCTGGGCGACAGAGCAAAACTCCGTCTCAAAAAAAATAAAAAATAAAAAAATATATGGACCACAGGCCGGGCACAGTGGTTCACACCTGTAATGCTAACACTTTGGGAAGCCGAGGCAGGAGGATCCCTTGAGCCCAGGAGTTTGAGCCCAGCCTAGGCAACACAGCAAGACTCTGTTACTACAAAAAAAAAAAAAAAAAAAAAAAAACCAAGAGAAAGAGGGTGGAGAGTGGAACCAGCATAGTGCAGTAACTGTGTTTTAAAAACGGGCAGAACTAGAATGGAATCCCAGGTCTGACCGTGAAAAACAACCTCAAGACTGTGGAGCACGTATTAACATTTTTAACCCCCAGATTTCTCGTCGTAAAATAGGGATAATGCCTATCTCCCCCAAACTGTTAAAGCATGTTAGCACAATCCCTGGCACTAAAAAAAGGCTCAGTAAGTGGAAGGTGTTACGTTATCATGAGGAAACCAGGACAGGAAACATGGAGGAGACTGGAACCCTGCGTGGTAAGAACTTTGGTCGAATCATCTCTAAGGAGAGAATACTTTCCCCTAAATTTGTTATAAGGTTCAGGGAAAGAACAAGAAACAAAGCAAGAAAGCCAGTTTTCTCTCTCCTCCCTGCAGCTGATGCAAGATACAAACAGATACTGGAATGGCAGAGTAGACAGTGTGCCGCCAAGGGGCTGCCGGGAACTACCCCCACCACCAACCACCATTCACCTGAGTATTTGACTTCCTTCGCTTCTTTTCTGGGCTCTTCATTTGCAGACCTGGAAGAGCGGCAAAAGGAAGACGCAGACAAGTTTCCCTGAGGTTTCCCCAACCTCTTTTCTCTCAGCCATGCTCTGAGGAACTCCTTTAACGTCAATACATACTTGCTTATTCAACAAATGCTAACAAGGGGTGCAATATGAAAAATAGATCGTGAAGATGATCATACTCTCAGCTATGTCTTCCTTTAAATGAGAGATATCCCATCTTTCGATATCCTCAAGCTCCAAGTGACTACTGAATTCCATGTGGCTCCAAACTCTAGCGTCCTCAATGTGTGACACCTGCCCCCAACTCCTGGAGGATTACACCCACCCATCCTTTTCACCTGAGCCTCCCTTCAAGCCCTTCAGCCTGTGAAACGCCCCCCTCCCACCATCCCTCCCCTCTGAGGTTCCCAAGTCCTAGGCTTCTTCAGCCCCCGCTCCTCGCAGCGCTCTCACCGGCCTTGCCCTGCTTCCTCCCGGTGCTGGGCGGCGCAGGGGGCGGTGCGGGGCCGCCACCTCCCTCCAGCTTGTCCGGTGGGGGCGGCGCCGAGGCGGCCATGGAGTGAGGGACCGGGGTTAGCGGCGGCGGCGGGGGATGGAGGCGCCCTCGGGCTGCACCATCGCCCAGAAGGGGAGTCAGGGGCAGCACAGGCCCCCAAGCTGCAGCAACCACCAAGTGGGACGACAGGGAAGCGCCCAGCCGCGGCGCGAACTGCGCGCTCTCTCCAGACTCGCCGCCAGCCAGCGGCTGCAGCAACCGGAACCGGAACTCGGCGCGGCCACCACCACTAAGCGCGGCGGGGAGGGGGAGCAAGGACCGGACGAGACCCCACGCCAGAAAACAGACGGCAGGCGAGGGGCGAGGCTTACCACTGCACCACGCGAGTGGAGAGGGTCGTTTCCGCTAGCGGCGGCCCACACCAGCTCACCGAGGGGCGGCGGCGCGCGGCCCTGCTGCCGGACCGTACCATCCCGGGCGGTGGAGCCACCGCGGAGGGGCGCGCGCGAGCCGAGGGCGCGCCTGGGAGGTCTAGGTAGTCCCGGGGGCCGGCGTTGCGGCGCCGGGGAGTCCCGGTTCTTGCCTGGACGCACCCGGAGCCAGCCCCCGCCCCCCGGACACAACATCTTCATGGGGACGGTGGCGCGACACGCCCCACTCTGCCGCGCCCAAACTCCGCAGACCCCCCAGCTTCCCTCGGCGGCCGCGACCTCCCGCCTCCCCGCTGTGCAGCTAAGGGCCCGCGGCGTACACAATAGGCTTCCCAGGATTAAGAGGCAGAGGTAGAAGAAATACGGACTTTAATGAAGAGTTTTCCCTTTGGTATAAGTGAGACCCGTGGAAACATCCAAACAACAGCAAAAGGAGTCCAGGATGAAAACGGTCAACTGTCCCTTATCCACAAGGCCAAAAGAGGGGCCCAGGCTGGGCCGGGCCTGTAGAAGGTACTCAGGAACTGCAGGTTTTGCGTTTCCCCTCCATGAAACTGACAGGCATTCGAGCTGACTTCTGCCTCTCAGTCTCGCGGTAAGAGACCCAAGTTTTTCTAGTCCTAGATGGAAATAAATTTCATCTGCCTCAGGTCTGGTATAAAAGGTGCGATCCCAGTTACCTCACAGGCCTGGGCGAGGAAAATGCCAACAGCTGTAAAAGGGCTTGGAAAAGTCAAAAAGGTGATGTATAAATGTAATAATTGATTACCATTTTGTGCTCGAGAATAAGCCATGGAAAACAAAATAGGAAAGTAAGTCTACAGCCCTAAAATATATGCATATAAAACTTTAAAAGAATGCAGTTCCAACTCTACAGATGGTATTTGGGGATTGTCTACTGCTTTAAGAGTCTCAATGCCCTTTTTCCCACCTCCACAAAATCCACCTGGGAGAGTGAACTGTACAAGAGGCCCAAATTCAGTCACCCCTACCCCACCCTGCCAGAAAGGGAGGCAGGGCAGAGGCTCCAGGAAGGGCTACACTTTGGCTGTAGAGTACAATAGGCATGCAACATGGGAGGGCAGGCCTTATGAAATGTATATACAGACCCCTTGGGGTGAGGGGCCCCGGCCAGGAGGCACTGAGCAAGGGAGGGATCCATCTCCCCCCTGGCCGGGAGGGGGGCTCTGGGGCAATCTCTAAGGGTTGCATATCCCCAGGGAGAGGGGACAGCTGCCACTCCTGCCTCTGTTATCCCAACCCAAACCGGAAAGAGTGCTGAGCAAGAAGACAGGTCCCAGAAGCCAAGAAGGTGTTGGCATCCCTGTCATTGAACTCAGGGGCCCAAGAACTCTGCATAAAATATCATCAGACCTAAGAGATGGTCAAAGGCACAAAGTTTAAACATGGTGGGGTGGGGGTGTTGAGAAGGGTCTGGGATACCCTGAAGCCCAGAAGTGTGATTTGTTCCCCCTTGCCCAAAAGGGTGACTGTTCCACTGGGCCTGTCACCACAGGACATTTTCCATGACAACCACTCACTTTCTTGGGGAAGGGGCATCAGGTTGGCACAGGAAAGGCCCAGGTGAAGGGCCACTCTGTACATTAATACTTTGGTGATCAATGTTTGGGGAGAGGCAGGATTCTCCCCCAGGCTTCTGACTCAAACCCTCAAACCCTCACTCAGCTGGATATGAAACCCAGAGTCCACACTACTCCCAGCTCTGACACAAGGCCAAGCCCACAGAACACTCCCAAATGAGGTCCCAAGAGTTAGGGAATAGGGTGGAAGGGATTGGAGGGCATCTTCTGGAAGAGAGCTCTGGGGCAGATCACAGTTTCCGCTCCACAGGTTGCTGTAGGCACAGTTCGCTGCCCGCAGAGATGATGGGCAAGTGATTGTCCATATGGTAGCTGATGAGGTGACTGACACTCTCAAAGCGGTGATCCTTAGTCCGAACCTGGGAGGGTGGGAAGGAAGAAGGTCAATTCAGGTGAAGAGTCAAATAGGACCTCAGCCTCCAAGGTGGAAGAGGGTAAAACAGACAAGAGGCTTGAAGAAGGAGAAAAAAATGGTAGGGGAGAGTGTGGCCTATCAGTCCTGATCATTGAGGTTTCTCTAGAAAGAGACAGTTGCAGGAATAGACAGGTCAGTGAAGTGGGAAAAGGCAAAGGTGACATCAGCCCTGAAAGAGTGAAGCTGAGAGCTATATACCCTTTTCTTGACGTGGAAAAAGTTGGCATGTCTCAGAAGAGTATACACAGTGCAAAAAAAGATGTGGAGGCTGGGCATGGTGGCTCATGCCTGCAATCCCAGCACTCTGGGAGGCTAAGGGAGGCGGATCACTTGAGCCCAGGAGTTCAAGAACAGCTTGAGCAACATGGCGAAACCCCATCTCAACAACAACAACAAAAATACAAAAATTAGCCGGGTGTGCCACCACACCCCAGCCTGGGTGACAAAGCAAAACCCTATCTCAAAAAAAAAAGAAAAAAAGAGGAAAGGAGGCTGAGATTGCTGTAGAAAACAGACAAAAGTTTGTTTGTTTCTAGACAGGGTCTCTGTCACCCAGGCTAGAGTGCAATGGCGCAGTCATGGCTCACTGTAACCTCAAACTCCTGGGCTCAAGCAATCATCAGGCCTCAGCCTCCTGGGTAGGTAGGACTACAGGCATGTGTCACCATTCCTGACTAATTTTTTGTTTTTTTTTTATTTTTCTAGAGATAAGGTCTTGCTATGTTGCCTAGGCTGGTCTAGAACTCCTGGCCTCAAGCAATCCTCCCACCTCAGCTTCCCAAAATCTTGCGATTACAGGCATGAGCCACCACACCTGGCTAAACAAGGAAAGTTTTGAAGAACAGTGAGGCAGTGCAGATAAGAGAAAGCACAGCGGTCTGACTCCTGAGTCTGAGGAGCTGGAGAAGCCCTTGGATCTTCTTACGAAAGGAAACTTGCAGTGTCTAGCCTTTAACCATGTGACATTGGGCCTCACAACCTCTTCGGGGTGGTTTCCTTATTTGTAAAAATGGGCACAGATGAGATGACTGCCTTCTAGCTCTGATAAGGCTTGGGGATTTGAGGACGGGCCAGGACTGTATTTGTTTTGTTTTGTTTTTTTAGACAATCTCACTCTGTCACCCAGGCTGGAGTGCAGTGGTGCGATCTCAGCTCATTGCAACCTCTGCCTCCTGGGTTCAAGCAATTCTCCTGCCTCAACCTCCTGAGTAGTTGGGACTACAGGTGCCCACCACCACACCCAGCTTATTTTTATATTTTTAGCAGAGATGGGGTTTCACCATATTGGTCAGGCTGGTCTCAAACTCCTGACCTCAGGTGATTCACCTGCCTCAGCTTCCCAAAGTGCTGGGATTACAGGTGTGGGCCACCACGCCCAGCCCTATAATGCCAGGACTATAAAGAACACAGTTCAGGCTAAGGGATGAGCCCCTGGAGGAAGATGCCAGACACCCTAAAGAGCAAGTGAGGCCCACAGAGAGCTGCCTAGCGGGAATGTCTAGAAAGCAATGAGGGAAGGAACAGGGATACACTGTAGGGTACTGTACCTTCCTTTCTGCCACCCCTCACCCACACCTCTGCCACACTCACCACACCCTCAGGGTCCACCAGTAGCAGATGCTTGGGCTGCCCACTCTGCAAGCCAGTGAGCACATACTGGCCAGGTGTGGTCGTGCTCTCCCGCACCAGGAAGTCCCCGTTGAGCTGCAGCAGTGCCTCAGCCTCCCGCCGACTCAGCTTCCCATGGAACCAGGGCTCCCCTCGGAGCTGCTCAGCCATGGACACTGACTGGGGAGGTGGAGGCACCCGAAGAGCATCTTCAAAGGGCTCTGGAAGTGTAGACAGAGGGTGAGGGAAAGTAGCAGGCACAACACACACCCAAGACCCAGACTTCAGGGAAGGTAAGTCAGGAAGGAAAGAGCAGATAGGCAGGAGAAGGGCCAGAACCAAGTAGAAAGGTGGAGATGCAGAGAGGAAAGACAAGCACTCACTCATATCAAACAGGTCACGGGGTGCACTGCCATTGACAGCAGGATTGGGGAGCCCAGCACCACCCACTGCTTGCCGGACCTTGTCTAGGTTCTGGACGTTGACATAGGAGGGATCGTCAAAGAGCTCTCTGCCTGCTGAGGAAAGAGAGGTTCTACAGTGATCCCCAGCCCTGCCTCCAACACTCCCTGGCTCTGTCCATCTCAGCTCCCTTCATACCTGGACAGGGTGGTGGAGGTGGCATCTGTTTTCGGACTTCTGGATCTCCCCCAACAGGCTGTCCTACAGGCTGCAGGGATAAAAATAAGGTGAGACCAGAAGCCCTAAACAACCACTCCCACCCTAGGCCCAGCCCACCTCCATCCAAGCAACTTACCAGTGTAGCTCCCAAGTGGCTAGGGGTCTGGGCACTGGGTGCAGTGGATCGAGCAGCCCCTGGAGCAGCTCCTTCCCGAAGCCTCATGTCTACCACCCCCCCCAGGGGGGGTTCCTTCCCCGGGAAGTCATTATAGTACTGATGGTCAGGTGGCTCTTCCTCCTCCTCATCCCACGCTGAGCCATCAAAGCCAGCCATCCTGAGGGACAGGACAGTGAAGGTGTAGCTGTAAATGTGTGGTGGGCAGGAGGAGGGGAGGAGGGAATAGAACAGCAGCCATCTATTGGGTATTTACTGTGGATTAGGCCTGAGGCTGAGTGTTTTATATACATAATCATTTCATTCTCCTGGCAACCCCATAAGGTACGTATTGTTTCCTTCCCCAATTTTACATATGAGGAAAATGAGGGTCAGAGGTGAAAAGATTTGCCCAAGGTCTCACAACTAAAAGGCGGCTAAGCTCAGATTTAAATTCAGGTTTGACTTTAAAGCTCGTCCCCCTTGGCCAGGTGCAATGGCTCACGCCTATAATCCCAACACTTTCAGAGGCCAAGGAGGGAGGGCTGTTTGAGCCTAGGAGTTCAAGACCAGCCAGGGCAACATAGCAAGACCTTATCTCTACCAAAATAAAAATACTACTACTCAGCCACGTGTGGTGGCATGCACCTGTGGTCCCATCTACTCAGGAGGCTAAGGTGGGAGGATCACTCAAGCCCAGGGTATGAAGGCTACATTGAGCTGTGATTGCACCACTGAACTCCAGCCTGGGCTACAGAGCAAGGCTCTGTCTCAAAATAAGTAAGTAATGCTTTTGCTCTTGATCTCTGTGCTCTCTCCCAACAAGGAAGGGAAGCACTATGGGGTGTGTGTGTGTGTGTGTGTGTGTGTGTGTGTGTGTGTGTGTGTGTGTCTGTCTGTCTGTCTGTCTGTCTGTCTCAGCATCAGCAGGGAGGCGCTCCAGCTCCAGATTTTACCTCTCCTAAATATTCAATCCCTACTGGCTCCACTGCTTATCCCTCAAGGCCTGAGGTGGGAAAGATTGTCATCTCAGGGAAAAGAGATATCCTCCCAAACCCAAAGTCTTGATGGCTTCTAGAGGCAGGAAAACACAGAATGCCAAGCAGAGAAATGAGCAAGAAAGAGGAATGGGAATAGAAAATCCCACCTAGCCAGAGAGAGATGTAACTTGGAGGCCCCGGACTACAGCTCCACCATGAGCAAACAAGAAAAGCTGGCCCTGCGGCAAGCAGGGCCTCAAAAGCCTTTCCTCCTGGGCCACAGGAAACAGAAGAATAGCAGGAAGTGGGAAGCAGAGGCACACAGGTTATTCCCTCCCTGAACCTCTCAGCTCGTGTGTGGGAAGAACAGCCCTCCTTTCCCAATCTTGGTCTCAAAAGCTGCTCCACACTCTCCCCACTTGCTCACCTGTCATGAGGGGTGACCAGTTTGGGTGGGTTCCTGAGGTATTGTTTGAAGCGCAACTCAAAGGCCTGGCCAATGGTGCTGATGACATCCTGGGCAAGCCCTTCGGGACACTCCAGAATGTGGCAGGCTGAGGGCACAGCAGAGGCTGTCAGTGAGTTGAGCCCACTGGGAGGAGGCACAGACAGGGGCCCTTATCTTCCTCGGCAGGAACCCCCACTTAGATCTACTTAGAGTGGGTATAAATGACCCCAGGTCCTACTCACCTCAAACAGCCAGACCCACCCAGTGCTCCCCACCATGCCTCACCTCTCTGATTCACAGGGTCTTTGGCAACGTAGGCGACATACTCGGCTGTGTCCTGGGGAGGAAGGTCAGAAAATTTTACAGTTCCACTTTACTCCTGACCCCTAAAACCCAGTCCTTTTCAGATATCCCCACAGTCCTGGCACCCCCACTTCTCTAATCAATGTCTTCCCAATCACTAGCCCCTTGCTCTTCTCCCACCACCTTTGCTCTGTTCCCCAACTCACCGGATCCCCGCCGGATGCAAATGAGATAGATTGCATGTGGTGGTTGGCGATGATCTGAGAATTAGGGGAGGGGATGGAGAAGGAAGGGAATGCCATGTGTCAGGCAGCCTCAGGGCCCAGAACCCTGGTGCCCCAGTCTCATTCTCTGGGTTCCTTATCCCATATCCTCATTTCCTCCTTCCCTACTGGTCTTCTGCTCTCAAGCCCTCTTCCTAGTTTTTGGCCTCCTAACTAGATCTCCCCTTAGCACCCCCATCGGTGTTTCTGGTCCACCTGCCCACCTCCACCAACCTGTTTGCAGTCTGCGGCCATGAGGTTGAGGCTGCTGGTGGAGACGGTGAGAGTGATTGGCATTCCAGCAAATTTCAGGTTACTCCTCCCCAGGATAGAGCTGAGCGGGCGGCTACAGGGCTAAGGTAGGGCCCAGGGTCTTAGAAGGTGAGGGTTCCCAGCACAGACAAACCATACTCTTGTCTCCTGGCCCTCTCCCCACATGCCCCACACTTGCCTCCTCACTGTCCCTCCACATTTCCCAGCAGCATCCCTATCCCCAAGGACCCCAAGTACCTTTCTCCTCCTTGTCGCCCCCTTAGCACCCGGCACAGCCTCACACACCAGACTGATGGCCTCCCTGGGGAAAGAGGGGTACTCAGACCCAGCGCCTGCCTGCCTGCCTCCCACTCAACTGGGGCTGCCACAGAGCTGGGGGAGGGGAAAGCCAGGCCAGACTCCCAGGGCACTCCAGGCTCTTTGTCGTGGTGGATTGAATTAAGGGCCTTTAATATTTGATGACACTGAGAGGCCGCTTCCTGGCTGATTGGGTTAGGGCCTCAATGGGTATAGCCCCACCCCCTTCCAGCTACCAAATGTCCCATTCCCTTCCCAAAGGCAGCAGCAACCTTCCATCTACCCCCATTTGCTACTCCAGCTCCACCTGCCAGCTGCTTCTGCTACCTTCCCCACAACTCCCAAGGCTGGACAGGTAAGGAGGATCCGGGCCAGAGGGGCCTCCTTTCAGTAAGAGGCAGAATCACTATCCCAGCTTTCTCTCAATCCCCTTTACTACCCAAAGATCAGCCCCAACCAGCAGCACCCAAGTGACCCACTCCCCTCCGCCCTTTCCCATGGCCTCACTAATCCCAGGACTCCCACAGTCCACTCCCTCCCCACTAACCTGGTAACCTGAGTCCGGGTGTTGAAGTCCAGGGCACGCATTGACTGAAGGACCTCCACACAGCCCATGTACTAAGGGGAGGGAGGAGAGGACAGCAGGTCAGCCGCTCCCTGACCCCAGTCCCTTCACAAAGGGCCCTAGGACTTTGCCCATATGGTCCCTAAGAGAAGTAAAGAGGAAGAAGTTCTGCCCTCTTCCCGTGTCTACATCCCACAACCAAGGTGAAAGACAACAGGGAACGAGCAGAGAAAGAAAAGGCAGGCTAGAAGGACCTCACGCACTGGGGAGAGAGTTTGGAGGGGACTGACAGGCACTGACTGGGATGGAGCAACAACTCCAGAAAGCGGGAGGAGAATGGAGGAAAGGATCAAGAAGTCACTCCTTCCAGCACTTATTAAGAGCTTCTGCCATGCTGGGCATTGTGCTAAGCATGGCAGGGTGGGGGTAGGGGAGTCAAAAGAAGGAAGGGGGTCCAGGCAGAGCTGGAAGGGAAAGGGCTACAGAATTGGGGAAGGGATGGGAAAGGTTTAGGAAATAGAACACTGAAACAGGGTTGTTGGGGAACAGCAGGAAAAAAGAATTCCAGCCAAGCTGGAGTGAGCAGAAGAACTGGAGGGGTCTGGGAGGCAATGGAAAGGAGGATGTTCACTCACCCGAACCAAGTAGGAAACCCCGGGTCCCATGACTTTGTCGTTGGGATGCAGCCAGCCCCGCGTGGGCTTATTGACAAAGCTCCCGTGGCGGGTCCACTCCTCGCCCCCCAGCTGGCCCCCTTCCACCCGAGTCCTGCGCCCGCCGCCTCCACTCAGCTTGTTCATGTCCTGGAGGAGGGGTAGGGGGCCTGAGTCTGGCATGGCTGCCCCTATGATCCCCTCCCCATCATCGGCTGCCCTTCCTGGCTCCCCCTTAGACCCTGGGCGCCCCCCAGCCGGGTTGGCCAGCCTCAGGTTGCTCATCCGGGGGAAGAAGGAGCACAGAGTAGTGGGACTATCGTCCCCAGGCAGAGGAGGCAGGATGGGCCCCAGGGATGAAGCTGATGGGGAAGGCAGCTCCTCCGGGGGGGTGGACCCTGAAGCCCCCTCCTCCAGCGATGACAGAGACTCATTCCGGAGTGGATTGTACTTGGGCTTGGGGGGCAGGAGATCCATAGCTGAGGTGAGAGAGGGGCTGCTGCCCGGCCTGGCCCCCCTGCCAGTTTGGGCAAGGGGGCCAGGCAGGGGGTATCCCCAGGCCCTTAGCCTGGTCGGACCTCTGTGGCCCAGGAGTCACAGAAGTCCTGGGGAGGGAGAGGGACAAGTGGCTTCCGCTCCCCAGCTCAGACCCAGACAGTTTCGGGCCCCATCCCCGCCCAACGTGGAGCCTCTTCTCTGGCTGAGAAGAGAACAGGCTGGACCCAGAGCTGCCTGGCTCCTCCCCAGGGGCGGAGAGCTAAAGGGAGAGACCAATCACGAGGACAGTGCTGACTCACAGGCTCAGAGGGGCTGAGCCCCCACCCCGCCCCAACCTCGGACTGGAGCAGAGGGTAGGGCTATCCAAGCTCCTCTCCCCTGCCCTACACAAACAACTAGTAATCTGGAGAGAAGGAAAGTGGGGGTGGGAGGGAAGCATGGAGGAGTTGGACGGAAAGAAAGGAGATAGGAGGTCTGGGTCACTCGAAACCGGACACAGGCAGGCCAAAGGGGGCAGGAAGCCAGGCTAGAGTAGAGGGGAATGAGGGAGGAAACAGAGGCAGCTGCGGGTGGAAAAGGGAGGAGATCTCAGAGCTCAGCATTTCCCTTCCTGTTCTGGTTGGACACTCGAATTCCCCACCCTCCAGCCCAGGCCACCCCCAACCACTACCCCATACAGTAAGCCTGGGCCATTAGCATCCTCTGCTACGACAGCTGTGGACTGGAGCTAGCGAAGTGGGGATGGGAAGGAAGTGGTCCCAATGGATGCAGAGCAGGGTCAAGAGGAGAAGCAAAGTTGGTGAAAAAAGGGGAGTAAAGTCCAACCTGGATGGTACATCAGGAAGCTACCAGGCAAGAGGGGAACAAGAGGACATGCTGGTCACGGCTTGTTCTCTATGTATGCCATCTACCACACCAAGACCCATGGCTCATAGCCAAGCACTGTCCTCTCCCCTTTCCACAGGCCTTGTTAACACAGCACACTGTCAAGGGTGAGAATGAGGCAATCAGGTCCCCACTCCCACTCCAAACCACCCCAATTCATATCCCTCCTCTTACAGGACCCTAAGCCCCACCAAACAGCACAGTGTCCCTCACACCAGGGGAGGAGCCTGGCTGGAGGAGGTGGAAGAAACAGTTCTCCAAGAGAAGCAGAAACGACAGGCCAGGAAGGGACAGAGAGATCAGAAGACACATCTGTGTCAATAAGAACAGGAGAAAAAACAAGTAAGCACAGGAGAAAGGGGTGTCAGGAGAAGATGGGTTGAAGCTGGACACAGGGAACAGTCCCAAACTCATTCCTGCCACCCACGGCTTCCTGCCACTGCTCTTCTGGAGAATGCCATAGGCAAAGCTGGAAAGCGACCAAAAAACAAAAAACAAGTTAAAGATACATATTCCCGCCGGGTAAGGTGGCTCACACCTGTAATCCCAGCACTTTGGGAGGCCGAGGCGGGTGGATCACCTGAAGTCAAAAGATTGAGACCAGCCTGGTCAACATGGTGAAACCCCGTCTCTACTAAAACTACAAAAATTAGCTGGGCGTGGTGGTGAGCACCTGTAATCCCAGCTCAGGAGGCTGAGGCAGGAGAATCGCTTGAACCCAGGAGGTGGAGGTTGCAGTGAGCTGAGATCGTGCCATTGCACTCCAGCCTGGGTGACAAGAGCAAAACTCTGCCTCAAAAAAAAAAAAAAAAAAAAATACGTATTCACCCAAGCTCACCTTGGAATTACCCTTAGATTTACTTCAGAGGATTAAAATATAGATAGATAATTATCCTGATTAACAACATTAACACTTAAAGTGTGTTAGATACTGTGCTTAACTCTTAAATCTCCCCTTAGTGCTCATTCCAGAAGAGCCTTGTCACTCTGTCAGCCAATCCTGAGAAGGAATTTTATCACTTCTTTTCCAGCCAGCTCTCGGGCATAGAGAGAATGAGGAAAGGATTCCACTATAGCCTCACACCCCCAAAACACACAAACACACACTAGGATGTCCTCATCTGTTGAGATGATGTTCTGTGGGAGCCTGCAGTATCCAGGGCCAGGGAAAGACCAACGGGTGTGGGCGTTTGGAAGAAAAGAAAGAAGTATGACTGTTGAAATGTGCATGGGGAGAAAAGAGATTGCCTACTGGAAGTCAAGGTGATTGGGTGTAGGGAAAAAGCTGTATGTGGCTTCTCAGCCCAACTGGGAGGAGGGGAGAGGGGTGGGAAGTGGCAGGAAATGGCGAAAGCCTCAGGAATGTTTCCAGCAGGGAAGGCTGGGCAAACGGGGCCAGGAGGAATGCCCAGACAAGAACTATGGTTAGGGGGAGGGGAAGAGACAGAGAAGCAGCAACTGAACTGTCCCTTAAAAAAAAAGAAAAAAATCAAACAACAAAAAGGGCACTATTATCTACCCCCACTCCAAACCACCGTTTTTCTGGTAGAAAACTTGCTTCTGTCACACCCACATGCCACACACCAACAAATCCATGGTCCTATCCACTTATGCATAGGCAAGCCTAGAGCTACTTCTGGGATGGAGTTGGTCCTGGGAAGGGAAGGCCAGGAGATGAGGCTGGGAATCTGACAGCAAGTCTCTCTCCCTCTGGTGCCAAACCCTAAGTTCAGCCCCTTCAAATAGTTCTACCCTTGGAGGAGGTTAAGAAAGAGGAAAATGGGGCCGGGCGCGGTGGCTCACGCCTGTAATCCCAGCACTTAAGGAGGCTGAGACGGGTGGATCATCTGAGGTCAGGAGTTCGAGGCTAGCCTAGTCAACATGGTGAAACCCCCCTCTCTACTAAAAATACAAAAATTAGCCGGGCGTGGTGGCGGGCGCCTATAATCCCAGCTACTCGGGAGGCTGAGGCAGGAGAATCACTTGAACCCAGGAGGCGGAGGTTGCGGTGAGTCGAGATCGCACCATTGCACTCTAGCCTGGGCAACAAGAGCGAAACTCTGTCTCAAAAAAAACAAAAAGAAAGAAAGAAAAGAAAGAAAGGAAAACGGCTGCCTTTAATCTCACTCTTCACAGTCAGAGATAGGAACTTTGACTTCCCACCTGGGGGAGCACTAGAGTGCTCGGAAAACTGATCCCAAAGCCCAAAAAAAGACAAAGGACAGGAAAATATAAGCAGGTGGAGTTTCAGGGATTGACGACAAGGCTTTACAGCTGATGACCCAGGTCCCACAAAGCTCGTAAGGTGGCGTGGTCCGCCAGGACGCGAACTTCAGACTTCTATGCGGGGAGGCTTTCTGGACAGTCAGACACGGATTACGAACAGGGCGTGGCTTCGGAGGGGCGGAGCCCCGAAGAGGCGTGGCTCCAACAAATTCGAATCGTTCTTTGAGGAGCAGAGTTTTGCCCTTTTGGGAGATAGGCTTTTTGACAGGAGTTAGCAGAGGATCGTTGCTAGGAGGCGGAGTTTCGGAGAATGGAAGGAGTAACCAAGGGTTTCACGTAGTAGGGCTTGGAACGTGTCTGGGGGTGGGACTTCCAGGAAAACTGGGCGACAGGGTGGGGTCGGAGACAAAAAATAAAAATCAAGTCGGGGTTCGGGGGAGCCCCCAGAGGTTGGGAGGTGGGACTTCCGGGGAGAGGGGTCTCAGGGGCGGGACTTATAAATGAAGACCGGAAGTGGGGTCCCGGGAGAGGGGTTCCGGAGTGGAAGAGTGAGTCACCTAAGGAGAAAAAAGTCAAGACTCACCAGGGCCTCATGGAGTCTCCGCACCGCACCGCGGGCCGATTTGGTTCCGGATCACGCCACTGCCAGCTTAGGTTACCGCTCCAACTTTCTCCCCGGGCCCTGCCTCCCTGGAGAAACTTTATTACACTCACTTCCGGCCTCACTAACCCCTGACCCTCTACCTCAGGGTCCCTCCTTCACGCTTCCCACTTTCCCGAGTTAGCCAATGGCAGCGCGAAATCGTGCACAGAGGCAGTGGTGGCCAATAAGACGCCTACTTTTGACCCACGCTCGTTCTTGAGAAACGTAAGAACCGCCCTCCAATAAGGACCCAAGAGAAGTAAATCTAAGCCAATCGGAGGCTTGGAAGTACAGCTGTCCCGCCTTGAGCCAAACGGACCAATAGGAAGTGCGGGCGGCGTGTTTGAAAGCGAGGCCAAAGTGGGTGGGAGCGCGTGCTGCTGGGAGTTGCTTGGAGGTTGGCGGCGCGGGGCTGAAGGCTAGCAAACGGAGCGATCATGTCGCACAAACAGATTTACTATTCGGACAAATACGACGACGAGGAGTTTGAGTATCGGTTAGTGCTGGCGCGGGGGCAATAGCGAGGTCGTGAGCTTTGACCGCTGAGGAAACAAGCAATTAGTAACAGGAACTGAGGCGATAGAATTGGCGCATGCGTACGAGATGTGAACGGGCAAGGGTGTGATATTGGTGGAAGGCGTAAGGCGCATGCGCGGAGGTGGGAGCCTCTCAAAACAATAAAGTGGTTGCGAATTTGGAGTCTGCCCTCAGTTGAGAGGAGGGAGTGGTGGGCGTGGTTAGAGTACTGACCACCCACACCCATGAGGGTTTCTGGATCATTCTCTGAACTTTATTGGGCAAACTTAACTTGCCTTGTAGAAACTGTTAGTTTTACAGTAATCCTGTGGAATCCAGTGGGAGAACGTAGCAAAAGCGGAGCTTGGAGTTTCCTCGCGTCCCTAATGCGAGAGTAGCGCTGAGAGAGTTGAATATTGCTTATTAACTCGTGAAAAAGACAAGGGGCATGGTTGTCTGGCTTGTGTTAGGAAAGGGACCGCTTGGGACTGAAATGGAATAAAACTGGCTAGGAGCATTGAGAAAATACTTAATATGGGTCTAATAGATGCCCTTTATCAAAGGAAACGGTTACGGAATACTTAACAGGTTTCAGGTGTTCTGCTAAAGTGCAAGGATAACACATGGTCTCTGCTGTTCACAAACTTAAAACTGTGAGTGATACCGACGGACACCAGAAAGGTGATAACACCCTTTGCTAGGAGCCATTACAGGGTGTGATGGGAGCACACGAGACTTGATAAGGAGAGGGAACTGGCGACCCGAAGGCTGCGGCTTCCTAGCTGTGCGCGGGTGTTGGGGTGGGGCTAGAAAGTCAGTCCCCTACTTTTGCTAACTCCAGGACCACCCCCCACCTCACCCTTCGAGAACCCCCGCCGCCACCGCCTTAGAGGCTGACTTCTTACTTTCGGTCGGTCTTCTTCCCTGGGCTTGGTGTGGGGGCGGGGGAGTGTCCTAAAGGCCAATTCAGTGTGATGACTCTTTCACCACCATTGAAAACGAAACCAGTAGTAAATTAAATACGCGTGTTTTCATTTATATGTCGGAGATGAGAACACTGGGACAGAAAGAGGGGAACAATAGACGTTGGGGCCTACTTGAGGGAGAAGGGTGGGAGGAGGGAGAGGTTCAGGAAAAAAAAAACTGTCGGGTACTATGCTTAGTACCTGGGTCATAAAAGAATCTGTACACCAAACCCCCGAGTCAGGAGTTTACCTATATAACAAACCTGCACACCTACCCTTGAACATGAAACTTAAAATACTGAGAGGAAAAAAAAAGGAAGAGGGAAAGTTGGGGAAAGCTTCCTAGAGGACAGAGCCTGTGATGAGACTCTAAGAAAAAGGTATGTGGGAGAAAGCACCTCTTGACTGAAACTGTTTAGAAGACACTGGATAGCCATCTGCCAAGGGTGGGGATGATGGAATCCTGGCACTGGATACAGCATTCGGGTTTGATAAATTTCAAGTGCATAATCTAGATTGGGAATAAGGGAAGACACAGGACTCCAAAATGTTGGCATTATGCTAATCTACATTGTGATAATTAAGACCACTTCCTGGTTTGTTATCTTGTCTCCTCAGATGGAGAACATAAAATGAAAACTTGCTTTTCTTGTCTCTTCACCCAGCCTAGTTCAGGGCTTTAGGTCTTCAGAGAACTCGATGTGCATTGACACATATATAATCATCTTTATACCAAGACGACTCCAGATCCTCTTTGATATAATTAACTGTCTTTTCCTCAGCTGTTTTCCTCTACATCTGAACTAAACTAACTTAAAACTGTATGTGCTTATAAGAGATTTGCAGAGCTGGGAAGGAATCACCATTTCATCCCCTAGAAGATGAAACTTTTAACTTGGCAATGGCATTTTGGTTTAAGAGGGGTTTTTTGGTCTATGTATTGAAGCCAAATTTTGTGCCAGGATGGTGTTAGGATGTGAGCTGTTTTCATATATTTGGACTAGAATTTTTTCTTTTAGGAGAATGGGGGGGAAACCACTGTTACTAGCACAGAGAGAGAACTTAGTACATTTTCACTGAGCATGATGAAGACTATCTGGATTAGTTTGAGTCACATCAGGGTAATAATTTCTTTGCCATGAAGGGAGACTTATCCTTGGTTAGAAAAGCACGGAATTTCCCAAAAAAAGTCTCAATGTACATCCCTCCAGAATTAGGAAGATAAGATTCAGGATAGATTTTTGTGTGTGTGTGGAAGAGACAAGGTCTTGCTTTATTGCCCAGACTGGAGTACAGTGGCTATTCACAGGCACAACCATTGTGCACTGCAGCCCTTTTGTCTTTTTTTTTTTTTTTCTCTTTTTTTTGAGACGGAATCTCACTCTATTGCCCAGATCTCAGCTCACTACAACCTCCGCCTCCTGGACTCAAGGGATTCTCTCCTGCCTCAGCCTCCCAAATAGCTGGGATTACAGGTGCATGCCACCACACCCGGCTCTTTTTTTGTATTTTTAGTAGAGATGGGGTTTCACGTTGTTGGTCAGGCTGGTCTCAAACTCCTGACCTCAAGTGATCCACCCACCTCAGCCTCCCAAAATGCTGGGATTACAGGCATGAGCCACTGCCCCTGGCCTATTCTGTATTTTAATCAAAGATTTCAAACTTCATACTGTATCTTTGTCAAATTCCTGGGTTCAAATTACTCTCCTGCCTCAGCCTCCCGAGTAGCTGGGACTATAGGTATGTGCCACCATGCCTGGCTTAGATTTTAAAGGATAAGATATTTCATTTCATCCTTTGTGATGACTTGTCCACACAGTACTCCATAAAAGGCGTTTCCTCTCCACAGAATAACTTCTCTTCCTTCCTTCTAATTATTAACACTGTGTGCTCCGTGGGGCTCCCATTATATTGTAGGCAATCAACTAGAAGACTATAAGGTCCATGAAGGCAGAGAAAATGTGCCTGGAACTTAAGTGCTTATTCACTGGAATTATTCACTAATTTGTATTTTTCATATACTCTCAGAATTTATATAACATAGCCTGTATTTCTAGCTGCTGCTACCCCACAATAAAATTATATAAACTCTGACATCAGAAACTAGTTTTTCTTTCCTTTCTTGGCCTTGTAAACAGGCAGTTGTCTGAGACTATATCTGGTACTAACATAAATTCCTCACTTCTCCGTTTCTGTTACAGACATGTCATGCTGCCCAAGGACATAGCCAAGCTGGTCCCTAAAACTCATTTGATGTCTGAATCTGAATGGAGGAATCTTGGCGTTCAGCAGAGTCAGGGATGGGTCCATTATATGATCCATGAACCAGGTCAGTGCACTGGCTAAAAACAACCATATAGAACTGCTACACTGAGAGAATGAAGGAATAAGATTGTATAACCCAAATAGGGAGATAGGAAATAGTTTACTGGTTTCTTCCCCCTCTAGTCATGGGGGATTTAAAAAAAAAAAAAAACTAGTGACCAAAAATAAGATTAAAATATCTGGGAAGTTCAGAGACAACCTGTCACTAAAAAACCTCCTGTAATCTTCCATTCAATCAGAGGGTATTCTTTTTAAGGCCACATATAGCCTGGTCATAGTCCCTGCCTCATTCTCCATCAGAAAACATTCTTGGATGTATTCCAAATAAGCAAAGGAAAGTATATTTATTGATAAGGCACCAGACACCCAGCTGCCAGGCAAAACTTAATAAAGGACACCCTGGGGCTGTATAAACATAGCAAAAGAACTGATATTAACAATTCTGTACTTGGCAGACAGTCCAGACTTCTGGGTCTGCTTCTCAAGGCCATATGCTTAAGTCTTTATTTAGTTATAAAGATCTGAGTGGGTAATAGCTGGGGAGATGGTAGTGGAATACATTATAGGTTGTACATAGAATGGTGTGCGCTTGTCTCTTAGATTTCCCTCACTCTTTCAGAACCTCACATCTTGCTGTTCCGGCGCCCACTACCCAAGAAGCCAAAGAAATGAAGCTGGCAAGCTACTTTTCAGCCTCAAGCTTTACACAGCTGTCCTTACTTCCTAACATCTTTCTGATAATATTATTATGTTGCCTTCTTGTTTCTCACTTTGATATTTAAAAGATGTTCAATACACTGTTTGAATGTGCTGGTAACTGCTTTGCTTCTTGAGTAGAGCCACCACCACCATAGTCTAGCCAGATGAGTGCTCTGTGGACCCACAGCCTCAGCTGAGTGTGACCCCAGAAGCCACAATGTGCTCTGTATCCAGAACACACTTGGCAGATGGAGGAAGCATCTGAGTTTGAGACCATGGCTGTTAACAGAGATCATGTAAACTTGCTGTTTTTGTTTTTTTCCTGCCGGGTGTTGTATGTATGGTGACTTGTGGATTTATGTTTCAGTGTACTGGAAACTTTCCATTTTATTCAAGAAATCTGTTCATGTTAAAAGCCTTGATTAAAGAGGAAGTTTTTATAATCTAATGCTGTAATTGTAAGGGTTTTTTCCCCTCACTCAGGGTGAGCATCATCAATATCATGGTTCTAATTACATGCCCTTCAGTTTGATAATGAAGCTCAGCTCTTTGCTGATAATGAGGTTTATTTTAACATTCAGATAACTCGTTTTTAATCTACTTTAAGCAGACTTGCTGTCAAACATCTACTGAAACATATTTCACTCTAACTACTGGCCCGAGGTAGAGGTTATATAGGGACAACTTCATCTCATCCAAACAAATGAACTGCTTCCTACAGTCGGGGTGCTGCCTTTAACATAGTCCCAATATTTGAATGGCACACACGGGTAAAAGGATGCTTGTGTGTCCCAATTCCTAATAGGAATAATAGGCACACCTATGACCTATTCACTGTGCCCCTCGGCTGGGGGAGGTTTTCAGCTGTTCTTAACTTTGGTTGGGCATTGGAATCACCTGGGGAGCTTTACAAGTACTGATGCCTGCTTGAGTCATTCTTAAGGATTCTTAATTGGTCTGGAGTGTGGACTGGGGGCAAAGATTTCAGGCATCTTATGCAGGTAGGTAAAGAAGGAAGCTTTGAGAAAACAGGTGCAAAATGTAGCTGTTTAAGAAAACATTCCAGGCCGGGCGTGGTGGCTCATGCCTGTAATCTCAACACTTTGGGAAGCTAAGGAGGGCAGATCACTTGAGGTCAGGAGTTTGAAACCAGCCTGGCCAACATGGTGAAACCCCATCTCTACTAAAACTACAAAATTAGCCGGGCGTGGTGGCACATGCCTGTAATCCCAGCTACTCGGGAGGCTGAGGTAGGAGAATCACTTGAACCTGGGAGGCAGAGGTTGTAGTAAGCCAAGATCACGCCATTGCGCTTCAGCCTGGGCAACAAGAGTGAAACTCTGTCTTCAAAAAAAATAAAAATAGGCCGGGCGCGGTGGCTCAAGCCTGTAATCCCAGCACTTTGGGAGGCCGAGGCGGGTGGATCACGAGGTCAGGAGATCGAGACTATCCTGGCTAACATGGTGAAACCCCGTCTCTACTAAAAATACAAAAAACTAGCCGGGCATGGTGGCGGGCGCCTGTAGTCTCAGCTACTTGGGAGGCTGAGACAGGAGAATGGCGTGAACCCGGGAGGCGGAGCTTGCAGTGAGCCGAGATCACGCCACTGCACTCCAGCCTGGGAGACACAGCGAGACTCCGTCTCAAAAAAAATAAATAAATAAATAAATAAAAATAAATTAGCCGGGCGTGGTGTGTGCCTGTAATCCCTGCTACTCAGGAGACTGAGGCGAGAGGATCACTTGAACCCGAGAGGCAGAGGTGGCAGTAAGCCAAAATCACGCCACTGCACTCAGCCTGGGCGACAGAAGCTGTCTCAATTAAAAAAAGCATTCCACAGAATAATAACTTCCCCTTTAGTCTAACAAAGTAGTAGTACTAAGTAAGGATATTAATCTCCCCCATTTTTTCTGTCTTCCATCCACTTATTCCTAAAATAGCAGGCATCAACATCGGGAAAACTCATTAGAAATGCAAATTATTGGGCTCCAACCTAGACCTAGTGAATCCTAAACCCAGGGTTGGGCACCGGGGCAATGTTTTAACACAAGCTCTCCGACTGATTCTGATGTACACTTACTTAAGCTTGAGAATCCACTGGGAAAATACTGGAACAGACTTGGTATTCTGTTTTGGGAGGGGATCAAATATCACCTGTATTACTAATAAAGATATTGGAACATGTGGTTTACTAGGCAAGTGGAATTCCTGTTTTGCCCCTTTTTTTTTTCCAAAGGGCTGACTTTTTATAATTGAAAGAAATGAGGGCCAAGTACGGGGACTCACACCTGTAATCCCAACACTTTGAGAGGCCAAGGCAGGGAATCACTTGAGCCCAGGAGTTCAAGACCAGCCTGTGCAACATGACCAAACCCCGTCTCTACTAAAAATACAAAAATTAGCCAGGCATGGTGGGGCGCCCCTGTGGGCCAGCTACTCTGGAGTCTGAGATGGGAGGATCTCTTGAGCCCAGGAGGTCAAGGCTGCAGTGAACGGTGCTTGTGTCACTGCACTCCAGCCTGAGCAACAGAGACTGATTCAAAAAAAAAAAGGGGGGGGGGGAGCTTATTACTTGAAAGAATGGTATAGACGTCTGATCACCTGAATCTACCATCCACAGTGTTTTGCGGTTGTGTGGCAAACCTTCACCTTTTTGAGGCTGTTCCTCGTCTGTAAAATTAGCATGATATGTATCTCACAGGGTTTTTTTTTTTTTCTTTTTGATGGAGTCTCGCTGTCGCCCAGGCTGGACTGCAGTGACACAATCTCGGCTTACTGAAAGCTCTGCCTCCCAGGTTCACACCATTCTTCTGCCTCAGCCTCCCGAGTAGCTGGGACTACAGGCGCCCGCCACCGCGCGCGGCTAATTTTTTGTGTTTTTAGTAGAGACGGGGTTTCTCCATGTTGGTCAGGCTGGTCTCCAACTCCTGACCTCAGGTGATCTGCCCGCCTCGGTCTCCCAAAGTGCTGGGACAAGGTGTGGTTTAGCAGTCCTACAAAGAATGAATTTGGCCGGGCGCGGTGGCTCACGCCTGTAATTACAGCACTTTGGGCGGCCGAGGCGGGTGGATCACGAGATCAGGAGATCGAGATCATCCTGGCTATCACGCTGAAAACCCGTCTCTACTAAAAAAAAAAAAAAAAAATATATATATATATATATATATATACACACACACACACACACACACAAAATTAGCCGTGCGTGGTGGCGGGCGCCTGTAGTCCCAGCTACTCGGGAGGCTGAGGCAGGAAAATGGCATGAACCCGGGAGGCGGAGCTTGCAGTGAGCCAAGATCGCGCCACTGCACTCCAGCCTGGGTGACAGAGCGAGACTCCGCCTCAAAAATCAAAAAGAATGAATTCAGGCCCTTACCATTCAAAATGTAGTCCACAGAGCAGTGGGATCACCATCACATGGGAAATAGCTAAATGCAGATCTCAGGCCCCACCCAAACCTACTGAATCAATCTGCATATGAGAAGATCCCCAGATTATTACTGGAAAAAAGTTTAAGATGCACGTTTGGGCCAAAGGCAACTGAAATGGGGGTAAGCTCGGATGATGTGAGGATCCAGAGTAAACATGTAAGGCACTCCCTATTCGCTGCCTCGTTTGCACCTACAAGACCAGTAACTGGGAAAGGTGTCTTTTGAACTAAGCACCATCTGGAGCAAGGTGGAGGAAGAGAGGGTTTTGGGACTCTTTCTTGTCAAAGAGGTTTAAGTAATTAGTTTTGTCTATTATACTAGAGATAAGTTAAGGTTCCACACACCAAAAGCTCACCTACTCCAGGGTCTTCATACCCGACAGACAATGGTGATAATCTTTCTCCGTGTCCCTCCAACTTCTGCTACAAAGTAAGATCCTTGCTCACTCCAAAAGCCCTTAGCCTAGTGTTAGAGTCACAGTGAATGAAAATAGCTTAAACCATGGCTAACTGACCCCTTAAATAAAACAAAGCAACATATGCATAACAATAATTTGAATCCAGCACCAGAAACACCCCTAGGACCTTACATTACCTCCAACCACTGCTCCTTTCGCGCCCTAAACTCCTGAGGTCCCGCCCCCGACCGTGGGCTAAGGTCCGGCCCCCGTATTTCCGGGCGAGGGGTGGCCAAGTGATTGTCGCCTATAACAATCAGGCCCTGCTCTCACCCACTGGCTAAAACCTGAAAGCGACAGTTGAATACACCAATGGGACCCTGGAAGAGTCTAAGCGACAGCCAAAATCACCACTCAATGTCAGCTAAGTGTGAATAAGGCGGGACTTTAAGTACGGAAGCTGCCCCGGGACATGAGGAAAGGAACAAGGGAAAGACCCGGTGAAGGGGCAGAACAGGCAGGTGAGAGCCTAGGATCCCTCAGTAATCTGAAGCTTGGTGGGGACAAGGGATTTCAGGGCTAGAAAGGGTGCAGAAGCCTGAAGTAGAAAGAGACGGGATTTTGGTCCGGGGTGGAGAAAGCGAATGCATTGAAAAGGGCCAAGGCCCAGGATAACGTAGACATTTAAAGGGGCAGATGCCGCGAAGAGACATTCAAAAGGATACAGATGTCCAAGATAGAGCAGACACTTGAGGAGACCAGCTCAGCAAACGGAAGACACTTAAAGCGGTAGGTTCTCAAGAGAGAAGGAGTTTTTAAGACTAGAGTTAAGCTTAGAAGACATTTAAAAGGGCATGGGTTGGGATTGGGGAACACGTTTATTAAAGAGGCAGGAATAAAGGAGTCGCTTGTCAAGGATCTGGTTAGAGAAGACTAGGGTCTTCCTCTAAAGAGGAACGTGCACGCCTGCTCTCCCCCATTGTCCTTTCTGGCTTCTCCAGGTTCCCTCGACCCAGGATCCCCTGTTCCCAGGCTATGGCCCCCAGTGCCCTGTAGACCTGGCGGGCCGCCTGTGCTTGCGACCCCTATTTGGGGGTCTGGGTGGCTACTGGAGGGCCTTGCAGAGGGGCAGAGAAGGCAGGACCATGACATCTAGGGCCTCTGAACTTTCCCCGGGGCGCAGCGTGACGGCTGGCATCATCATTGTTGGAGATGAGATCCTTAAGGTGTGTCTGGGACAGAAAAGGGGGGAGGGCGCCGCGTTCTCTTGTCCTTAAGGGCCTGCTGCACATCCCTCCATGGAGGGAAATGAGACAGGGTGGGAGCCTCCTTGCTGCAGTAGGATCCTGGAGTGGATCCAGCATACTGAAGGAAAATTAACCCTCATTCTTTGAATTACTCTACTGAAAAACTTGTAGCAAAGTCCCTACAATTTTTCAACCTGAGAGCTGATTGAAGAAAAATAAAAATAAAAAGGTCATTGCAATTTACCAAGCAGTATGGTAGAGGGCAGAGGGGCTACACAACAATGACAGGAAGCGCCTTGAGTAGAGGAGGTACAGGTGTATGTATTGTATATTTAAGAGTTTTACTCAGCCTTTTTGGAAATGACTCAAGGATGACAAGGGTTTTTTTTTTTGTTTTTTGTTTTTTGTTTTTTGTTTTTGAGACGAAGTCTCGCTCTGCCGCCCAGGCTGGAGTGCAGTGGCCGGATCTCAGCTCACTGCAAGCTCCGCCTCCTGGGTTCACGCCATTCTCCTGCCTCAGCCTCCCGAGTAGTTGGGACTACAGGCGCCCGCCACTGCGCCCGGCTAGTTTTTTTTTGTATTTTTTAGTAGAGACGGGGTTTCACCGTGTTAGCCAGGATGGTCTCGATCTCCTGACCTCGTGATCCGCCCGTCTCGGCCTCCCAAAGTGCTGGGATTACAGGCTTGAGCCACCGCGCCCGGCGACAAGGGTTTTTTTATTTTTGAGACAGGATTTTGCTCTGTCAGCTAGGCTGGAATGCAGTGGCACAGTCACAGCTTACTGAAGCCTCCATTTCCAGGCTCAAGCAGTCCTCCTGCCTCAGCCTCTGAAGTTGCTGTGACTACAGGTGTTAGCTACCACACCTGGCTAATTTATTTTTATTTTTTTGCAGAAACAGGGTCTCACTGTGTTGCCCAGGCTGGTCTCAAACTCCTGGGCTCAAGTGATCCTCCCACACCTCGTCCTCCCAAAGTGCTGGGATTATAGGCATGAACCGCCGAGCTTGGCCAAATGTCAAGTTTTAATAGTAATCTTTTTTAATATTCTTTGTAAATTTGTCTTTTTTTTTTTTTTTTTAAGATAGCGTCTCACTCTGTTGCCCAGGCTGGAGTGCATTGGTGGAATCTCAGCTGACTGCACCTCTACCTCTCGTGTTCAAGCAGTTCTCATGCCTCAGCCACCCAAGTAGTTGGGATGACAGGCATGAGCTACTGCACTCAGCCTTAATAGACCCTTTTTTTTTTTTTTTTTTTTTAATTTTTGGTAGGGATGGACAGGGTTTCGCCATGGCTGGTCTTGAACTCCTGACCTCAAGTGATCGACCCACCTCAGCCTCCCAAAATGTTGGGATTACAGGCGTGAGCCACCGCACCCAGCCCTGACCCCCTATTTTTATTTTTGTATGTGTGTATATGTGTGTGAGACAGAGTTTCGCTCCTGTTGCTGAGGCTGGAGTGCAAATGGTTGCTCACTGCAACCTCTGCCTCCTAGGTTCAAGCAGTTCTCTCACCTCAGCCTCCCAAGTAGCTGAGATTACAGGCACCTGCCACCACGCCTGTCTAATTTTTGTATTTTTAGTAGAGACGGGATTTCACCATTTTGGCCAGGGTGATGACCCTTATATTTTAAGTGCCTACTAGAGCCTGGCAGTGTGCTATACATCACATATATGTGATTTTACTAATCTTCACAACAACCCTACGAAGTTGGCACTTTTTTTCTTTTTTAAAATTTTATTTTTCTGTGTGTGTTTGTTTTATAAACGGGGTTCTCACAATGTTAAACAGCCCAGCCTCAAGCAATTCTCCCACCTCAGCCTCCCAAAGTGATGGGTTTACAGGCATAAGCCATCTTGCCCAGCCTTTTTTTTTTTTTTTTTTTTTTTTTTTTTTTTTTTTTTTTTTTGAGACAAAATCTCACTGTCACCCAGGCTAGAGCTAATTTTTTGTATTTTTGTGTAGAGACAGGGTTTCACCATGTTGCCCAGGCTGGTCTCGAACTCCTAGGCTCAAGCAGTCCTCCCACCTCAGCCTCCCAAAATGCTGGGATTACAGGCATGAGCCACCACACCTGGTCAGCAAAAAAGCCCAATTAATGATTAAACTGAGGGTCAGAGAGGTTGAGAAACCTGCCCAGGGTTACATACCTAGGAAGTTGTAGAGATGGGATTCCAGCCTAATGCCTGATAATCTCTTACTCCAAAACACAAACCCTTTTTTTTTCTTTGGTGACAGGGTCCCTGTCACCCAGGCTGGAATACAGTGGCACGATCTCGGCTCACTGCAGTCTCTGCCTTCCGGGCTCAAGCAGTCCACCCACTTCAGCCTCCCAAGTAGCTGGGACTACAGGCATGTGCCACCACGCCCGGCTAGTTTTTATATTTCTCTGTAGAGATGGGGTTTTACCATATTGTGCCAGTTGGTCTTGAACTTCTGAGCTCAAGCAAGCCACCCCGCTTAGCCTCCCAAAGGTCTGGAATTACAGGCATGAGCCATCACGCCCGGCCATCAGAACACAAACCCTTAACCACTAAACCCATTGTAGACAATTAGAGGGAGATGGGGCTGGAAAAGAAGATAGGGTGTACGCCACAGACAGCCCCAAATACTCTGCAAAGGAATTTGAACTTTATTCTGTATACATTTGGAAACAACAAATGGCTTTTAAGTCCAAGAGTGATGCAATCACAGTGACGCATTAATAAAGGTTACTGAGGAGACAGAGCAGAGCACTGTGGCTGGAGGCTGGAAGCCTGGCCAGGAAGCTGTTGCCATTGTCCAGGTGAAAGGTGCTAAGGACCTGCTTGGTGGCAGTGGGGACAGAAAGAAGAAAGCAGGCCAGGCGTGGTGGCTCCCACCTGTAATTCCAGCACTTTGGGAGGCTGAGGCGGGAGGATCACTTGAGACCAAGAATTCAACACCAGCCTGGGCAACATGGCAAGACCCCATTTCCACAAAAAAAAATTAAAATGAGCTGAGCATGGTGGCACGCACCTGTAGTCTCAGCTACTCGGAAGGCTGAGGTGGCCCTTGAGCCCAGGAGGTTGAGGCTGCAGTGAGTTGTGATTGAGCCACTATACTCCAGCCTGGGTGACAGAGACCCAGCTTTAAAAACAAACAAATGGATTTTCCCACTCTTGTGTCCAGTCCAGGCCTCTCAGCAGCCTGAGGTGGTGTCCTTCAAAGAGCAGAGCACTGCATCATCAGGTGGATGCAGCCATCATCTCCAACCCCCTGCCCTTCATCCCTACAGTACTGACGGCCTCATCCTCCCCTTCAACCCCCAGGGACACACTCAGGACACCAACACCTTCTTTCTGTGCCGGACACTGCGCTCCCTAGGGGTCCAGGTTTGCCGAGTCTCAGTTGTACCTGATGAGGTAGCCACCATTGCAGCTGAGGTCACCTCTTTCTCCAACCGCTTCACCCATGTCCTCACAGCAGGGGGCATCGGCCCCACTCATGATGATGTGACCTTTGAGGCAGTGGCACGGGCCTTTGGGGATGAGCTGAAGCCACACCCTGAGCTGGAAGCAGCCACCAAAGCCCTAGGAGGGGAAGGCTGGGAGAAGCTGTCATTGGTGCCCTCCTCTGCCCGCCTGCATTACGGCACAGATCCTCGCACTGGTCATCCCTTCAGATTCCCACTGGTCTCCGTCCGAAATGTCTACCTCTTCCCAGGCATTCCAGAGCTGCTGCAGCGGGTGCTGGAGGGGCTGAAGGGACTGTTCCAAAACCCAGCTGTTCAGTTCCACTCAAAGGAGCTGTATGTGGCTGCTGATGAAGCCTCCATTGCCCCCATTCTGGCTGAGGCCCAGGCCCACTTTGGACGTAGGCTTGGCCTGGGTTCCTACCCTGACTGGGGCAGCAACTACTATCAGGTGAAGCTGACTCTAGACTCAGAGGAAGAAGGACCCCTGGAGGAATGCCTGGCCTACCTGACTGCCCGTTTGCCCCAGGGATCGCTGGTCCCCTACATGCCCAACGCCGTGGAGCAGGCCAGTGAGGCTGTATACAAACTCGCTGAATCAGGTAGGGACCTTATGGAGGAGGGGCAGTATGCCCAAAGCCATTGGTGCCACCCCAGATCTCAGTAATGCAGGGGCTGTTGGGTGCTTCCTGCAAATCCCAGGGAGGGCAGAAGATAGCTTCTGTTAATTCATTATTCTTCCAATAAACGTTGATTGAGTACCTACTTTCATCAGCACTGTGCTAGGTGTTGGGAATATAGCCCAAAAGAATAATGTATGCCCTGCTCTTGTGGACGAGTGTTTTAACAAGAAAGATGGACATTAAACAGGTGATCCTGCATGGGGTGATGAAGGGAGTGATCTCCCACAGCAGGGAGATCAGCCTTGATCTGGGGTCAGAGAAGGCAAAGTGACATAAACTGAGCGATAAGGAGGATTTGGTCTAGTAGGTGGGCAAGAGCCAATAGTATGAATGATGGCCTGCAAGGAAGCAGCATGGGGTTTAGGGGAATGGAAGGAAGCCCACACCCCACGCCCCCTGCTACGGAGGAATGACACTGAGGCTACCGTGAGGTGTGGCTGGGTGGCAGATGGCAGGTCAGGGGCCAACTCTGCAGGGCCTAGTGAGCAGCATGAAGGAGTTTGGACTTTATCCTCAGACAATTGGGAAGATATCGAAGGGTTTAAGCAAGGGCAGCATGCCTTCACTCCCCTTTGATAGCCATATGTGTCCATCTGATGCCCTCTTCCCTGCCTGCTTGGCAGGGTCTTCTCTGGGGGAAAAGGTGGCAGGTGCCCTACAGACCATTGAGACCGCCCTGGCTCAGTACAGCCTCACCCAGCTCTGTGTGGGCTTCAACGGGGGCAAAGACTGCACCGCCCTCCTGCACCTCTTCCATGCAGCTGTGCAGAGGTGAGCCTGCCCCCTGGGAGACAAGACCCCTGATCTGTTTCTCCAGTTCCACATCCCAGAAAGCAAGGGGAGAGGGAGTGTATAGGTGGAGTTCAAGGGGGAGATAGTCTTGGTGACCTCTCAGTTCCATTCTCCCACCATATTGAGCATATGATATGTGCCTGGCCTTGTGTATGGATGTGCAGGCCACTATCCCTGACCACAGGGAGGTCACAGTCCACTGGGGAGATGGGAGATTTACATACCTGAACCAGGGATGCGTGTTTAGATTTGAGAGGTGAAAGGTCAGAGTGGGCTTCCCAGAGGAAGTGGGTCTAATGGATGGAAAGGACAAGGAAAAGGGAGAAGGGGTGGGAGTCTGTTCCAGGGGCCAAAGAGAACAGTGAGCTGTTTCAGGAGAGCCATTTCCCTGTCCATGCTGGCAAGCCTGTGGATTCTTCCCCCTCCGCAGGAAATTACCTGATGTTCCAAACCCCCTCCAGATCCTGTATATCCGCAGCATCTCCCCTTTCCCTGAGCTGGAACAATTTCTACAGGATACTATCAAGAGGTACTAGGGGCCTGGAGGTTTGGGCTCCAAGAGAAGCTTGACAGAGCTCACTCCCGACCCCTACTTCTGTTTCTTCCTAAGGTATAATCTGCAGATGTTGGAAGCTGAGGGCAGCATGAAGCAGGCCCTGGGTGAACTGCAGGCACGGCACCCCCAGCTGGAGGCTGTCCTGATGGGCACCCGCCGGACTGACCCCTACTCCTGTAGCCTCTGCCCTTTCAGCCCCACTGACCCAGGCTGGCCTGTGTTCATGCGCATCAACCCACTGCTGGTAATGGGGAAGAGGGTTGATCGCCTTCAGTCTCACGTGCCCCATCAGTCACTGCACCCTAGCTCACTTGTAGTAGTGGGGAGGCTAGAGCCTGGAACCTGGATGAAGGGGCCTCATCATCCAAGTGAGGCAGTGCTATCTGTTCATTCATCCTTTTGACCAATATTTATTGAGCCCAAATTCAATAGCAGGCATTGTGCTTCCTACTGTGGACAGAATAGTGACTTAGACCTGTACTGTCTAATATAGCCACTAATTATTTATTTATACTTAAATTTTAATTAATTAGAATGAAATACTTATGACTAAAAACCACTGAATTATATACTTTAAAAGGATGAATTTGACAGCATGTGGATACCTCAATTTTTCAAATTAAGTACAATTAAAAATTCAGTTCTGGCTGGGCGCGTGGCTTATGCCTGTAATCTCAGCACTTTGAGAGGCCAAGGTGGGCGGATCACTTGAGGCCAGGAGTTCGAGACAGCCTGGCCAACATGGTGAAACCCCATCTCTACTAAAAATACAAAAAATTAGCCAGCCGTGGCCAGGTGCGGTGGCTCACACATATAATCCCAGCACTTTGGGAGGCCGAGGCAGGCGGATCACGAGGTCAGGAGATCGAGACCATCTTGGCTAACAGGGTGAAACCCCATCTCTACTAAAAATAGAAAACATTAGTTGTGCGTGGTGGCGGGCACCTGTAGTCCCAGCTACTCAGGAGACTGAGGCAGGAGAATGGCGTGAACCTGGGAGGCAGAGCTTGCAGTGAGCTGAGGTCGCACCACTGCACTCCAGCCTGGGCAACAGAGCAAGACTCTGTCTCAAAAAAAAAAAAAAAAAAGCCAGGCATAGTGGCATGCACCTGTAGTCCTAGCTACTCGGGAGGCTAAGGCAGGAGAATTGCTTGAACCTAGGAGGTGGAGGTTGCAGTGAGCTGAGATCGCACCACTGCACTCCAGCCTGGGCAACAGAGCAAGACTCTCTATCTCAAAAAAAAAAAAAAAAAAAAAAAAAATGCAGGCCGGGCATAGTGGCTCACACCTGTAATCCCTGCACTTTGGGAGGCTGAGGCAGGTGGATCGCCTGAGGTCAGGAGATCGAGACCAGCCTGACCAAGATGATGAAACCCCGTCTCTACTAAAAATACAAAAATTAGCGGGACATGGTGGCAGGCACCTGTAATCCCAGCTACTTAGGAGGCTGAGGTAGGAGAATCACTTGAGCCTGGGAGGCAGAGATTGCAATGAGCCTAGATGGCACCACTATACTCTAGCCTAGGCAACAGAGTGAGACTCCGTCCAAAAAAAAATACAGTACTTTAGTATTTGTACTAGCCACATTTCAAATGACCACCATATTAGACAGTAGAGATATAGAACATTTCCATCACCACAGAAAGTTCTGGCCAGGCATAGTGGCTCACACCTGTAATTCCAGCACTTTGGGAGGCCAAGGTGGGCTGATCAATGCCTGTAGTCCCAGCTACTCAGGCTGAGGCAGGAAGATCGCTTGAGCCAGGGAAGTCAAGGCTGCAGTGAGCCATGATCATGCCAGTGCACTCCAGCCTGGGCAACAGAAAAGACCTTCTCTTAAAAAAAAAAAAAATCGGGCGGGGCATGGTGGCTCACGCCTGTAATCCCAGCACTTTGGGAGGCCGAGGCAGGCGGATCATGAAGTCAGGAGATCGAGACCATCCTGGCTAACATGGTGAAACCCCGTCTCTACTAAAAATACAAAAAATTAACCAGGCGTGGTGGCTGGCGTCTGTAGTCCCAGCTACTCAGGAGGCTGAGGCAGGAGAATGGCATGAACCCGGGAGGCAGAGGTTGCAGTGAGCCGAGATCGCGCCACTGCACCCCAGCCTGGGCGACAGAGCAAAACTCCGTCTCAAAAAATAAATAGACAGACATGGTCTCTGCCTGTCCTCCTGGAGCTCCACCCTTGCAGTAGAGGGTGGTTCAGGAATGGAAAGCAGAGAGTGGAGAAGATGAAGTCCTTATCTTTCTCTTTGCATACATAGAGCAAGCTATACCAGAGAATCAGATAGCAAGCCCTCCTTCAGAGGCCAAGGGAGCAGAAGAGCCATCGATGGGCCCCTTCCCAGGACAGCAGGGGTAGAAGTGGGAGAGGGGAGCATTTGTGACTATTCTATTACTCTGACCTCCCAGGACTGGACCTACAGAGACATCTGGGACTTTCTGCGTCAGTTGTTTGTCCCATACTGTATCCTGTATGACCGAGGGTAAGGGTATTAGGGGAAGGGAATGGGTAAGGGAGTTTTTAGGGTGCTGGAATAGGGAGGGCCAGTAGGATTGCACACCCTACCACATACTTGCCCTCTACCCTCCCTGCTCCAGATACACATCACTGGGGAGTCGGGAGAATACCGTGCGGAACCCGGCTTTGAAGTGCCTGAGCCCAGGAGGACACCCCACATACCGTCCAGCCTACCTACTGGAGAACGAAGAAGAGGAGCGAAACTCCCGCACATGACCTCCCACCCTAGGAGGGAGGGAAGGACACTGTTCTAGGGTATAACCTGGCAATAAACCATGCCTGTCACTGTGCCTGTTGCTCTAGCTGTGTCTTCCTGCTCCAGAGGATGGGAGAAGCAGAATTGGGTCAAATGCTGCCAGCTCTGACTGGCTGTGTTCACTTTAAGGGGCAGGGCAGAACAGGCTGGAAAGGAGCTCTCACTGATGGTTCTCAATGTCAGCCTCAGCAGGAGCCCACCAGAGGGCAGAAGCAGGAGTTGTGCCAACCACTGGGAAAAGGGCAATCAGGCAGGGCAATACCCTGGCTGGAAGAGGGGAAGCTGCCTTGGCCTAGTTGTGGAGGATGAAAGATGGAGTGGCCAGGCCTTCCCTCCCACTAACCCCACCCTCCCATCCCTGTCTAGAGGGGCTGACTCAGCCTGTTCCCAGGCCTAGAACCTTCCCTTTGCTAAACCCTGGATCCTTTGTCTCTGTAGTCATGAGGCTGAAGGGGGTGGGGACAGTGTTGATAAAAGGCACTAGAGGCAGCTCCCACACCCTTCCTCAGAACTGCTGCCCACATGCAGCCCCGGACACAGCCCCTAGCCCAAACCCTACCTTTCTTCCTCGGAGGGGCCCCTCAAGACACTGGGCTGCGGGTGCCTGTCATTAAGATGGGCACAGGGTGGGAGGGCTTCCAGCGGACCCTGAAGGAAGTCGCCTACATCCTCCTCTGCTGCTGGTGTATCAAGGAACTGCTGGATTAATGGTGGCAGGGAACTGCCTCCTCTCCCCACCAGCACCATGGCTGGCATCGCTCAGGTGGGCAGGATAGAGTAAACAGGAGGCATAGCTGCAGCTTCTGTGGCAGAGCTTGCCTCAGCTTCTCATTCTCTTCTTTAGCCCCCAGCCCAATTGCCATCAAGACTCCTGGGGCCAGCTGTGCTTGACCAAGGATGGGCCATAAACAATGAGTAAAGAGTGAAGTGTGGATCCTGCTTTGAGCTGTGTCATCTGGCGGACCTGCCTCATCTCTGAGCCTCCTCCATTCCCAACCCCTGCCTCTGGGGAACCTCTGGTGGGCAGGAGCTTGGACTGATCTGGCTAGGACCCCAGTAAGATTGTGGCAAGACCTGGCACTCCTCCAAGCTTGGCACAGTGGGCCCACCAGCTCAGATGGTTGATCTTACTATACTCTCATAGTACCAAGAATGGACTGTCTCCTAAGATAACTGAGAATCACTGAATTATAAATATAATCCACAGGCTTTGAGGCCCAAGATTCTAAATGTCTAAAGGGGAATCAGGAAAAGTCAGCACTAGAAGGGTCTGAGAGCCAGGGTGCAGACCAGGGAGGGAAGGAGCTTGTCCTGAATAGAACCAAGATTGAAAGCCAGGTTCCTGAGTGGGGAGGGTGGAAGACAGTCCAGGTTCCTCTCAATCTGTGGGTAAGGAGGGGACCCAGCTTGAGTAGGGTCTTCATCTGTGAGGCCAAGGGTGTATGGAAACCCAGAGGACCCAGCCCTTTCCCAAATAGAAGACCTGCCCAGGCAGCTTCCTGCTTCTGAGGATCTTGGGGAAAGCACTAAGCTGAGGCTAGTCCCCAGCTCCTGAAGGAAGTGGAACCGCATGAGCTACAAGAGCTCCCAGCTCACATACAAAGCTACAAGAGAAAGGCACCTGTGTGGCCACATGGGTCCCCCAGGCTTATCATGGCACAGCCCTATCAGGACATAAGCAGCTAGATTGAGCAGAATTGGCTCTTGACTTCCTCTTGCTAGCCACAGCTGGCATTTTCCAGGAGTTGCTCCGGTGGTGGAGGCGCATCAGCCACGTGCGTCATCCTGCTCATGGGGCGCTTATGCTTACTGATGCGCCCACCCACAGCCCCCGCACCTCAGAGCCAGCCATGGGACTGCTCAGTATTTCCCTGGGATCCCCACCCAGCATTCTCTGTCCCCTCTTAGGGCTCAGTTTTCATCCCCCAGCCCTTTGTCACTTGGGGCACTGGCCTGGAGATTACGGTAGATAGGGCCCTCTTCCTCCCTGCCTGGGACCAGCTCTTCCTCAGCCTTCTTGTTAGTTAACTCTTGGTTTTTTTTTTGTTTTTTTTTTCTAGGTTCTTTTTGTAAAGGTGATATATGCCCACAGTAAAGAACTTTAGGCCAGGCTGGGTATGATGGCTCACACCTGTAATCCCAGCACTTTGGGAAGCAGAGGCGGGCAGATCACCTGAGGTCAGGAGTTCTAGACCAGCCTGGCCAACATGGTGAAACCGCATCTCTACTAAAAATAATCAGCTGGGCAAGGTGGTGAGTGCCTGTAATCCCAGCTACTTGGGAGGCTGAGGCAGGAGAATCACTTGAACCCGGGAGGCAGAGGTTGCAGTGAGCCAAGATCATGCCACTGCCCTCCAACCTAGGGGACAAGAGTGAAACTCCATCTCAAAAAAAAAAAGACAGGGCTGGGTGCGGTGGCTCCCAGCACTTGAGGAGGCTGAGGCGGGTGGATCACTTGAGGTCAGGAGTTTGAGACCGGCCTGGCCAGCATGGTGAAACCCCATCTCTACTAAAAATACAAAAAAAAAAAAAAAAAAAAAAAAAAAATTAGCCAGACGTGAGGGCGCATGCCTGTAGTCCCAGCTACCCGGGAGGCTGAGGCAGGAGAATGACTTGAATCCGGAAGGTGGAGGTTGCAGTGAGCCAAGATTGCACCAGTGCACTCCAGCCTGGGTGACAGAGCAAGACTTCGTCTTAAAAAAAAAAAAAAAAAAGAACTCTAATAGTTAAAAGTCTCCTGGTCTATCCCCCAGTCCCTTAGTGCTGCCCCTGGAGGCAACCATGGTTACCAGTTTCTTGGAGAACATTCCAGTCTATGCATAGACTGCATCTTCATTCATTCTACAAATATTGAGTTTTTCAGTGTATACTTATATCAGTGTGGGACTTTGGATACAGCAGTGAACAAAACAGATCCTTGTACTTGTGAAGCTTACATTTTAGGGGGCGGACAGGACAAACTAGAAACATTTTTTAAAGTATGTATATGTTATTAGATGATAGGCACTATAGGAAAAAAAAAAGTGGAAATCGAGCTGGTGTTGGGAATGGGTCATAGAGAGCCTAAGAATTTGAGCTTTTATGCTGAGTGAAATGAGGAACTATTGCAGGATGTTGAGCATGAAATGAGTTTTTTTTACTTAAAAGGCGCAAGCTGGCTGCTGTGTTGAGAACAGACTTCAGGGGAGCAAAGGTAGAATACGAGTGACCTATTAGGAGGTAATGGCACAATATAGGCCAGACACGTTGGTGGTCTCAGACCAGGTTTATAGCAAAAGCAGTAGTGAGGGGTGGCTGGATTCTGGATATATTACTCTTCCTAGTTAGTTAACATACTCTCCACATTGTTCTGCACTTTGCTTCTTTTCCTTTGATAAACCTTGGACAGGATTCAGGATCCCATATCAACACATGGAGAACTTGTCCATTCTTTTTTACAGCAGCCTAGTCTCTACAGTACTCCAACTTGAGCTTATTTCTTATCCCTGGCAGGTCAGTGCATCTTTTTTTTTTTTTTTTTTGAAACAGATTCTTACTCTGGCACCCAGGCTGGAGTTCAATGGTGCAACCTCAGCTCACTGCAACCTCCGTCTCCGGGTTCAAGTGATTTTCCTATGTCAGCCTCCTGAGTAGCTGGGATTACAGGAGTACACCACCATGTCCTGCTAATTTCAATTTTTTTTTTTTTTTTTTTTTTTTTGAGATGGAGTCTTGCTCTGTCACCCAGGCTGGAGTGCAGGGGCACGATCTCAGCTCACTGCAAGCTCCGCCTCCCAGGTTCACGCCATTCTCCTGCCTCAGCCTCCTGAGTAGCTGGGACTACAGGTGCCCACCCCCACGCCTGGCTAATTTTTTGTATTTTTAGTAGAGATGGGGTTTCACCGTGTTAGCTAGGATGGTCTTGATCTCCTGACCTCCTGATCTACCCACCTCGGCCTCCCAGAGTGCTGGGACTACAGGCGTGAGCCACCATGCCCAGCCAATTTCGATATTTTTAGTAGAGACAGGGTTTCACCATGTTGGCCAGGCTGGTCTCGAACTCCTGACTTCAAGTGATCCTCCCACCTTGGCCTCCCAGTGTGCTGGGATTACAAGCATGAGCCACCGTGCCCAGCCTCAGTGCATCCCTTTAGGCATCCACAAAATGCAGCTTAGTGCTCTTGGCTGGTCCATTGAGAGGATCTTCCCTGGTCCCAGTGATGGGAGTAGTCAGAATTTACCTTCCCATGAATCTGGGGCTCCTTCTTCCCCCTCAGAGCCTGTACCCTATTTGGCCAGCTCCAGCCCTTCCTTCCCCGACTCAGGCCCTGGCCTACTGCCTTCTTTTCCTTTCTTAGGCCTCACTCCCCCCAAGCGGGGCAGTGCCTGGAGGTGGATCCTGGAGTCTGAGGTCTGAGCTCAAGGGCCTTTGCCAGGGGAGGGGAAGTCTGGCAGAGACCACTGGGGAAGTGGTGGGTAGAGGAAGGCGGAGTCCAGGGCTGTGGCCTGTGGTGAGATGGCTGATAGAGAGCAGCAGGGGGAGTGAGACTGCCAGTGGCCCAAGGAGAATGTGAGTGGGAAAGAGGGCTTTGACAGTGTAAAGACTGGAGAATAACAGAAACCTCAGATACCATTCAGAGAGCCCTTTTCACAATACAGAGTGCTTTGGGCGCCACAGAAGTCCACTTCAGCAATTATCCCATGTTAACATGAAGGAAATAGGCCCAAGAGGTGAAATGATTCACCCAAGGACATACACAGCACACTGCAGTAAAGGAGTCATTTAGCAAACCCAGATTTTCAGATCACCAACTCACTGCTTCTCCTAATGAGCCTGCCTTCCTCTTCTGAGCTGCTGTTGCATGGAGATGGTGGCCAAAGTGGCCTGGAGGCAGGGCCATGCAAGCAAAAGCATGGAGGGTACCACCACCCCACTCTGCACCCACTCCATGCCACTTCCCACCTCAGCCCTAAGCTCCCTGTTCTCAGCCCATTTGGAGGTTTCAGCCTCAGCCCTTTCACCTAATCCACACAGGCCAAGAGATCTTTCCTGGCCCATGGCTGCCCACTCTGTGGCTGTTCCCCCACAAGTATCTCTCCCCAACTAGGGCAACTCAGGTTTTGAGTGTCCAAACTACTCCCTCAGGAACTCAAGTGGAGTGAGGTGGGAGGGAGGTGAAGGAGACAGGGTACAAGATATTAGGTTGGTGCAAAAGTAATTGCGGTCTTTGCCATTAAAACCTCGCATACCCCTTGGTGCCCTGGTGCCCTCTAATGGTCACAGGGGGTGGGGGAATGGGTGGAGTAGGAATGGAGACAAGAGGGACCAGATGGATGTGACCCCCAAGTACAAGAGCAAGAGGAGAAGCCTGATATCCAGGATTCCCAGCGGATTACTTCGGATACAGGACCCTCGTTGGCATGCGAGAAACAGGTGGAGAAGAGGGATCACGGCCCAAGGGTCTGAGAAGCGGCAGGCAATAAACTGGATATCACAGCAATAATCTGGCGGTGGGGAGGCGTGGGTGGGTGGGGGTGTCCCACGTTTTCCCAACACCACCAACAGGCCGGCAGAAAGGGGGATGTGGCAATCATTTCACTGACAGAGCCAGAGCGCAGGCCTACCCCCAAGGGCATAGGCTTTTTTTGTTTTGTTTTGTTTTCTGAGACGGAGTTTCGCTCTTGTTGCCCAGACTGGAGTGCAATGGCGCGATCTTGGCTCATGGCGACCTCCGCCCCCCCAGGTTCAAGCAATTCTCCTGCTTCAGCCTCCCCAGTAGCTCGGATTACAGGCGTGTGCCACCACGACTGGCTAATTTTTGTATTTTTACTAGAGACGGGGTTTCACCATGTTGGTCAAGCTGGTCTCCAACTCCTGACCTCAGGTGTTCCACCCGTCTCTGCCTCCCGAAGTGCTGAGATTACAGGCGAGAGCCACCGCGCCCGGCATGGGCATAGGCTCTTACTTACATCCTATTTACATCTCTCTTGCATGTGAGTTATTTTCCCCCACCCACTTTCTCAGTTACTCTCAGACTCTAGGGTGTTCGCCAGCCTTGGAGCGTACCCGTTCCTCTAGCCATTCTCCAGCCTCAGTTCCTTTCCATCATTCGCCCTCAGCCTTTCGCCTACCCCAGCTTCAAAGAAGCGACCATACCTCCTAGCTGGCTGGGTTCGAGGAGCCGGGGACCTGCGCCTCCTGGTGGCTGATCGGAGAGAGGCTGAGTGCAGAGGGGTTCTCTCGCCTTCTCTGGGACGTGGAGTTTTGGAAAATGTTCCCCTGAGCTTCCTGAAGCTAAATTTACCTCCCCCGGCTTTGGGGGGCGCAGAGATCCCGGCGGCGATTAGCGCTGCGCGGCAGCCGGCTCCAACCCAGAGGCCCGGAATAGGCGCGGAGTTATAAATAGTGCCACCCGCAGGTGTTGGGGGGAGTCGGCAGGAGGGGGGTACCCCTGGCGGCCACGGCCCCTTCAGGTGGGTTGGGCGGTCGCGGTGGGAGCGCTGGGGGGCGGGGGGCGTGGGGGTCTGCGGTCTGAGCGCCCCCAGCGGTTTCCTGGGCGGCGGGTTTTTCGAGGGAAGCGGAGGCAGTCGAGGATGGGGGGGAGCAGCGGGGAAGAGGTGGGCGCCGGGCGCAGGCTGACACTCCGCTTGCAGCTCAGTTCCCCACATTCCGAAACAGTCCCCCAGACCCACTCACGCAGGACCCCGCCCAGGCAAAGCCTCGCCTATCTCGCCACCTGAAGGCCTCTTTCCCTCAGGTTCCGCAAGCATCTAACTTCTATGCTTCTACCCTTTGGCGCACATGGCCCAGTCAGTCCGGGCACCTGGCCCTCACTCCGAGTCGCTGTCCCCAGCCCCAGGTATTCAGTCCTCCCACTCGGGGCTTTCATCCCTCTCTTAGGGTAAACACTTCCTTCTCTGAGTATTTCTCCAACTCGTGCTACTCTCCCCAAATATTAAGGTCTAGCTGGTCACCTAAAAATTCAAGTCTTAACGTGAGGATCTGGGACGCTCCCCTATCCCCAGGCGGCCCCTGCAGGCCCCTCACTTGCCCTCCAGCTCCCAGTTCCAGTCTGGGCCTGGTGGCGGGGCGGGGGCGGCCGGCCCCTGGGGCCTAGCAGGGGCTTCAAGGGAGGGGGCGGGGTCTCCAGTCAGCGTTTCTCTACCGCCGCTGTTTCGGTCGTTTGGCGTGGTTAGGGGTTGGGGTAAGAGGGAATTTCAAGTAGGGGTTCCCCACTCCGATTTCTGAGTAAGGAGGGGAGCTATTTGCACCAGGAGAAAAAAAGAGACATGGGAGGGTGGGCGTCACTGAGGAACTAACTGAGGGTTCCAGGACTATTGGGAATGAGGTGGGGAGTGGCAATCTAGCCGCAGAAAGATCAGTCATGTTCAGCCAGACGTAGAACGCGACCCTCAGGGGGGAAGTTGAGCGAGGCAAGCCTGAGGCACTGGGCACCTTCCGAGTTTCTGTACCCAAAGGCTGGTGCCAGGGAGCCCGCCCTGATATTGCCTCTGGAAGCCCTGGCCCTGCCCTTCCCGGGCCACGTTCCCACCCCCTGTCCCCCGCCCCCTTTCTTTGGCTATCCCCTTTCCTCCCCAAAGCAGCCCCCTCTCCATTTCACTTGTGGCACTGCCGCCTAGCTCCTAGCACAGCCCTTCGCCAGGCCTGCACTACCCGGACGGCTGGAGTAGGACGGGGAAAACCCCGGCCTGGACCCCACCGGCTCCCGGCCCCTCCGGACCAGAATCTGTCCGGCGGGGCTGAGAAGAAAACCCGGAGCAGTGACCGGCCTCGGGACCCAAGGGGGTCAGGGACGCTAGGAAAACCCGGAGCGGATTACTCGAGCCAGAGCGCCCCATGCCTGCAGCTACCTCCTCCTTCCTATAGCCCCCCTAATTCTCCAGTGAGATAATGTCTGGGGTGGGGGGCTGTTTGGTTTGGCCTGAGCCCTCAGGGGCGCCTCACACTTTCCGCCCCTGGCTGGGGCGCAGGGCAGCGGCCCCGAGGCTGAGTCACGGCCCGGCGCGGAGAGGGAGAGAGGGAGAAAGAGGGAGGGAGGGACCTGGACTCCGCCCCTCATGCGCGGGGATCCCGGGTCAGCCCGGGTGAGGGCCAGGGCCCCCCTGGCGCCGCCCATTGTGGTCCAACAGGTTGAGCTGGTGTCCCGAGGAGCCACCTGCTGGAAAGGGAGGGAGGCCCCCTGCGGAGGGGGGTTGGGAGGGGAAAGCGAGTCCGACCCGGTTCGGCCTGGCTTGTCGCGGGGGAGCCAAACCTGGCCCTAGGTAGCCTGATGTGATTCCGTTTGACACTAGTGGGAGGGGCCCTTTGGGGTACGCAGCTCCGCAGGCTCAGTCGGAAACATCCTTCACCCGCTACCTTTCTCAGTTGGGGGGCTCCCAAGTATTTATACCGGTCCTCCCCAAAACCTACACATACCACACATCCCAAAACATCCAGGCACCCCTCGCCACCTGGGTTTCTGAGCGAATCCATGTCAAGATATCCCTCCTCGGTGGAGACTCAGTTTCTCCACTTAGGGAACCCGCGGGATGGAGTTGGGGAGCAAAAGCGTGAGCGCGCCCCCTCCCCCTTCGCAGACTGGGCCCCTCCCCTCCGACAATGCCAAGGCCGCAGCGGGCACTGGCGACAGCACAGAGGCTGCTTGCCCGGGGCGCCCTTCCCTCCCCGCGGGGCACCGTCACGCGTGGGGAGGGACGCAGGGCGCCCGCAGGCTCAACTCCCCGGCTCCCTCCGAGAGGGGGTGGGGCGTAGGGGCCGGAGCTGAAGGCCTGGTGGCTCCCCCTCCCCCTCCCTTGTAGGTCCCTGACCTGATTATAGCCCCTCACGGGACCCCCTCCCTCAAGACGCTAAGTCCCCAATTCACTCCCACCCAGCCTATCCCTAACCTCTCATACCCTTCCCTCCTGAGGTCCTGACCCTGCAGAAGCCCCTCTTGGAGGAGAGGGAGCCCCTGTAGGGGGTGCTTGGTTCCCTGGCCGCTGCGGACACTGCCCCCTCCCCCCTCCTCTCCAGGTTCCAGGCCAGCCCCTCGGCTCCGCCCCCTCCCTGGACGAAAGCAAGGCGAGACCCACTGGAGATGAGCGGGTATTCAGGCCAATGGGCGGACAGGGCGGTGGCGTGCAGGGGGCGGGCAGAGCAGCGGCAAAGGGCTGGATGGGGGCCTGGGGCGGAGTTTGAGTTAAGGTGGACTGGGAGAGATAGGGGCAGGAGAAACGGGGGGAGAGAGGGACCGCGGCAGGTGAAGGGAGACAGAGAGAAGGAAAGAAGGAGGGAAAGGAGGAGGGTGGAAAAGGCTAGGAGAGCTAAGTAAGAGTTTGGAGGAAGGGGGCAAAAAAGGAGGGAGGGACCCATCTGCGCTCTGCAGGGACTGGCTGGACGAAGGGGTTGAAGTTTATGTCCTTATTGGGCGGAGGGAGGGGGACCTGGGGGGGCGGGTGAAAAACCAGGAAGTGACAGAGGGTGTTGCTAAGTGTTGGGGGGGGAGTTTGGGGGGTGGCAGGGGCGGGGGGAGGGGGGGGAGGGATGGGGGGAAAGCAAGCAGGAGGACAGGACAGGTGAGACAGCAGGACAGGTGAGGCGGGCCCTGAGGGGGGGGCGGGTGGGAGCCAGGTGAATGTACGGCTCTTGGCGGCCGAGGGGGGGCGGGCGGCAGGAGGAGGCAGAGGGCGGCGGAGGAGGAGCCCCCCAGCAGCGAGCGGCGAGCAACTGACCGCGGCCTTCTGACCAGGACCGGAGCAGGGCCCCAAGCCCCCGGGCCTGGTGGGGGACGCGCTTCTTCCCACACCCTGAGCCTCAGCAGCTCCAGCCAGCGGACCCGACGGCTGAGAGGTGAGTGTACCCCACTTTTGTCTCCTGGCTCGGGGTTCACTAGACTCGAGACTACTGCAGTGTCCTTCGTCCGTCCTGTAAGTGGGACCCCCACATACACACGCATGCAGATCAGATTCCCACCACTCCCCTTCCCTGTGCTTTCCCAACACCCCGTGTCTCTGGAATTGGTTTTAATTGGGAGGAAAGACAGAGAAGGAACTGCGGATGCCCCCCAACCCTGGGCGGAGGGTCCCCAGAAACTTTCTCTGCACTTCTCCTGGGATCAGACAGACAGGCGGCTTCGGGATGGAGAGGGGGTGAGGCGACGCTGAGCGTTTCCCCAGTCTCCTTCGTGACTTTAGGGGGAGACCCCAGACCGGACCGAGTTGAGGGAATGGAAACGCTGACGGACTCTAACTAGGACAACGCGCACCCCCCCACCCCGCGCCCCCTGGCGCGGTGGGTTGGCCCCAGGCCAGTTGCATGGGGGTTGGGGGGGCGCAGGAGGAGCCGCTGCTTGGGGGAAAGTTACCGGCTGGACTACGGTTTCTTGCGCTTCCAGAGCCGCGCTCTCTCCAGCGGTAGTGGGGCTCAGCAACAACCTCCGAACCGACATAGAACGACCTCTCTCTCCCCTGCCCCTCAATCCCACTCCCTTCCTTCAGGCTCCAGTACCGCCGCTACCTTTTCCACGCCAGCTCATGCCCCCAGAACCCGAGAGCCAGGGCGGGTGACTAGGAAGAATTCTCCTACCTACCGCCCGTCCCCCCACCAGCGCCGGCGCACCTGCCCCAGCCCAGAGTGGGGGTCGCTACAGTGTTGTTGTAGAACCTACAGAGTGAGCCTGGCAGAAGGCTGCCATTCAAAGGGGTGGGGGGCGCTGCTTTCAATTTCCAGCTTTCTCTCCCTCCTCCCACCCCATCCCAAGTAAGAGAGCGACGTGTCCCGGCCAGAGCGAGGTGGGGGCGGGAGTGGGGGGGCGGCGTGGGCAGCGGGTTGTGCCCGGACACGTGCCTGCCCAGGCGCCCCGGCCCTGCTGGTGTTTAGAGAGAGGGCGGGTCCCCTGCCCCCCGCCCCGCACAACCCCCACGTATCAAAGGGCGGCTGAGACGTGGTGAGACCTCGGGGCGCCCTGGGGGGCGGGGGGGCGGGGAGCCTGGGTCCGGAGCAGGGGAGGGGCAGAGGCGCCGGTGCTAGCTGACCCACAGGAAACGAGCGCTGCTGACCTAGTTTGGGACACCGGAAGTGGGTGCTGGGGAGAGGGGGAGACCGGCTGGCTGTCCTGGCTTCCGGGCCAGGTGGAGGGTGTTCTTGAATTGACCCCCGCCCGAATGCCTTGGAGACCCCTAGCTGCAGCCGAGAACGGGAATGAGTCAGCGCAGCTATTCCTCCTTCCCCCAACTTATTCCTGGAGGAGGGAGACCGCTTATCAGGGGCGGGGGAACCAGATTGGGCTGTGAGGGGTTAAACCAGGATGGGAACTGTCTGTTCCCTAAGGGAGTATGTGTGAGTGCGGGGATGAGGCCTGGAGGATTATGGGGTTGCCTCCTGCTGCCCTACACACACCAACTGGTTTGGTCACCCCTGTACCCGCCTGGCACTGCTGGGAGAGCTGGCATGGAGTGGGCATCAGGTTGGGGAGGAGAGAGTGGGCATAAGGAGTGTTGCGCTGCACTAGAGAGGGACATACTTGTGACTATGTCTGGGTGGTAGTTAGTGTTTCTCCTTAGCGGTAACTGGGGAGAAGGGCAGGGGGCTCCCCCTGGAGCAGCTGATGAAACAAGGAGAAATCTCTGTCAGTGCCTCTGTCCCTGGCCCCGGGGACCCCAGCTCCCCCAGCGTGCCTCTGTTACATGGTTGCTGTGGGCACAGCACAACTAGCTGGCACCCCCAGACACTGTCCCCTCCCTTGGGTACCATACACCCCCAGCCTTGGCATAGGGGTCAAAAAGGGGTTAATACCACCAGAATGGGGCTCTGGGGAAGAAAGAAGGCAGTGCCCACTAGGCTCAGGTGTCAAGGAGACAGGCTTGCTCTAATGGGACACTCATCACTACTCAGCCCTGGCTGATGTAGACCCCAGTATCTGGAAGACAGGTGCTGTCCCCTTCTTCCCCATGGTGCCCCCTGGCACCCAGGGCCCCCAGCTCCTCCTTGGCCTAGTGCCTGCCCAGGGAGGGCGCGGCGGGCAGCGGGGGCTGGGCTAACAATGCACCATCAGGCCCTTTGTGTGCCTGCACTTGGCACCCTGGGGAAGGGTGGGGGAGGGGGCCCAGCAGGCATGGGGGGCGGAGCGCTCTGGGGTGGGGACAGTGAAGGCTGGGGGAGAGAAGCAGAGAATGAAAGCAGGTGGGGAGGAAAGGGAAGTAGGTCAGATAGGATGCCAGCCCCCCATTCCAAGCCAAGGCTGAGAAAACCAGCCCCTGATCCTATGGCTGCCTGCATGGCATCAGACTGAGGGACAGCCTAGGACTGGGCATTTCAGGTCAGAAGTCACTGCCCAGGGGACTGCTCAGATGGAGGAGGTTTGGCCTGGTACTGCCCCCCTTCTTAATGGCTAAGAGACCCAATTCTTCTGGCCCAAGACCAAGGTCCCAAGATGAGTAGTGAATGGGCTCCAGGCAGGGCACTGCCCTCTGACAGAAGCCTCTGGGCCTGCTGCGGGGCTTCCTGCCTCTGTCCCGCTTGGCTCCCTGACCTTCCTGAGAGTTAAGACTGTCCTGACACCAGGCCTTAGGGCCTATGCCTGTTTTGGCCTAGGGCAGGAGAGAACAGTGGGGGAGGAAGGTGGGGACAGGCAGATGGATAGGACCCTGGCATGGGGTGTGCCCGCCCTGGCCTCTTCCCCCTCCTTGTGCTGAGTAAACTCGTGAGTAAACTTGACGTTTTGCCCGGACAGTTTGAAGTTGCCTCGCTGCCCCCTCCCCCCCACCTCTTGCCAACACAGAAGCGGCCAGGTGCCAAGGCGGGCCTGGGGGACTGGGAGGTAGGGGATAGAGCTGCTGTCATCCACCATCAAGTGTTTGGTGGGGTGGGGACAAGAAAGACCCCCACACCCAGCCAGGCCCAGGTCTTGGCAAGAATCTTGGCTGGGGCCTGCAAGCATCTGTCCCAGAGCCTTGGGGAGCCCAGGAGAAGTGACTTCAAAGCAGGTCCTCTGCCCACTTCTGACCTCCACCCCTACTAGGGAAAGGCACCCAGCTACCACCTGGCCCCCTGAATTGCCATCTTTAATATTCACTGGCACAGGGACAAAGCTACCTTTAACAAATTCCCCAGGGAGACCAGAGAGGGCTGCCCTCTTCATCCTGTCCCACAGCTTAGGATGGACATCTTAGCCCTCTCTTCCCTGAGGCCTCCAGATGCCATGGTTCTGCTCTGGAGGATAGCATTCTCATTTGCCAGCACTTGCCCTGACTACATCTGGCCTAACCCCACATATACCTCTACCATATTTACCATCAGGCCTAGCCCTGATCTCCCCAAGCCCCTTCCTTTGCCTGCTATCCTCCCCAGAACCAGGTCAGCCTTCAGAGCTTCCCAGTCAGCAAATACCTATGCCAGATTCAAGGTTTGAAGGTGCCCCAGGCAAAAGAGGGCTGATGGAGGCAAAAGAAACAGTGATCCCCATAAATATATCAATTTGCTATCTTTTGACATCACTGATTCCTCTTCTTCCTCCCAGGCCAACAGAATGACATGGGGAAATGCCATCCCAGTCCCTGACAGGCCTCAGAGTGGGGCTCCCCCAGGCCTTTACTTTCGACCTCATGTCTCTGGCTTCAATTTCCTTCCTGTTTCCACCGTCCCCCCAACTCCTCCCCACCCATATGCCCCTTTCAACAGACATCCTCTCCTCCTTCCTTCCTCCTTTCCTCCCCCTTTGCCTGGGAGCAGGGGTCCTCTTTCCTCCACCATGGACATCCTAGCCTTTTACCTCTTCTTAAACCTAGCCCCCTTGGAGATTCATGAGCAAGTCATCTGCCCTTCCCACCCATCAGCAAGGCTCTGGGGAAGAGGAGAACCCAGGGCTTCTCAAGGGGTACTACAACTCCCAAGGTACATACAAAGCAATTGTGGTGCACACTGGGAATTGTAGTCCTTGAGCTCTCAATTTGGCTGAGTCTGGAAGTGTTTCTTGATGAGGGTGAAAACCAGAACTGGGATGGGTTGGAATGTGGGTACCCTCTGCATCCCCCCACTTTATTCTTGCTATCGCATTGCCATGGGATGCCATGTACCTATGACTGACATCCATCTCCCTTGCTGAGACATGCTACCCGTCCTCACCTTAGGGCCCCACCCAAAAGATGCCCACACCCTGCCCTGCTGTCCCTGGCAGGGGTGAAACAGAGGGGCCCCATGAACTCCCTCCCTGCCCCCTGCCCTCTAGGCTGGTTCCCTCCCTTTATGGGGATCAAAGGGCAGAGAGCAGCCCCACCCCACTCCCTCGCAGGCTGCAGGCACTAGGGCTCTCAGGAATTGCAGGGACTTTGGTGCCCAAGCAAATGCTTGGGCAGGGGGAATGCCGGGAGGTTGGCACCTGGTGGTAGGGAGAGACACTGGCCCCCACCCTGGGGTGTGGAGCCTTCATTAACTGCTCACAGGGCTGTCCATTGCCTCCTAGGCTCTCCCTGTGTAGGCCCTGACCAGTGTGCTACATCTTGAGGGGGTGGCTTGAGAACAGGGTCTTAGGCCTTATCTGTAGGGCCTAGGGGCCTGGGCCCGTCAGACTGGCACCAAGGCACAGGGTGACCCTCCCCCACCTCAGGCCCACAGTTGGCATGGGGCGCTGGGAGCAGGGGGGTAGGAGGGAGAGGAGGGCAGGACTGCCAGCATCCTGGTGGGTAGGTGCCAACCGGGCCGGGAGCTGGTGAGGGGCAGCAGGCCAGCGGCATTGAGCCAGCAGCTGTTGGGGGAAAGGGGAGGGGATACTTTAGGGGGCATTTCTATGGTACCCCCAAGCCTAGCAGGACTTGGGATGGCCTAGTGTCTGGGGGACACTAGGGCACTCCTCATTCCAGGAATAAGGGACCCCAGGAGTTGTTTAAGTGAAACTTGGTGGCCCATCCATGTCTGGGCTCAGAGCCCTCCTGAGTTGCCCCTCAGGCCCAGGCGGGTCCCACCCAACCGGCCAGGGTGGCAGCAGCTTGCGCAAGGGGTGGGGCTAGGCGCTTCCCAGCAGATGCCCCCTCCCGGCTCCTTCCTCTTTCGGTGCCCACAGCTCCCCCAATCTGTCTATCCCCCTCAGGCCAGCTCTGTACCCCCTGATCCCCCTGGCTATTGGGGGCTGGCATGAGTGCTGCCCCCTGGCCTGGTTGGCAGGGGTTGGCGCCCGGGCAAGGAACTGTGGTATGTGAGTGGGTTTGGGGTGAGGCTATGGGGAGGGCGGGGTGCCGCCTTGCCCAGCCCCTGAGGGCCCCAGCCCAGTACAAGGTAGGGAGAATTCGGCCAGCTCCCAGGGGGACTGAGGAGCCTGCTGGGGTCTAGAGGGCCTCCTTGTGGTCCCCATCCCACATATTCTGAGGGGCTGGGACCCAGGCACCTGTCACCCCTGGCACTGACCGTCCAGGGTTCCCCTCCTCCCTCTTCTGGCCACTGCCACCTCTGTCCCCTCCCCTCCCTTCTTCCTTCTCCTGGTCCCACCTCCAGTAGCCTCTCCCATTGCTCCTCCTCATCTCTGTCCTCCTGGACTGTCCCAGCTCCTACCTTTCCTACCCCTCACCTTTTTCCTCTTTTAGGACTGAGTAAGGACAGGAGCGGGTGGGTTCTGCTGGGGCTTCAGGCATCACAGGCAGAGACTCTGGGCCCTCTCCCACGCCGCCAGCCCTCCGGTAACCCCTCCCTCCAAGCTGGGGGGAGGGGGGACAGCACCCAGAGGGTTAAGGCTGTAGGGGGGAGGGGCTGGGCCAGGTCGTGGGCGGCCCCTTTGAAGGAGGGAGCTGGAGCGGGGAACAGCCACCCTACCTCCCCCCAAGCCTGGCCCTCCCCCACCTGTCCCAACCTGCTGCCCCCAGGGGCCAGGAGGAGTTGCCGCCAGGCCCCTCAGCATTCAGGTGAGTAGGCCCTGCTCTGGCTTGGGAGATCAGGCCCCAGGGGGGCTTGGAGGCCTAGAATTAGCCTAGGGTCAGAGGACTGAAAAACAGGCCAGGAAGAGGGTGCCCAGACTTCACAAGAGAGTTTAGGGAACTGAGGGCTTGAGAAGCGGGAATGTGGGGAGGCTTCAGTGTCTAAGGGGACCCGAGCGGATCAGGAGGGGCAGAAGAGCGGCCTATAGGGACTGAGTGATTGCTGGGCCAGGCCAGAAGGCTGGTCAGGCTGGCAGAGAGCCGGGCTCCGGAGATCGGGCTGGGGTGTCCTCTGGGGCTGGGGGGCTCAGGTTTCTGCCGGCGGCTTGGCGGGTGTGGGGTTACCAGCCAGCTCGGTTACCCAGCTGGAGACACTAGGCTGGGGGGAGGGGGTGGGCACAGGGCAGACCCTGGCACCTTGTGCGGTCTCCTCAGGCCCTAAGGGGAGCTGGCACTGTCCAGGCAGACCCTGCTGAGAATCCTGATGGCCAGAGTCTGTCCAAGTGGACAATTGCCTGGTCCAGGGTGGGCACCCTCCGGGGAAAGTCCAGCAGCTCCAGGGCTGGAAACTCTGACGGGCACAGAGGCACAGGTTGTCCCTCCACCCCCACCCCACATCCGCTCTCGCTGCAAACCCCCCTCCACCACTTGTTCTCCCCAACTGGCTCCCAAATTGTGGTCCCCTGCTTCATCCAAAAGTGGGGCGTGGATGCCCTAAACTCAACCATCTTTTGGCAAGACCAGGTGTTGGAGGGCAGGCCTGGCCCCTGATTTAATTCCTCTGCCTCTCTCCACCCCTCACATGCCTGGGGAGAAGGGAAGGGATGCTCGAAGCAGGGGGCCAATGGAGACAGTGGAGAGGTTTGAGCAAGAGAGAACCAAGGGGAAGAGAAAGGAGAGGCGGGGACAGTTCCTGGGAGGAGGCCTAGGGACACTGATGTGGTGGAGAGGGTGCGGAGTTCAAGGAGGGCTGAAGGAAGGAATGCAAAGGGTGGACTTGCGGAGGGAAGACAAGGGTCGAAGGAGGCAATGAGAACAAGGAGGCCAAGAGAAGGGCAAGAGTGAAGACTGGCTGATGGCAGGGAATACCCAAAGGTGGTGGTGCGAAGGCTGGGAGAGTTGCCCCCATTCCTTCCTCCGCCATCTTTTATCTCCCTCATATTTCCCTTGATGGAGACTAAGGGGCTATGGGCAAGGGCTTGTGTCATGGAAAGAAAATGTAGGGAAGCATTAAGGTCTACCTCATTTCAGGAGCCCCAGAACCAGGACTGGGGGATTTGGAGCTGGGCAGAGACTTAACCCCCACAGCACCGGGAAGCAGCCAACTCCCCTCGCCTCCTTCCCCCTTCGTGGCTTGCGGTCTCTCTTCCCCGCCTCGGCCCCCAGGAAGTGTGAGTGCTGGGGGTGGTGAGGTTAGGAGGGGAAGCGTCATATGGGGGATGGGGAAGGCATGCACAAGCTTGGAGGGGCTGGGGTGGGGAGAGAAGAGCTCCATAAATGTCAGAGCATCCCTGGGCAAAGAACCTCTTCTTTGAAGCCCTTCTAGTCCTCATGTGAGAAGAGGTTCAGCCCCTTTACCTTCCCTCCCCAACTGGGCAATCCAGATGGCTTCGGCCCCTGGGCCCCAGAGGCCCTGAGAAGTGGTGGAGGAAGCTGGAGAATAAGAATTCCTGGGTCCCTTAGGACTTTGGACTGGCTGTCCAATTTCCCCACCCCCCCCGGTCCAGACGCAGGCCAAAGCCCTGGCTTCGTGCAAACTTAGTTCCAAAAAAACAGGAAGAGAACCTGAGGCTGGAGTTGGGGTGGGGGTTGGAGGGAGAAAGGAGACAGAAGTAAGGGGGAGGGGTGGCCAGCCAAGACACCAGGAGCGTTGGGAAGAGCCTCAGGTCTCTCCATCATCCCTGGCAGGAAGATGTTACAGCCTGGTCCTCATCCTCCCTCACCCCAAGCTGCTGCTCCTGGAGAAGCCTGGCCAGGCCCCTCTCAGGCTCCCTGGCAGAGCCTAGAGGTAGGGGCCTTGGAACCTGGGGAGGGGGGGCTCTGTGTGCCTGTGTCTCAGGCCCATATCTATTTTCTCCGCCGCTAATCCTGGTTCTGCCTGCTGCCCCCCACACTAAGCCTCACTCCCCTAATCCCCAGGGTGGGGAAAGGGGGGCCAGCTTTACTCAGCTGCCCTATTCAGGGCCTCCTATCCCTGCCCTTCGGCTGGCTCAAGCCAGCAGTGTTGGCCCTAGTGGCCCCCAGCCCTGCACTGGACCCTGCCTGAGGTCAGCATCTGGAAAGAGTTCCTGTCTCCCTTTTCTTTCCAAGACCGGGCCAGTGGCCTCCACCTTTTGGTTTCTTGGTGCTGGACATACCCTGCCAGGTGCCCTTGAGCACTGAAGGGTAGGTGATAGGCACTTCCACCTTTACCCCCTCCCAACTTTCTCACCCTGAAGTCTTCCCCCAACCAAAGATAGGGCAGGCTTGACTCAGGGCCCAGTTTCAAGAGAGCTGCCCACCGGCTTGGCCGGTCTAGCAGGCCTGACAGTGAGGGGAGCCTGGGGGGGTGGCGGGAAAGAGGGGAGTGATGGGGCGGGGCCCCCAGTTCTTCCCCCTACCAGGCAAACAGACCAAACAGACCTTGCCCGGTTCCCTGGCACAGCTGCACCCCCAACCACCACACACGCCCATGCCCACAAGGTCTTAGCAAGAGGGGGCATGCCAGACTGGGTGGGGATGGGCCGCCTTCATGGGGCGTCAGGGGACTGGGCCCTCTGGGATGCAGAGGTGGGAAAGGTGCCCAAGGTGGGGTGGGCACCCTGGCACCAGTGCCCTACCCTGGCAGAAAGAAGGGATGCCTTCGCCCCACCCATCCCTCCCAGATGATGGGCCTAGGAGGGCCCCTTGGCCTGGTTGGCACCACCATAGCTCCAGGTGGCACCTATATTGGCATGGGTGCTAGAGCCCTGGGTAAGGGGAGTTTCCCAGAAGCTAGAGAACCTTATGAATACCCTCTCCTTCCCACGCATGTCCTCTGCCTCTCCCCCTCTTTCATTGCTACCTCTTGGCCATGGGCATTGGATTTGGGCCTAAGGAGTTAAACACCCACCCTTGCCCAATCCCTGTGTGAGTTGCGTGGTGAACGAGCCTGAGCCTGTGACCTGACAGTGAGGTCAGCCAATCAGCGCCCCCACCACACCAAGTTGCCACGGAGACCGGCCCTGGGGTGGGAGAAAGGAGGCGGGCTTAGCAGCGGGAATGGGTGGGGTGGGCAGGGAAGGAGGGAGAGGGATGGGGTGAGCCACGTGCCTGCCAGTGCCCAGCTCCCAGCCAATGGACAGCGAGGACAGCCCCACCCATCCCCCTTAGGAAGGACAGGATCCACTTGGGCCCAGGAGGGTGCCTACTGCTGCTTAAGTGGCTACAGCCACTGTTGCTGCTGCTCCTCCTGCTGCTGCTGCCCACCTGGTTTTTGTTTGCTCCCAAGTCTGGGGGCCATTTGCCACTTGTACCATTTGTAAAGTACAGTCAGGAGGATTAAAGGGAGCAGGGAGAGCTCTCAGATGGCTTGGTTCCTAGGGAGAGAAGTGGTTTGAGGACTTAAGGTGGAAACAGGTGGGCTATCTAAGGGTGCCTAGATGTGGCTTACAAGCAAAGACGGACATGCGGGTGCTGCTCACCTAAGGTTTCTGTGTAGGAGCCCTGGCCTTGCAATGAAGGGGGCAGGCAGGGAGGCAGACACAGAGAATGCAGTTCTTGTGTCCTAAAGAGAAAATTTGTGGCTGGGCGCGGTGGCTCAAGCCTGTAATCCCAGCACTTTGGGAGGCTCAAACGGGCGGATCACGAGGTCAGGAGATCGAGACCATCCTGGCTAACACGGTGAAACTCCGTCTCTACAAAAAAATACAAAAAACTAGCCAGACGGGGTGGCAGGCATCTGTAGTCCCAGCTGCTCGGGAGGCTGAGGTAGGAGAGTGGCGTAAACCCGGGAGGCAGAGCTTGCAGTGAGCTGAGATCCGGCCACTGCACTCCAGCCTGGGCGACAGTGCGAGACTCCATCTCAAAAAAAAAAAAAAAAAAAAAAATTTGTGGCTTAACTCCCCCATTCACTCCCCCACCCCCCAAAAAAAAAACCTTTCCCCATCAATGGCCAGGGCTGAACAGCTGCTGACGCGGCAGAGGGGACCCTGACAAAATATCAGTGGGACTTGCCCTAAGGATCAGCAGGGGTAGTCTTTAATATTACATACGAGGAACAGGCCTCCTCAGGAAAGGAAGTGACTTATCCAAAGTCATGTAGCTAGTAGTAGCCTGGTTCCCTCAGGGTGATTTGAGGGAGGGAGGCTGACCTGTCCCCAAGTAGTTTTCTTAACAGAGGCCATCTGTATAGTGGAATCTGACCCCAGGCTAGGCCAAGGCCAGAACATTTATTGAATCCCCACTGCGTATCAGGCATTGTGCCATATTTGGTCTCATTTAACCCTCACCACAACTCTAGGAGTCAGGTGGAATTATCCTATATTACAGACGAGGAAGGCGGCTCAGAGATTAAATCACTTGTTTAAGGTCATGGAGCTAACTGGTGGCAGAGACAGGATTCAAACTCAAACCTGGCTGACTCCAGAGCCCAGCTCTTTCCAGGCCCCGGCACTGTCTCCAGTTGCTCCAGACCCACAAAATGTCAGGGCTGAAGGGCTGAGCCATTGGGGCCACTACTTCCACCCCCTCCTTGCACAGCTGAGGAAATGGAAGCACAGAGAGAAATGACTTTCCCAAGGTCATTCAGCAAGATAGTGGCAGAGCCAGGATTTAAAGCAGGTCTCACCCCCTTCCAGGCCCCAACCCCTGCCCACACCTCTGCCAGCCTTGGGATGGCTGGCTGCTCTGCACCCACCTCCTGTGGCTGGGCGTTGGAGGGTAAAGGATAGAGAGCAGGACCAAGGCCCTCTGGAGATGTGGCTCTCCTGGAATACGGAGAGAGGGGTGGCAGTAGCTGAGGGGGAGTTGGGGGGTGGGACTGGAACTTGGCCTATTGGCAGTGGGGGAGGGGGCGGGGGCGATGCTTATCTGTGCGGGGCAGGAAGCAACCGCGCCAGCCAGTGACACCCCAGCAAAGGGTGGCTGCTCCTTGGCCCCATGGGGGAGGGGAGGATGTGGGGGGAGGGATGCTGGGAGCTGTGTTTCCCGTTTGGCCTCAAGAAGCGGGGGATCTAGAAGGGGAGATGAACCTTTGGTAGCCAGGGGAGGGGCACGAGGAGGAAGAGGATGATGCTTGGAAGCTGCCTTCTCTTGTTTGTATATGTTTTACAGTGTCCTAGCTGCTTTGGAGAGAGATAACTTGAGTTAAAGCACCTGTCTGCCTGGCCTCCAGCAGATATTGGTCCAGTGTGAGTCTGAACTCTCTCATTGGCCTCTCCCCAGGTTATGAGGAGGTTTCACTACAAAGACCGTTACCTCACTTTTCAAATGACTGAGGCCAGCTGCCAGTACCACCCCTGGTCCTTCAGCCAATTCTTTATGAAGCCTGAACCAGGACCCAGGCATCTTAGCTCCTAGTCCACTGCTCCTTCCAAAGAGATGGGGAAGGGGGCAGGTGACACAGATGGACCTCTATGAAAAGGCCAGAAAGGCAGGGCTCCTGCTGCCACAGAGGCAGAATAGAACAGTGTAGTGGTTAGGAACAAGGACCGGGCCCACTGCCTGAATTCAAATACTGTTCTGCACTTAACTTGGAAAATCACTTCACCTGTCTGAACCTCAGTTTCCTTGTCTGTGAAACAGATGATGATCATACTTCGGAGGGTTTTGGAAGATGAAATGAGTGTAAAGTACTCAGAAGGGTGACTGGCATGTAGTCATCCTTCAATAAGTATTGGCTAAAGTTGGTCCTCTTTCCCCAGACCCCTATGGGCTGAGCGCTCTTAACCTCCCCTCTATTTGACTCTGCAGGAGAAGATGGGGAGCCCCGAGGATGACCTGATTGGGATTCCATTCCCGGACCACAGCAGTGAGCTCCTGAGCTGCCTCAATGAGCAGCGCCAGCTGGGCCACCTATGTGACCTCACCATCCGGACGCAGGGCCTTGAATACCGCACCCACAGGGCTGTGCTAGCTGCCTGTAGCCACTACTTCAAGAAGCTATTCACTGAGGGCGGTGGCGGAGCTGTCATGGGGGCCGGGGGCAGCGGGACAGCCGCTGGGGGAGCAGGAGCAGGCGTGTGTGAGCTGGACTTTGTAGGGCCAGAGGCACTAGGCGCCCTCCTTGAATTTGCCTATACAGCCACACTGACCACCAGCAGCGCCAACATGCCAGCTGTGCTCCAGGCTGCCCGCCTGCTGGAGATCCCGTGTGTCATCGCTGCTTGCATGGAGATTCTGCAGGGCAGTGGGCTAGAAGCTCCCAGCCCAGACGAGGATGACTGTGAGCGAGCCCGCCAGTATCTGCAGGCCTTTGCCACAGCCACAGCCTCTGGAGTTCCCAATGGTGAAGACAGTCCTCCACAGGTGCCCCTCCCACCACCTCCACCACCGCCACCTCGGCCTGTTGCCCGCCGCAGCCGCAAGCCCCGGAAAGCTTTCCTGCAAACCAAGGGGGCCAGAGCAAACCACCTAGTCCCTGAGGTGCCCGCAGTACCTGCCCATCCCTTGACCTATGAGGAGGAGGAGGTGGCGGGTAGAGTGGGCAGCAGTGGGGGCAGTGGGCTGGGGGACAGCTACAGCCCTCCCACAGGAACCGCCTCCCCTCCTGAGGGGCCCCAGAGCTACGAACCCTATGAGGGTGAGGAAGAAGAAGAGGAGCTGGTATATCCCCCAGCCTATGGGCTGGCGCAGGGTGGCGGGCCCCCGCTGTCCCCAGAGGAGCTGGGCTCAGATGAGGATGCCATCGATCCTGACCTGATGGCCTACCTAAGCTCCCTGCACCAGGACAACCTGGCACCAGGCCTGGATGGCCAAGACAAGCTGGTGCGCAAACGCCGCTCCCAGATGCCTCAGGAGTGTCCTGTCTGCCACAAGATCATCCATGGGGCGGGCAAACTGCCTCGCCACATGAGGACCCACACAGGCGAGAAGCCCTTTGCCTGCGAGGTCTGCGGTGTTCGATTCACCCGGTGAGCAGCAAGTGGGGAAGGGCCCGGCAGGGGTCGTGGGTAGGGGACAGGGTGGGAGGAGAGGGGGAAGGAGTTAGGAGACCCGAGGTGGAGGTAGGTGGTCGTGGAGGGACTGGGACATGAGTGGGTTACTGGAATGAGGAGAGCAGAATAAAACAAGCCAGCGGGGGGTGGGTCTGGAGCATGAAGGATTTGGTGCCCAGGAGGGCAGTGCTGGAAGCAGAGGAGTGGATAATGTCAAGGCCTTGTTAAGCTAGAGGTGAGCCAGCAGGGTATCCTGGGGCAATAGTGGGGTAACAAATGGTGAGGGACAGGGATGGGACAAGGCCAGGGTGGTATGACCAGAAGGAGCCAGGGATCCCATCCTGAACACCTCCCTGCCCCTCACCCCTGCCTGTGCCAGGAACGACAAGCTGAAGATCCACATGCGGAAGCACACGGGAGAGCGCCCCTACTCGTGCCCGCACTGCCCAGCCCGCTTCCTGCACAGCTACGACCTCAAGAACCACATGCACCTGCATACGGGGGACCGGCCCTATGAGTGCCACCTGTGCCACAAGGCTTTCGCCAAGGAGGACCACCTGCAGCGCCACCTCAAAGGCCAGAACTGCCTGGAGGTGCGCACCCGACGGCGCCGCAAGGACGATGCACCACCCCACTACCCGCCACCCTCTACGGCTGCTGCATCCCCCGCTGGCCTCGACCTCTCCAATGGCCACCTGGACACCTTCCGCCTCTCTCTAGCTCGATTCTGGGAGCAGTCAGCCCCCACCGGGCCCCCGGTCTCTACCCCGGGGCCCCCTGATGATGATGAGGAGGAAGGGGCACCCACCACACCCCAGGCTGAAGGTGCTATGGAGTCCTCTTAAAGAGGGACGAGGGCCAGGCTGAAGCAGCACAAGGCCGGGGACACCCATGCCAAGCAGTGGGAGCACGCAGGACAGACACAGCAGGGGTCTGGGGCACGGAGCCTTGCTGGTGTCAGCATCAGCCCTTCCTCCCAGAGCCCTCATTCCAATTCCGAGCTAAGAAGGTATTGGGGCAGAGGCTCCCCAAATTGGGGTGATCCCCCAAGGAGTGATACATATATTGTGTATATATTTACAGCTCTATTGTAAAAGTGGGGTCCCTGTCCCCAGCTGCTCCTGGGGAGTAGAAGCAATAATGTATTTCTGATTTGTGGGTCCCACTTCGGCTATGCGGGTTTCTAGGGGGTGGGGGCTTGGGACCAAAGCCTTGCCCCGCCCCTCTGCCCCTTGGGGGTTTTGGCTGTGTAAGGGGGTGAAGGACTGCCCCTCCCTTCCGAGACCCCTCCTTCCTGGTTTCTGTTCCTTTTTCCTGGCAGTGAATTATGCAAAGGGGGCCGGCAAAGGAAGGGTAGGTGGGGGAAAGCCAGGTGGAAGCTTGAAAGACTGGGGGACTGGGCCTGTAAGGAAGGAGCCATCCCAGTCCCCCTCCGCCCTGCTCCCGGCGCTGAGTCATGGGGTCGCGGAGAAGAAGGGGGCAGGGTGGCCTGATTGGCTCGCCCGCCCCTGGGGGCAGTGGAGAGGGGCCCCGCCCAGCTAGGGGAGCCGCTCCGTTCCACTCCCCTCCCTGTCCCTCCCTCCCCGCGGCCCTGGGCAGGGAATGTCTTGTTCCCGCCGCTCCCTCCCCGGGGCCAGAGGGCAGGGCGGGCCGGGCGGCGTCCTACCCTCTTCTCCTCCTCCCCATCTCCTCCCCGCCCAGGTGCGAGCCGGAGCCGCCGCCACCACTGCCGCCCCTGACTCACGCCGCCCCCGGGCTGGCGCAGCGAAGGGTGTGGGACAGGGTGAGGGGTTGGAAGAGCCTTGTGGAGAGCGGGCGAGCCGGCGCCATCTGGCGGCCATGCCCTGAGCGGGCGAGCGCCCCCCGCGGCTACTGGAGCGAGCTGTCTTCTCCTCAGCCACCCCAGCTGGTGAGCGGCGCCCCCTTGCCAAGGCAGTGGGCACAGAACTTCTCGCTTGGCCGCAGGGAAAGGGGCTGCGGACCTGTGGGAAAGTGATCCCCTTCCCAGATCCTTGCCAGCTGGGCTTCCTGTCAGGCAGGGGAGAATAATCCCCTCACTCTTCTCTTAGGATTGAATCCACCCCCATTCTGTACATAGCCTCTTCTGTTGGTCTTGTTGAAATCTAGTTTCAGATTTTTAACTACCCAATTCTGCTGGGGGTGGGGGACACCCCCCCTTCCTCGCTGGGTGCTGGACCCCTTTTGCAGCCTGGGCTCTGCCTTGCACTATTTCCCCTTCCTGGCCTGACGGCTCCTCCCCCTCCTTAAAAGGGGCAGGTTCAGGGGCCCGGTGCTCTTCCTCCCTTCCATGCACCCCCATGCCCATTTGCACAGCTGCCCAGGTACCCCTAACAGTGGGGAGGGGTCACAGGGAGGGGGTAGCGGGACCAGTCCCTGTATCTATTTAAAAAGTGATGATGTAATATATTGGGGTGGCAGGGAGGTCGGGTTGTCCTGGGCCTCATCTTAGCATTTCAGGTGATGGGGGGAGCCCAGGGCTGGGGAGACCTGGGGCCCAGCCCCAGAGAGTGGGGACAATGTGGCCTCCCTTCTCCCTACTTTCGGCTTTCCCAGTCAGTGCCTTAGGGGGAGAGGCACTCCCCCCCTCCTATTCCCTTCCCCCCATCCCAACCCCCCGACCAAGGGTGTAAGCGACAGGAAGAAATAATAATAATTTAAGATTCACACTTGTGTCCACTTTTGGTTTATTTGTGGGGTAGGTGGGAAGGATCAGGAGGAGAGGGAGGTGCGAGAGGGACTGAGGGTTCTGAAGCTGGAGTGGGGGCTGCTTTGGGGGCGGAGGATGTCTCAGGTGGTCTGTGGGGCTCAGGGCTGGTGAGAATGCTAATAGGCTGATGGGCTTCAGGTAAGGGCTGCTGCCCGTGCTTCCTCTGCTGAGGCCCCTTCTCCTCATCCAGGTCACTAGTGAGGAGAGGAAGGGTGTGGCTGGATCACCCACCTTCTGTCTTCACAGGTGCATCCCTGCCCCCTGCCCTGCCCCATCTGTTCAGATCCAGCTCCTGTTCTTTATGAGGAACTCCTGCTCTCTCAGACCCACGAGGCATACCAGCCCATGGCTGTAGATATTTTCTGATTTTAGGCTGATGCTGAGCGGGGGCAGTGACTTGCCTGAGGCCACATGGCTAGGAAGGGCGGAACCACTAGTGACCTCAGTGGTCACACCTGCTCAAGGCTCAAGCTGTCCCCTCTGCTGACCCAGCTTATCCTTTCACTGGGCCCTCTAGAACCTCTGAAAAGAAAGCTTTGCTTCCCCTTCAACCTCTCGACTCATCACGACCTCCACCGTCCCATTCACACTGGAATGTGCCCACTGGACAGTTTTATTTGCAGTCCTCCCAAGAGGAGGTAGCTTAACCTTCTCAAACCCAGCTGGCCCCTAGTGATTTTTGCAAAGCCCCTGGCTGCCATGACAGCTATACAACCAGTGCTGTGGCTGTCTCCTTAGGCCTGCCAGACACCTGCCACATCTGTTTAAGATGCCGGCTCTGGACTCCTGCTGTTTGTATGGTCCTACAACCTCCTCGTTAGAGGACCCATCCAATTCTCTGGCCTCTCAATCCCTAACCTCCTTGGTCCTATTGACTGTCATCTCTGTTCCCACTCAGACGTCCTCCTCAGCCTTGGCCCTTCACTGGATTCATTCCAGAGTTCTTCCCTGGCCATGGCCCCCTCTCTGAGCCCCTCCTGTTCAGGCAGCTCTCCCTCCTGGCCACTGCCCCTGTTCTAACACGTCATCAAGACAGAGACCCTGGGCTGCCCCCAGGGACCTTAGCCCCTCCTCTTCACCAGTCATCTTAGACACTCTTACCAAAGACACCTCAATTCTCACTCCATCTTGTCCTCCTGACCTGCCCAGAAAAAGCCCTCCACCCGTGAATCCTATTCATGGCTACCACACATGCCAGAGAAAATCACATAACCAAGCGCACTGGAGCAATCATTACAGGTTACGGCTTCCAGCATCATCTGAGCCTTTGACGCTACCTGGAAATCCCTTAACCTCCCCAGTCGGCTTCTTTGCACACTTGCCACAGTAGTTCTTTCAACCTCTACCACCCACTCCTTGAAATCTTCATTCCACTCCCAGCCGCCTGCTCTGCTCTCTCAGCAGGTGCTCTTGCCTCCTCCTCCCCAGAGAGAAGCAAGGCCTCCAGGCTGGAGTGGGCTCAGCTGCTCAGGGGAAAGTATACTCTCCCCTCTGCCTCTGCCAGCCTGCTCCTTTCTAAGGCAGGCCACCTGGTCCACCTGGCCCTGGAACCCAAACCTCCCTCCCCAATGCTCTTTTACACTGCCTAAATGCTCAAATCTTCCTGTCCTTAGATCTAGAAAACGCTTTTAGTTTTTAGCTGACTCCCCTTCAAGCTACTTTCTTGCTCTGTGAAGCTAACTCTGTCTTTCTCTTCACCATCAAGCTTACATTTTTTCAAACTACAGCATTCATTAGATGAAAAGCATTATCAAACTCCTGGCAACAGTGATGTAGGAGCCACATACCATATTTCTGAGTCCTTTTATTTTGCATGTATGTATGTACGTATGTATGTATTTAGAGACGGAGTCTCTCTCTGTCACCCAGGCTGGAGTGCAGTGGCGCGATCTCGGCTCACTGCAACTTCCGCCTCCTGGGTTCAAGTGATTCTCCTGCCTCAGCCTCCCAAGTAGCTGGGATTACAGGCGCCTGCCACCATGCCTAATTTTTTGTATTTTTAGTAGAGACAAGGTTTTACCATGTTGGCCAGGCTGGTCTCAAACTCCTGACCTCAAGTGATCCACCTGCCTCAGCCTCCCAAAGTGCTAGGATTATAGGTGTGAGCCACCGTGCCCAGCCTTTCTGAGTCTTCTTTACCTGACAGCCCTCAACCCATCATGACAGATCCAGTTTTGGTCTTCCCAATGCCATGAAAAACATTCCCACAAGCCACTCCAGTGATTTCCTAACTGCCTGTCACCTGTCTTCACATGATCCTACTTGATTTCTATTTTTTTTTTTAATCTTCTCATTTTTCGAGACTAGGTCTTGTACTATTGTCCAGGCTGGAGTACAGTGGCACAATCTTGGCTCACTGCAGTCTCGGCCTCCCTGGCTCAGTGATCCCTCCCACCTTAGCCTCCTTAGTAGCTGGGACTAAAGATGTATGTCACCATGTCCAGCTAATTTTTATATTATTACTTATTTATTTATTTATTTATTGAGACCAATCCTCCCTCTGTCGCCCAGGCTAAAATGCAGTGGCACAGTCTTAGCTCAATGGAACTTCTGCCTCCCAGGTTCAAGCAATTCTCCTGCCTCAGCCTCCTGAGTAGCTGGGACTACAGGTGTGTGCCACCATGCCTGGCTGATTTTTGGAGTTTTAGTAGAGATGGGGTTTCACTATGTTAGCCAGGCTGGTCTTGAACTCCTGACCTTAAGTGATCCTCCCGCCTCAGCCTCCCAAAGTGCTGGGATTACAGGCGTGAGCCACCCTGCCCTGCCAAGTTTTTGTATTTTTAGTAGAGATGGGATTTTGCCATGTTGCCCAGGCTGGTCTCAAACTCCTGGACTCAAGAGATCGGCCCACCTGGGCCTCCCAAATTGCTGAAATTACAGGTGTGAGCCACTGTGCCCATCCCCCCACTTGATTTCATAAGTTTGCCTCTCCTGCTTTCTTGAGCCTCTCCCCTCCCTGTCCCCTCCCACTCTCCCGCCATGCCCTCTGCCAGGATGATCTAGCTCATCCTCTCTCTTACAGTCTCTAGCTCAGCCACCCCCCAAAAATATACCTCCAGCCCGGAGCCCTGCCCTTTTCTAACTACCCCCCTGGGCATCTCCAGCTGGATGCCCTACAGACACCTCAAAGATCTCAAACTGGGCCAGTCGTCTTTCACCAGAACCTGTTTATCTTCCTGCCCTAACACCTGCCCAGGCCCAAGCATAGAAATCCCAGTCACACTCAGCACCTCAGTCCTGAGGCCATCACGAACTCCTAGACTAAGACAAGCTCCTCTCTGACCTCCCTGCTCCTGCCCAACCTCCACTCTGCCTTCTTCGTTTATGGTCTTAAAAGACAAATATGAGCATATCACTTTCCAACCTAAGCTTTTCAAATGACAAGTTAAGGTTCTTGCCCCTCTCTTCCCACCTTGACTTCCAACCTCATCTCCCAGCATTCTCTGAGGTCTCTACCCAGTCACACCCATCCCTTGGGCTCTACCCTTCTGAATGCCTCACATTCTCCAAACCCACACAGGCCTCCCCTTGGAATGCTTTCCTCTACTTCTCAGCCTAACAAACCACCAAGTTGCACCCAAAATCCAGCCCATGGCCAGGCACCATGGCTCATGCCTATAATCCCATAATCCCAGCACTTTGGAAGGCCAAGGTGAGAGGATGGTTTGAGCTCAGGAGTTTCGAGACCAGCCTGGGCAACATAGTGAGACCCCCGTCTCTACAAAATAATAATAATAATAAAATAATAATAAGCCAGGCATGGTGGTGTGCCTGATGTCCCAGCTACCCAGGAGACTGAGGTGGGAGGATCACTTGAGCCCAGGAGGTTGAGGTTGCAGTAAACTGGGATTGCGCCACTGCATTCCAGCCTGGGTGACAGAGTGAGACCCTGTCTCAAAACAAAACAAAACAAAACAAAAATCCAGCTCATTTATCACCTCTTCTATGAAGCCTTCATTAATATGCCCCCTTTCCCAAATTGGCTGTTGTGTCCTCTGTGCTGTCCAGAGTGTACTTCACTCCTTTATCAGGGTACTGTCCACCCTGTTATCTATTCGATGTCACTCTCCCCAAGGGCATGGTGAGCTCCTCCAGGGTCACGGTGCTAACACAGAGCAGCCGCTTGGCAAACCTCAGTTACTTCCCCTCCCCTCATGTCTCTCTCAAGCCCTGGCAAAGGTCCAGACACTCAGGAAGGCCTTTGTAAATGGAACAGAACCTGCTTAGGCCTCACAATTCCCAGGTGCCAACTCCTGCTTCCTGCTCACCTGGACTCGGAAGTGGACTCCACTGAGAGGCTCCTGCCGAGCGCTTCTTGGAGCGGTTGCTGCAGTAACCATGCCTGCTCAGGGTCCTTCCATTGAGCTGCGGCCAGCCATAGCTGAGGGCCCTCCTCATCGCTGGAGTCCCTGGAGAAGACTCTCATCTCAGTGGCCCGCAGACATCCTGGGAGAAGGGTGGCTACTTCCACTGCCCCCACAGACTCCAGCCACCCCATGTCACTGAAAGACTCACAGCTCCAGGTCTAGGTCCCCCTGGTAGGAGAGGGGAGATGCACACACAGAGCAGGTATTGTCCAGGAGGCGGAAGCAAGTGAGGCAGTAGAGACCTGGCGGAGGCCAGGGGGAATGGAGGTGAACCCGAGCTCACCCACCCACCCTCTGTGCTTCCTGGCTGCCAGCCCCTGCCTCCCCTCACACCCCTGGAGGAACCATCCTTGTCAAGGGGTGCATACTAGGGGACTGCTGCAACGTCACTTGCACATAAATCCTATTCATAAATACCCGGGAAAATAAAGGCAAGCATGGAGAAAATGAGCTACCTGAGGGCTCTGTGTAAATGAGAACATGCATAGTAGTGAAGGGAGGGGCACAAAAGGTGAGGTACAAGAGAAGTCCATCAAGGAAGGACCACAGTGGATTGTCATATGCAAGTGGGGTAAGTCTGAGCAGCGAGAGGCACATGCCCCAGCGGGTCTCACCTTGGCAGCCCGGGGTACTGCAGGACACAATGTTCTCCATGTCTCCCTCATCCTGGGGCTGCCCACAGCCCAGGCAGTAGGCCTGATGCAGCCAAAAGTGGCTGACAAATGGACCTAGGCAAGGGCACCTAAGAAAGGGGTCACAGACACTAAGCAGGCCAGACCAGACAGCTTAAGCCTCCCCACTCCAGCACCAACCTCCAAATGGCAGGGAGGACTTTCTGACTTCCTGCAGTACATCCTCCATCCCTCTGACTTCAGCAGCAACCGCTCCATGGCTCTGCCTTCCTTCCTCCCTTCACTCCTCACCCCTAAGAATTCCCATCTCTCACGGCATTAAGGGCATGCAATGGGCATCCTCTTCAACCAAATCTCTTGACACTTAGAGAGGACAGAAATCCATTCCGACTCCTGGCTCTTTTTCTTTCGCCCTTGCCCCACCCCTATAGGAAAGACAGTGGCCTCACCGACTGGCCAGCACTAGGAAGGCACTTCTGTGGCCCTGGTCAGCCGCCCGCCGCCTCACTGATCGGTGCAGGGCAGCCAACAGATTGGTTCGGCGGCTCAGAAGTATGTTGTACAGGTAGGAGATCCTCTCCTGGTGCGGGGAGATCAGGGATGGGGTCCCACTTGACCCTGTTTTGTCTGCCTGGAATGCCCTCTGCGTCCATCTCCACTCCCTACCTTTTCCTTCTGCCCAACTCCTATGAATCCCTCTAAGTTTGGCTCAAATGCCCTTTCCTCTGGGAAGTCTTCTGGACTTGCCCAGGTGGAGTTACCACTCTCTCCTCTGGTTTTCCATAACACTTTTATTCATTCCTAAATAAAAGTGCTTTTTAAATTACAATGTCTTGTTAAAAGCTTGTTAAAAGGTGACCTCAGGATCACCTGAGGTCGGGAGTTCAAGACCTGCCTGACCAACATGGAGAAACGCTGTCTCTACTAAAAATACAAAATTAGCTGGGGTGGTGGCACATGCCTCCACCAGTTACTCGGGAGGCTGAGGCAAGAGAATCACTTGAACCTGGGAGGTGGAAGGTGCGGTGAGCTGAGATCGTGCCTTTGCACTACACCCTGGGCAACAAGAGCGAAACTCCGTCTTAAAAAAAAAAAAAAAAAAAAGGAAAGGAAAAAAAGCTTGTCTGGCCTGCCTCAAGTCTGTGAGCTCCAGACTGTGTCTGGTTCATCTCGGCATCCTTGGAGACCAGCAGAGAGATAGGGGAATATAGTAGATGCTCAGTAAATGATTAGTAAATGAGTAAACCAATGGTGAGGGTTTTTTGTTTGTTTGTTTTGTTTTGTTTTTTGAGATGGAGTCTTGCTCTATGGCCAGACTGGAGTGCAGTGGCGCAATCTCTGCTCACTGCAACCTCCACCTTCCGGGTTCAAGTGATTCTCCTGCCTCAGCCTCCCGAGTAGCTGGGACAACAGGCACGCGCAACCACGCCCAGCTAATTTTTGTACTTTTAGTAGAGACAGGGTTTCACCATGTTGACCAGGATGGTCTCGATCTCTTGACCTTGTGATCTGCCCGCCTCAGCCTCCTAAAGTGCTGGGATTACAGGCGTGAGCCACCGTGCCTGGCCCCGATGGTGAGTTTTTAATTATACCTCAACATGCCAACACTGCCCCCACCATGGTTTTTGTTTTGTTTTGCTGAGACAGGGTCTCACTCCATTGCCAGGCTGGAGTGCAGTGGTGCAATCATAGCTCATTACAGCCTTGAACTCCTGGGCTCAAGCGATCCTCCCTAGTAGCTGGGACTATAGGCACACACCACCATGCCTGGCGGGTTTTTTTTCCTTTTCTTTTCTTTTTTTTTTTTTAATAGAGACAGAGGCTCACTTTGTTGCCCAAACGGTCTCTAACTCCTTGCCTCAACCAGTCTTCCTGCCTCGACCTTCCAAAGTGCTGGGATTACGGGTGTGAGCCATGGCACCAGCTCCACTCTCCAACTCTCCCCCATCTCTCATTCCCCACCCCCCCAACACCCCTGTGATTTTAACAAAACTTTGGAGGTAAATGCTGTCTCAGGAAGCCCCACTCCAGAGGCACCATTTCTCCCAGCCCCATCTTGGGTCCAGAAGTCTGCAGTCCAGGTCATTTGCTTTGGAGTTCAACCAGAGGAGAGAGGGCTGGAGCTGCTGAAGGAATTCAGCTCCCAGAGCCAAAACAGCCAGCCACTAGCTAAGCCCCCTGGGGAGGGGGCAGGGCCTAGCTCCCAGCCCTGGACCCCTCACCTGCTCCCGGGATGGGTAGTAGGAGGCACAGATGACTCGCCGCAGCCGGCTGACATAGCTGCCAAACAGGGTGACGAAGAAGCATAGGCCATACATGACGCCTGGGAGCACAGCAGCCAGTCAGCCTCACCAGCAGGCACAGGTGTCAGCCCACCCCTGATGCCCCCCACACCCTCAGCAGTCTGCACCCCTCATTTCCTGCATGGCGTCCACTCCCCCAGGGCCCTCAGGGTGTGGTTGATACCAATGACTATGTAGCCAGTGCTGTCCGGCTCCGAGGGACGAAGGAGACAACGCCGGGACAAAATACTGATGTTGCCTTGCTGCAGGACATCAAATGCTGACACCAGGTCACGATAAATATTCCCAGCATAGCCAGTCCCTTCCACGGTTATAGACACCAACACAGGACCTGGCACAAAGACACTGTGTGAGTGACACTCATGGCAGTTGCTATGCAGAAAAGCCCACACCTTCTGGAATGAGGAAAGTGGAGCAGCGCAGGTCATAGGATGACTCAGACCCTCGGCTGGGGGCCTCTGATGCCTCAGGCACCCTCATGGTGCCCTGGCGCCTGACCTCAGTTCTGGCTCCTAGGACTGGCCCCATGGTCCAGCTAGGTGGTACTGGTGTCTGGTCTTCCTATCCAAGCCACCACATCTAAGACGACCTTAATGGTCAGTGAGTCCACCCCCCTGGCCTCCATGACCACCCAGAAGCATTTATTTATTTATTTATTTATTTATTTATTAAATTTATTTTTTGAGACAGGGTTTCACTTTGTCACCCAGGCTGGAGTGCAGTGGTGCGATCTTGGCTCACTGTAGCCTCAACCTCCCAGGTTCGAGTGATTTTCCTGCCTCAGCCTCCCAAGTAGCTGGGACTATAGGCACGTGCCACCATGCCTGGCTAATTTTTCTTTTTTTTTTTTTTTTTTTAGAGAGACAGGGTTTCACCATGCTGACCAGGCTGGTCTTGAACTCCTGAGCTCAAGCAATCTGCCTGCCTTAGCCTCCCAAAGTGCTAGGATTACAGGTGTGAGCCACCAAGTCAGGCCCCCAGAAACATTTATTGACTGAGCACTGACTGTGTAGCAGACACTTAACCAAGTGCTTTATTGTTTGGTTTGGGGTTTTGGTTTTTGTTTTTTGGGAGTTTTTTACTTTTTTTTTTTTTTTTTTTTTGAGACAGGGTATCATTCTGTAACCCAGGCTGGAGTGCAGTGGCGTGATCTCAGCTCACTGCAGCCTCCGCCTCCTAGGTTCAAGTGATTCTTGAGCCTCAGCCTCCCGAGTAGCTGGGATTACAGGCGCCCACCACCACGCCTGGCTCATTATTTTGTATTTTTAGTAGAGACAAGGTTTCACCATGTTGGCCATGCTGGTCTTGAACTCCTGACCTTAGGCGATCTGTCTTCCTCAGCCTCCCAAAGTGCTAGGATTACAGGCATGAGCCACCGCAGCTGGCTCACACTCTCAGTTAATGGCTTACCAGGCACTTGACACACTTAATTTATTTTATTTTTTTCTTCTTATTATTTTTTAGACTTAGTTTCACTCTTGTTGCTAGGCAAGTTGCTTAACCTCTTCAGCTTCAGTTTCCTCTTTTTTTGTGCTAGGATTACAGGCATGAGGCACCCACCTGGCCCCAACACACATAATCTAATTTACTCCTTACAGTGACCCAGAGAGGTTGCTACCATTATTATTCCACTGTTCAGATGAGGAAACTGGGCTAGCACAGTGGCTCACGCCTGTAATCCCAACACTTTGGAAGGCTGAGGTGGGTGGATCACCTGAGGTCAGGAGTTTGAGACCAGCCTGAGCAATATGGTGAAACCCCATCTCGACTAAAAACACAACTGGACATGGTGGCATGTGCCTGTAGTCCCTGCTACTTGGGAGGCTGAGACAGGAGAATTGCTTGAACCCGGGAGGCGGAGGTTGAAGTGAGCCAAGATTGCACCACTGTACTCCAGCCTGGGTGACAGAGTGAGTGAGACTCCATCTCAAAAAAAAAAATGCCGAGCATGGTGGCTCACACCTGTAATCCCAGCACTGTGGGAGGCCAAGGCAGGCAGATCGTGAGGTCAAGAGATCGACACCATCCTGGCCAATATGGTGAAACCCCATCTCTACTAAAAATACAAAACTAAGCTGGGCATGGTGGCATGTGCCTATAGTCCCAGCTACTCACAAGGCTGAGGCAGGAGAATCGCTTAAACCTGGGAGGTTGCAGTGAGCCGAGATGGTGCCACTGCACTCCAGCCTGGTGACAGAACGAGATTCTGTCTCAAAAAAAAAAAAAAAAAAAAGAGGAAACTGCAGCTGAAGAGGTTAAGCAACTTGCCTACTAACAGGGCCGGGCGCGGTGGCTCAAGCCTGTAATCCCAGCACTTTGGGAGGCCGAGACGGGTGGATCACAAGGTCAGGAGATCGAGACCATCCTGGCTAACACAGTGAAACCCCGTCTCTACTAAAAAAAACAAAAGACTAGCCGGGTGAGCTGGCGGGCGCCTGTGGTCCCAGCTACTCAGGAGGCTGAGGCAGGAGAATGGCGTGAACCCAGGAGGCGGAGCTTGCAGTGAGCTGAGATCAGGCCACTGCACTCCAGCCTGGGCGACAGAGCGAGACTCCGTCTCAAAAAAAAAAAAAAAAAAAAAAACTTGCCTACTAATAAAGTCACCACCTAATAAAGGACAGAGCTGGGATTTGAACCCCGGCCAATCTGACTCTAGAGCTTGCATTTTAAACTACTCTGTATGCTATAACCTTGACCTAGACACAGGTGTTACTAGGCAGAGGATAGAGTTGAAAGAGTGGCCCACTTGGGGGCTGCTGAGTAACAGTGACATGGGGACATTCAGGCAGTCACCAGGACTGAGGATGGGAAGAGGAGAAGGCTTGGGACCAGGCAGGGAGATGCAGGAGCAGGTCGAGGGGGCTGCAGTGGGTGAGTGGGAGGAGGCTGTCGTGTAGGCACTCACTGCGGGCCACAATCTCCCCCTGCAGCTGGTGCCGGGCCAGGTCAAGCACCCAGAAGACAGCATAGTCTAGGAAGACTAGGAACAGCACGAGGAGGAGGTGTCGGATAAGGTTGAAGGTCTCCAGAATGTAAAAAAACTTCTCCCATTGGGACAAGAAGATGGAGCCTGAGCAGGAGTGGGATGGTCAGGAGAATGCTCCCCAGTTCTCCCGTCCACCAGACCCCAGTTCTTGGAGAGGCCTCCTGCCCCTGATCAGGCTTGGGCCTGTCTGCTCATCGGGAATATGGAAGAGAAAAGCTGTGAGGACTCCGGCAAGGATGGAAAACACTCTTCAGGGGAGGGGGCTCCGTGGCTAGAGGGGAGGGGCCTGCCTATCATCTCCACCTGGCCCTGTGGTCCATTCCAGTCTCAGGAGCCCTCCCTCCTAGGGCATCCCTCATCCCCTTACCTGTCTCCCCACCTCACAGGCAGTCCTCCCCCTCCATATTAGCACTTCCTGCCCACCTGGGGAAGCCCTCCCAACTTGACGTCCCTCGCTCTGTGTCCATCCCCTGATGTCCTGATGTCCAGGGTGCTCCCAGAAGCACCATCTGCCTCTCCTGTCTCTGGCTACTTTCTCCAAGGGTGTCTATGTTCTCCTTTCAGACTGTGGGCTCACCAAGGACTGGGCAGTGTCTTCCCTCAGCCTGAAAGTTCCTTAAGCTCTGGGTCTCCTTCTTCTGGCCCCGCCCCAAGCCCATCCTGAGCCCTGCCTGTGCAGGGGCTTAGGGGCAGGGCAGCGGGGCGGGGGGAAGCCCTGGCCTCCCTGAGCTGGGCTCTCCCTGTCCTCAGGGTCCTCACCCGGTGGGATGTAGCGCCTGGCCTCGTGAGCACTGAGCGGTAGCACTGTGGGCAGCCCTGCCGCGGAGCGCACAGCCTCCATGCGCAGGAATTGGCTGGTGATGTAGATATTGTCATAATGGTCCCAGTTCAGGTAACAGTACCGGTAAAATAGGGCTCTGGGAAGGGGAGGTAGAGCACATATGAGGCCCTTTACCACCCCGGGACAGACCCCACAGGGCATACCCCCTTCAACCCCACTTCAGCCTCCCTGGATGCTGGGGCGGCATGGGGATGAGCTGCTCCCTGCAGCCCTGGCCCTGCACACCCCGCCCCGTGCCACCCGGTAGCGCCTCACTGGAGGTAGAGAAGCACAAGCAGCAGAGGAGTGGTGAACCCCATCAGAGCCAGGGCCTCTCGGACACGGTGCAGCTTCATGCTGACAGCCTCGCGGAGGTCCATGGCTACCTGGGACAGACTCCGAGAGGCATTGAGATCCACAGAGAAGTGGTGGGTGGCTGTCATGTTGAACTCAAACTCCTGACGCACCCGGTTGAGCAACTGAATCACAGCTGGGGCCAGCAGGTTCAGGGGAGACGTGGGCAAGGAGAGTTAGGAGAGGGTGGAGCTGGCCCTGGGGAGGGGCCTGGCACAACCTAGGGGGTGCAGCTCACAGACCAGCTGGGAACCCCCAGTGTTTGGGTCAAGGTGGACTGAGGAGGCGACAAAGCCTCCACATATGGCCATCGCCACCACATGCTCAGCTCCCAGCATGACAGAAGGCATGCAACAGATGCCCCTAAGGAATGATCTTGATGACTTGAGTATGGACCTGAGTGTGGACAGGAGGCCCTGGTTCTGTTTCCAGCTCCTGCTCTCACGGCAGGCTGTGGTGAGGCACTGGCCCTTCGCTGGACCTCAGTCTCCTGATCTGTATTTGTACAGCATGGATATGGGCCTGGGTGATCTCTTGAGCCCCTTTCTTTCTCTTACGTTCTCCTTTATGGGCTGGGAGCACTGGGGGCTGGCCATGGCCACATTGGGATGAGGGAGGGAGACCACTAGGGAGCACCACGTGTGGCAGGAGGGGGTCACTCACGGGTGCCGATGGTCTGGCGCAAGAAGGGCTGAATGTACTTAGGGATGACGCAGAACACCTGGACCACTGATGGGTGGAGTCTGCTGAGTGTCCGAAGGAGGAGCACAGCCAGGTCTGCCCCCCACCTCTGGAGACCTCTTCTCACAGGGCCTCTTTTCGATTTTCCTATTGGCCTCCACATTTGCTCAAAACCTTGTAGCACATCCCTGTCACCCCTCTCTCCCAACACCAGTCCCTCCCTACTGCCCACCCCCACCCCCAATACTGGTCCCACCAAGCTTATTCCTCTCTGTTGCCCCCAGTGGTCCTCCTGGGCCTGTCCTCCCAACTGACCCCCACATTTCCACCCCGCCCCACCACACATAGGCTCCTCCCTGCTGGCATGCCCTGGTTTTCTCACGGCTGGCAAGTCCACAGAGCGCCAGTTTGAAGGGCATGAGCACGTAACACAGATGGTAGGCTTGTGGTATGACCATCATGCAGCTGTCCTTGGCATCATCAAAAACCCGTGCACACTTCAGGTAAGGGTTGCCCAGTTCCGAGTTGCACACATCCCCGATGTGCAGGAGCCACTGCCATACATTCCGGAGAGCCCTGGCTGGGGACAGTTGCAGGGTTGGCACCCAGGGCTGGAATCCTACAGCCTCTTCTCAGAGGTTTGGGGAACAATACCACAGCACCCAGGGTTGGAGAGGCCTGTGGTCAGGGACCTGGCTGTGCTGTGTCCAGTGAGCACTAGCCCGCACCCAGGAGGGGCCTGAAAAGCCCTGGACAGGGATACAGGTGAGGAGACTGAAATTTTTTTTTTTTAGATGGAATTTCGCTCTTGTTGCCCAGGCTAGAATACAATGGAGTGATCTCGGCTCGTTGTAACCTCCGCCTCCTGGGTTCAAGCGATTCTCCCGCCTCAGACTCCCTAATAGCTAGGATTATAGGCATATGCCACCACGCCTAGCTAATTTTTGTATTTTTAGTAGAGATGAGGTTTCGACATGTTGGCCAGGCTGGTCTCAAACTCCTGACCTCAGGTGATCCACCTGCCTCAGCCTCCCAAAGTGCTGGGATTATAGGCGTGAGCCACCTCACCCAGCCTTTTTTTTTTTTTTTTTTTTTTTTGAGACAGAGTTTCACTCTGTCGCCCAGGCCGGAGTACAATGGCACAGTCTCAGCTCACTGCAACCTCTGCCTCGCAGGCTCAAGTGATTCTTCTACCTCAGCCTCCTGAGTAGCTGGGACTACAGGCGCGTGCCACCATGTCTGGCTAAGTTTTTGTATTTTTTGTAGAGATGGGGTGTCACCATGTTAGCCAGGATGGTCTCAATCTCCTGACCTTCTGATCTGCCTGCCTTGGCCTCCCAAAGTGCTGGGATTACAGGCATGAGCCACCACACCTGGTCCCTCCTTTTTTTTTCGTTAGAGATGAAGTCTCACTCTGTTGCCCAGGCTGGATTGGAGTGCAGTGGCACGATCATAGCTCACTGCAGCCTCAAACCCTTGGGTTCAAAAGATCCTTCCACTACAGCCTCCCCAGTAGCTGGGACTACAGACATGCACCATTACATCTGGCTAGTTTTATTTTTTATTTTTTTATAGAGATGGGGTCTTGCCATGTTGCCAAGGCTGGTCTCAAACTCCTGGGCTCAACCAATCCTCCCACCTCGGCCTCCCAAAGTGCTGGGATTACAGGTGTGAGCCACCGCACCTGGCCAAGACTGGGTGCATTTTGAGTCCCCAGGAGTAGACATGCTAATGTGCTTACCTACGTGTTTCACACCATCCATGATTGACCGAAAGAACTTGCGGACCCGGTCAGCCACCTCTTTGGTCTTTTGGGCAATAGCTTTAATCTTGTTCAGGGCACCTGATGGGTGAGGGACAGAGGCACTGTGGAGTCTCCTCCTTTAGGGGCTAGTTCTCAACATTGCCCCTTAAGCAGGGAGTGGAGAGGAGGCCACCGTACCAGAGGTGGGAAGCCTGGATTCTGGGGCCTGGGAGATAGTTAATCTGGGAGTGGAGGAGGCCAGAGAGCAAGGAGAGAGGGTTTAGCTGTGCCCGGAGTCCCTTCCAGGCCCAGATGCTCTGCAATTAGCACCAGCAGAGAAGGAGGCCAAAGGACTATAGAACATGCAGGATGAGGGGGGCAAGGAGGACGTGTGGGAGACAGTGGTGGAGGTGGGGGACTTACTGACAAGGGGCTGCTTGGCCCGCTGTAGCACTTCGGCGGTCTGGTTCAGGGCCAGCTCTGCCCCACAGGCTACAGCCTCGCTAGCCCGGGTGAAGTTGCGTAGAGTGTTGGCACAAGGACCTTGAAGCACCAACCCAAAGGCAGCCACCAACAGTAGTGTCCGGCCCTGCCCTGTGGGCGACAGCTCCGTTAGAACCAAGAACCCAGCCCCAAACACGGCAGCAAGTCCCTTCAGAATATTTCACTTAAGCCTTCAGAATATTTCCCTTAACCTCTGCCTCTCCCATAGCATCTCTCCTGCCCCAGCACCAGCTCCAGGACCCGCCCCCTAGCCCTGGGTGCCAAGCTCACTGGAGAAGGCCTGGGGCAGCAGCAGGAGGACAGTGGCTCGGACCTGGCGGGAGAATCCCATGCCCAGGCTAAGGAAGGCGGCCAAAGTGAGGGTGCCCACCAGGCAGCCCCAGGGGCTGTGCCCTTCCACCAGTAGCTCCAGAAGCCCGTAGGCTGTGGCCAAAGACAAGCCCAGGGTAAAGCCTCCCACGCTGCGAACCACAGCTCTCGCCATGCTAGGCTCCTCTCCCCTCAAGGGGTGCACAACATCCTTCATGACTTTGGGCATGGCCGCTGAGGCCAAATGTCTGCCTGTCTCCAGGAGATGCCCGCTGACTTCCGTGCTCCTGGAATTTCTCACCGTGTTCTAAGGTTCCAAGGGCTTTCACTGCATGTGTCTTGGAATCCCTGACCCAGTTCCAAGGACTGGAGAGGGGATAGGTAGGTCTCTAATCTCCTTCCCCACTTTTTGAAGCAGAAGGATGAAAAGGCCTAGAGATCAGGTCTAGGCTTCCCGTAAGGCAGAAGAGACAGGCAGTGCCTCTCTTCTCTCACCAGAACCTTGTGTCCAAGGAGGTCTTTCAGGAGACTTGGGATGAGTGGTGCTTCCCCAAAACAGACTCATGGACATTAAACATCATCAGAGTGGGGCAAGAAGGCAAAGAAGAAAACAGCCTCATACCAGTGAGTCACTCAGCAGAGACCCAGCATCCCTTGACCTCCATTCTCATCCCATCTCTCCTCCTGGAACTCCCGCACACTATCTCCCAACTTGGTGTCCCAGCCTCCACCTCTCTGGTCTAGTGCCCCCTGCCCCCCAGCCCAGCCCTTGCCTTTTCTATCCCTTACACCCATACCACTTCCTCAGGCTCCCTCATCCTCCTCCAGGGTCCCCCAAGTTCCTACTGTTCCACATCCCAGGTTCCCCCAGCCTCTAACCACCTGCAAGCCCTGAATCCTAATGAACCCCATCCCGGGCAGAAGAGTGGGCTGTTGAGCTACCCTGTCCCCCTCTTAGTGGTGCAGAGGCTCCTGAGCTGGGGGCTGCCAGTCTCCTGTAGCCAGTTCCTATGGCGCCAGCCGGGCGAGTTTCCCGTCACTGCTTTCCTGCTGGGGGCAGGCGCTGGGGGGCTCCTGGCCATAGGTGAGTGTGGAAGCAGAAAGTCCGGGGTGGGCAGAGGCTGCACCAGGGTTAGGACCCATCTTTTGGCCCTTGGCTTGACCCTGTGCCCTTAGGTCTCTTTCAGCTCCTGGTGAACCCCATGAACATCTATGAAGAACAGAAGATGATGTTTTTGTACAGCTTGGTGGGTTAGTGCTGGGCAAAGACCAGGAACACTCAAGCGGCCCGTGGAACACAGGACCCTCCTGCATGCCCAGGAAGGAGTCGGGGCTTGTTTCTTCTGTACCCAAGCATCCCCTGTGGCTTCAGCCTCCTCCTGGGCTTTAGGGGGAGGTCCAGAGGGAAGAGGCCGCCAATTTAAGAAGGAAGACACCATCCTTGCCCTGAGGGAGTCTCTCCATTCTGAGGGACTCCCCATCACCCACATGATATAGTCCCACCCCATAACCCTTCAAAACTCATCTCTCCTGACCTGTCTGACCTCGTTTTCTGATCCTCCTAAGAAATTCAGTTCATTCATTCATTCATTCATTCATTCAGCACTTACTGAGAATCTGCTGAGGATTTAGCAGTGAACAAGGATGACAAGCATTGAGCCGTTTTGCTTTGGTTTTGTTTGTTTATTTTTGCTTTTGCTTTTGTTTTGAGATGGAGTCTTGCTCTGTCGCCCAGGCTGGAGTGCAGTGGCTCAATCTTAGCTCACTGCAACCTCCACCTCCCAGGTTCAAGCCATTCTCCTGCTCAGCCTCCCAAGTAGCTGGGATTACAGGCACCCGCCACCATACCCAGCTAATTTTTGTATTTTTAGTAGAGACAGGGTTTCAGTATGTTGGTCAGGCAGGTCTCAAACTCCTGACCTCAAAAGATCTACCTGCCTTGGCCTCCCAAAGTGCTGGGATTACAGGTGTGAGCCACCGTGCCGAGCCCAGTCTGGATAATTTAACAGCTCAGTAGCTTCAAGAAGGACTCAGGTTCCTTCTGTCTTTTCTTTGCCATCTTCAGCCTATTGACCACTTCTCTTCAGGTCACAAGATAGCTGCAGCAACTCTGGCATCACATCTTTATACAACAATGTCAAAGATCAGGAAAAAAAAAAAAAAAAAAAAGAGGAAGAAACAGGTCAGGCACGATGACTCATGCCTGTAATCCCAGAACTTTGGGAGGCTGAGGTGGGTGGATCACTTGAGGTCAGGAGTTTGAGACCAGCCTGGCCAACATGGTGAAACCTTGTCTCCACTAAAAATACAAAAATTAGCCAGATGTGGTGGTGCACACCTGTAGTTCCAGCTTCTTGGGAGGCTGAGGCAGGAGGATCGCTTGAACCCAGGAGGCAGAGATTGCAGTGAGTGGAGATCATCATGCCACAACACTCCAGCCTGGGTGACAAGAGCGAAAGGCCATCTCAAAAAAAAAAAAAAAAAAAAAAGGAATATAAGTTCAATCCCAGGCCCAACTTCACTGTCTTGGGCTGTGTGATTTGAGGCCAGGGAAAAAGGAAAATGACCTAGGTGACAAAGACTCTGTCTCAAAAAAAAAAAAAAAGAGGAAGAAACATCCTTTCCTCATGTCCCTTTTTAGGAACAAGAGAAACTTGCCTATAATCCCCGCAGTAGACTTCCTCACATCTCTTTGGTCAGAACTGCGTGCAACACATGCCCTTTCCTGAACCTGTCCCAGGCAAGGGAAATGGAATTAGCATTTCATCACCTGTTTATTGAATTAATCCTGCTGGATACCAACAGGAGACTACTTTTTCTCTGACCCACTATATTCGAACATGTTTTTTTCCATTGATAACCTTTCACACAGCCCCTTAGATTTCTAGTTATATTTCTTTAGAAGACCTGGTCCTACTTCAACAATTAAGACTTATTTTTAGGGATTAAAGAGGTCCAGTCCATTCTACATCAAACTTTTTTTTTTTTTTTTTTTTTTGAGACAGAGTCTCGCTCTCTCACCCCGGCTGGAGTGCAGTGGCCGGATCTCAGCTCACTGCAAGCTCCGCCTCCCCGGTTTACGCCATTCTCCTGCCTCAGCCTCCCGAGTAGCTGGGACTACAGGCGCCCACCACCTCGCCCGGCTAGTTTTTTGTATTTTTTAGTAGAGACGGGGTTTCACCTTGTTAGCCAGGATGGTCTCCATCTCCTGACCTTGTGATCCGCCCCTCTCGGCCTCCCAAAGTGCCGGGATTACAGGCTTGAGCCACCGCGCTCGGCTACATCAAACTTCTAACCTCATCCATTCTCAAGCATCTTCCCTCCTTATCTTGCCCTCCCCATCCCTTAGGCCCCCAGCTCAGGCCTGCTCCCTGGCATGAGGTCCTGCAGTGGAGAAGGGGTGTGGCCTGCTCTTTCCTTTTTTTCCTCTACTTCCTTCCCTTTCTGGTTCTTCTGATGTCAGAAGGGAGACTAGAAGAATTAGAGGAAAAGGGACAAAAGTCGTTAAGTCACCAATGCTGTTATAATTCCACTTGGATGCCTGTGTGTAGCAGGCACTCACACCCTGGCTGTCCCAGTGGGCCTGATTATCATCTCCTTGGAGGCTGTGTGTGGACCTCAGCAGTGCCCAGTTTCCTGCAGAGGGCAGTTCTTTTGGCTGACCTCGAGTGAAGCCCCCCTTCAGGGGCCACCCACAGCCTCTTGCTTTTTGGATCCCTCCCTCCAGCAGACTGGAAGTGCACATGTCCGTGCCCCGCCAGGCAAAGAAAGCAGGGCACCTTCCTTTTTGTGGAGAATGGTGTCTCGCTATATTGCCCAGGCAGGTCTCAAACCCCTGGGCTCAAGCTATCCTCCCGCCTCTGCCTCCCTAAGAGCTGGGATTACAGGCATGAGCCTCCACACCCCGTCAAAAGCAGGGCACCTTATGGCTGCCTCTCTCCTGCCCTGATGAGAAGCAGATACCAGTCTCCATGCTTGTATGCCCCCATCGTCCAGGGGAGGTCTACAGAGGCATTGCAGAGGCTGAGCTCTCCCAGGAGCTCTCCCTCCACTCTGTGTTCTGGTGGCAGCCCTGGAGTGGTCTCATGAGGCTCTGCACTCAGCAGGAGTCCAGTCTACAGAGACCAGGCAGGTTCCCCTTCCTGCATCACCAGTCCCTGAAGCCTGTTGGACTCCTGGAGTCTCTCACTTGACATGTGACACCCATCCTCTCCACAGACTCTCCCTCTCTGCCTGCCCATTCCAGCCACTCTTCTCCCCTTCCAGGAAATCCACATTGCCAGTAATTTTTTTTTTTTTCCCCAAGACAGAGTCTTGCTCTATCTCCCAGGCTAGAGTGCAGTGGCATGATCTCGGCTCACTGCAACCTCTGCCTCCCAGGTTCAAGCAATTCTCCTGCCTCAACTTCCTGAGTAGCTGGGACTACAGGCGCCTGCCACCATGCATGGCTAAATTTTGTATTTTTAGTTGAGAGAGCCATGTTGGCCAGGCTGGTCTCGAACTCGTGACCTCAAGTGATCCACCTGCCTTGGCCTCCCAAAGTGCTGGGATTATAGGCGTGAGCCAACCATGCCTGGTCCATATTGCTGGTCTTTTTATATAGACAGGGTGGGATACAGGAGTAAACATCAAGTTTTGCTCTTTTGGTGAGCTCAAAGAAGACACCCATAGCTCCACGGGGCTCTCATTAGAGCGTAAGGCAACTATTTGTCAACTATTGGCCTCAGCTCAAGTCTTTGGCCAGAAGGCCAAGACCACAGAACTAGTCCCTTTCAATGTCCTGTTCTACCATGATTGGTTTAGACAGATCCAGATTTATCCCTCAGGGGCTGGGGCAGGGCCAGGCTATTGCCCTTGCAAAAAACCCAAGTTGTGTTAGCAAGGAAGAAGGCAGAAAAAAACTGTGGGGTGGCACCTGACAGGGTTTGCCACAAACCTGTATGACTAGGTGGAGCCAGCCATGTGAAGAACAGGGAGAAGAGTGCTGCTGGCAGGGGGAACAGCTAGGGCAAAGATCAGAGAGGAGGAATGAGCTTGGCTTGTCCAAGGAGCAGCAACAAGGTCTGTGTGGGTAGGCATGGTGGGAGAAGGGCTGCACAGCATGAGATCAGGAAGCAGGCAGGAGCCACATCACAAGCTGGGTAGACCATGTTAGGGAGTTTAGATTTTATACCAAATGTGGTAGCCACCAAATGGTTTGAAGCAGGGAGGGTACATGATCTGATTTATGCTTTTGCAAGATCACTCTGGCTGCCTTGTAAAAACTGAAGTGTAAGGTAGCAAGAGAGGACATAGGGAGATTCATTAGGTTATAGTCCCAGTAAGAGATGATGGGGACTCTACCAGGACAGTGGAGATGGAGGAAGTGTAAGGATTTGGGATTTGCTTTGGCTATCATTGGGTGAACACTCCATCAACACAGGAATCTTCTAGCTCCCCTGACCAGCTTATAATGCTCCTTTGGCCTGGAATGCCATCTGCACCTCCTAACAACACTTACTCACCTTCCAGGCCCAGCTGACACATCCCCTCTTTGTCCATCCTTCTCAGCCCCACCCCTCCCTGCAGAAATACCTACTCCCTCCTTGGCTCCCACAGCGCTCTATAAGCACCTCCCTTGTGCACTTAGCACATCGTGTTGTAGTCATTTGTTTACTCATCTGTCTCTTTCTCTGGATTATGAGCTTCCAGAAGTTCACTGTCTCCTTGCAGAGACCACAGGGAGACACATGTGAAACTGCTAAAACATACCAGGCAGTACATGACTAAGGGCTAAAATTAGAGGCAGGGACTGCGAGGGCTGTAGGTCTCTGAGCACTGGGAGTACTGAGGTGGGCTCTGATCTCTCTTCTGACCACTCTGAGCATGAGCGCGTTTCCAGAGTTTTTCTCTTGCTCTCTCTGCTCCCTCAACACCTAGGGTCAGTGTGACTGTAGCCCAGAAAACCTTGACTCCTTTCCCTAACACAAACACACACAAGTCAATCATTTGTGGCTTTTTAAGTTCTAGCCATCCCTCTATGCCCTTCCAGAGACTGGCACATAGCTGAACTCTGTGAGTGGCTGCTGAATGAATGAATGAGTGGCCTAGCAGGTCTATCAGAGTCAGTGTAAATGGGGATAAGGGCAGGATGGTGGTGGTTCCAGAATGGGGTGTTGCAGGTGGGTTTTCTGGTAAACATGAGGAAGGGAGGCAGCTTCCTCACTTTGCCTCACCACCTCCTGGGCTCTCCTGACAGGCTTGGGAGCCATGGGCTGGGGGACCTCCCCTCACATCCGCTGTGCTAGCCTCCTGCTAGTACCCAAGATGCTGGGCAAGGAAGGCAGGCTCTTTGTCCTGGGATACGCCTTGGCTGCCATCTATGTGGGTGAGTATGTGGGGGCCAGTGAGTTACACTGAAGCAGTGACCCTGGGTGGGCCATCCAATGGGAGCCAGGCTGGGTGAAGGAGAAAAGGCAAGGGTGTCATCCCAGCTGCTCTAATTTGCTGTGTCCCTGAGGGAGCTCCTCCCCATATCTGGGCCTCCTAAGTTTATAAGAGTGAAAAAATTGGCCAGGCATAGTGGTTCATGCCCGTAATCCCAGCACTTTGGGGGGCTGAGGTGGGTGGATCACCTGAGGTCAGGAGTTCAAGACCAGCCATGGTGAAACCCCATATCTACTAAAAATGCAAAAATTCACCAGGTGTGTGGTACACAACTATAGTCCCAGCTATTCAGGAGGCTGAGACAGGAGAATCGCTTGAACCTGGGAGGCGGAGTCTGCAGTGAGCTGAGATCACACCATTGCACTCCAGCCTGGGTGACAGAGCAAGACTCCATCTCAAAAAAAAAAAAAAAAAAAAAAAAAAAAAAAAAAGGCCAGGCACGGCGGCTCACACCTGTAATCCCAGCACTGTGGGAGGCCAAGGTAGGCAGATCATGAGGTCAGCAGTTTGAGACCAGCCTGACCAACATGGTTAAACCCCGTCTCTACTAAAAATACCCCCAAAATTAGCCAGGCGCGGTGGCACATGCCTGTAATCCCAGCTGCTCAGGAGGCTGAGGTAGGAGAATCACTTGAGCCCAGGAGGCGGAGGTTGCAATGAGCAGAGATCGAGTCACTGCACTCCAGCCTGGGTGACAGAGGGAGACTCCGTCTAAAAAAAAAAAAGAAAAAAAGGTGAAAAAAATCAAGGGTTGAACTAGATGACCTTCCATAGGCTTCTCGGCCCCACCACTGTATAGTTCTAGGAGATGGGCACCATGTGCAGAGGGGAGCTGAGCGGGTTTGAGAAAGTGCTGGTTATACAGGGAGGTGACCCACCAGGGCCTCTTTCTCCAGGGCCAGTGGCCAATCTGCGGCACAATCTCAATGACGTGATCGCATCGCTGGGCTGCACCGTGGAGCTGCAGATCAACAACACCCGTGCAGCTTGGCGCGTCTCCACAGCCCCCTTACGGGCCGTGTTCAAGGACCTGCTGGTCAGGAATCTGCACAGGCAGGGCCTGGGGGGTCCCTCTCCCTGGAGCCAAGTTTACTTGAGCTGGGAGTTGTCACCCTGGATTTACAGTTCTCCAATGGGGATACTACTGGCATTTTTTGCAGAACTATTCCCAAACATTGCAGAATATGCCCTGGTCCTGGGACATTAAATGCCAGGAGAGCCCCTGAGCCACTGGGACATGTTCTATACACATTTCCCAATACTTGAGTGGTCAGTACTCTGGACAGCTGAACTAGAATATCTAGGAAATTTGAGGGCCTTGGCCTTAAGTAGCTGAGAAGTTTTGAAGACAAGAGGATTCAAGAGTTGGGTATTGGAGTGCTGGAGACTGGGGTTTGAGAGAATTGGAGAGCTGGAGAGTTGGGGAGATGGGGGTTGAGGGGTTTGGAAGTTGGGGCATTCAGATGGCATAATGATCTCAGAGATTAGTGGTGAAGGGTAAGGTCTAAGGACCTGGGGAACCACTGACCAGGAAGGGTCTGGGATGGGAGGACCGAGGAAGAGCTGAGAGTCCCGGAAGTACGCAGAGCCAGGACATGTGGGATCAGACAAGACAGCTGCAGAGAGGAGGGGGCTCCCAAGGGCAATGGACAGCTGGGAATTTGAGGTGAGAGGCTGTGTCTCAGGGCCTAGGTTCCCTGCCAGCCTGAGGTGAGAACCCAAAGCTCGGCTACTGGGGGAGGACAGGCCCTCAGGCAGCAGAAGCTCTAAAGCCTCAGCCCTCGCTCTTTCCTCCCTCCACCTCCAATCCCAGAGCAGCAAAGAATTGCTGAGAGCAGAGACTCGGAACATCTCCACCACCTTTGAGGACCTGGATGCCCAGGTGAAGAGCGAGACAGGCTATACACCTGAGGATGCTGTGGACTCAGGGGAGACAGCCCAGGGCAGGGAGGCCCACCAAGCCCCAGCCTCCAGCCTCCACCTGTCGACACAGAAGATGTATGAGCTGAAGACCAAGCTGCGTTGCTCCTGTGAGGGGTATCCCTGGAGAGTGGAGGGTGGGGTGGGATGCAGGGCCAGCGTTGTGGATCAAGATATGGGGACCTCAGACACCCTTGCTCCTTCCTACAGATGTGGTGAACCAGGCCATACTCAGCTGCCGTCGTTGGTTTGACCACAAGCATGAACAGTGCATGAAGCACATCTGGGTCCCACTCCTCACCCACCTGCTCTGCCTGCCTATGAAGTTCAAGTTCTTCTGCGGCATTGCCAAGGGTCTGCACAGTTGCAAAGGGGTGGGGAGCATCAGGGGTAGGGAGCTGAGTCCTTGGGACCCATGGTAGGTGACAGGCAGGAAAGCAACAGATGAGGAGGGTTTTGGCCCTGAGGCCACAGCATCCTTAGAGCCCAGTCCATCTGCTGAATAGCTCTGTGACCCAGGGTGAGTTACAGCAAAGCTGTGAGCTGTGGCTCTTCATCTGAAAGATGGGCATGGGCAGAATAACAGTAGTTCTTGCATTAAGGGCTTTTTTTTTTTTTCTTTTGTGAGACGGGATGTTTCACTCTTGTCACCCAGACTGGAGTGCAGTGGCACGATCTCGGCTCACTGCAACCTCTGCCTCCCGGATTCAAGCGATTCTCCTGCCTCAGCCTCCCAAGTAGCTGGGATTACAGGTGGCCGCAACCACGCCCAGCTAATTTTTGTATGTTTAGTAGAGACGGGGTTTCACCATGTTGACCAAGCTGGTCTTGAACTGCTAACCTCAGGTGATCCACCCACCTCAGCCTCCCAAAGTGCTGGGATTACAGGTGTGAGCTATCGCACCCAGCCACATTAAGGGCTTTTGAGGATTTACGGGGCTAACATATGTGAAGGCAGTGGCAGAGCTGGCACACAGAGGAGCTGCTCTGTAAATGCTGGCTCTCCTTACTGATGTTTGTTATGGTTGAGGATAGGTTGACAAAAATGGGGGAACTCAGGCCTGGTTCCTGGAAGGCAGAATCCAAAGAGAGCAGAGAGGGGAAGACTCGGTGTTGGTATGGTAGCAAGCCATGGGCAGAGAGACAAAAAAGTAGGATGAGGAGGACCACAGAAGGACAGGCAGGCCAGGCCTGCACCTGGAGGACAGGCCCAGGGAGGCCCCCTGACCCCGCCCACTGTCCACCAGTGATGGAGGTTTGGTGCCGCAAGCGCATCCCAGTGGAAGGCAACTTTGGGCAGACCTACGACACCCTCAACCAGTCTATTCGTGACCTGGATGGGGAATTTTCAGCCAATATTGACTTCAAGGTAGAAGGCAAGGGCGAGGGTTGGTGGGGGGTAGATAGGGAGTGGGAAGAGGGCATTAGGGAATAGAGCTAGAGAAAGGACAAGTGAGAGAGCACAGGAAAGAGGTGACCAGGGGTGAGGAAGGAGGACAAGGAGGGGAATGTCGCTGGTGTTGAGGAGGCCCTCTGTTTCTCATCTCCACCCCCGAACACCTAAGATGGGCAGGGGAGGGGAAAGGTGGTGAGGAAGGGACAGTGCCAAGCCTGTGGTTTGTGCAGACTTGGCCTGGGGCGGGAGCTATCAGCCAGATATGAGATGATGTCAGCTGATGTAGGTGCAGGGGAGCAAGACTGTGTCCAGGAGGGTAGTGAGCAGAAGGAAGTGACAACTCCTGGAGGTCCTGGAAGGGTCCCGGAGACACAAGTGGGGTGCTGGGGGACAGATGGCATGAAGAGGTGGGACCTGGGTCTGGCGAGGCAGCTGCAGGCTGAGTTTGCTCATGTGCCCTCCACCAGGAAGAGAAGCAGGCTGGGGTGCTGGGGCTCAACGCGAGCTGGGAGCAAGTGAGCACTGAGGTGCGGGACTACGTGCACCACCAAGAGGCCCGGCTGGAGTGGGCCCTGGGGCTGCTGCACGTGCTGCTCTCCTGCACTTTCCTGCTGGTCCTGTACACGTGAGCCATTGTCCCCACCACAGCAGCCCTCCTCTGCCCAGAACTAGAGCCCTGCCCTGAGGCAGGCTGTAAGGATGGAACCCTAGTGCCTATTCCCACCTCTGAATCTGAGTATTATTTACCTTTGTCTTCATTAAGTTTGTTTACACAAAGTTAAAGGAAATGTGGACATTTTGTCAGAAGAACATTACCCATGTTCCCACTGCCTTAAAAGGCCAACCATCTTCATTCATCCACCTCCTTCCAGCCTTTATCCCAATACTGATTTTTTTTTTTTTACATTTAGCTTCGACTTTTGATTTTTTCTTGCCCTTCATATTCCCCTTGGCTCTGACTTTGTGCCATTTTTATCTTTCCATTTTGCTTTCATTTTCTCCTGCCTGCTGCGTTGGCAGCGACTTTCCCTCCATTTAGAAGAAAGTCCTCAACCCCACCCAGCCCAGTGACCAGCTGGACTGCCCCGGGCCTTGCTCTGCTCTAGCTCCCCTGCTGGTCTCTGGACCTTCTATTTCCCATCTCTACTCCTAAACACCTGAGATGGGCAGGGCTTAGGTGAGGGCCGCCACAGGACTGTTGCTCTGTCTGCCCCTGTGTGGGGGGCCTAGAGTGACTGCAAGTGAGTGGCTATGTGTGTATCTAGGGCCCTGTGGGAAGACAAAGATGAAGGAGCTCTACTCCTGCCCTCAATAAGCTCATGGTCACCGGACATGGTGGCTTACTCCTGTAATCCCAACATTTAGGGAGGCCGAGGTGGGAGGATGGCTTGAGTTGAGGTGTTTGAGACCAGCCTGAGTAACACAGTGAGACCTCATCTCTACAAAAAATGAACAAAATTAGCTGGGTATGGGGCACATGCCTGTAGTCCCAGCTACTTGGGAGGCTGAGGCAGGAGAATCACTGGGAGGTTGAGGCCGCAGTGAGCTGTGACTGTGCCACTCCATTCTGCATTCCAGCCTGGTGTCAGAGTGAGAGCTTGTATCAAAAAAAAAAAAAAAAAAAAAAAAGCTAATGGTCTAGTTGGGATGATGAGATACCCACAAGACAGAGATGGTTCAAGGGCCATTCTATGGATTGGCTTTTGGGATGTGTGTGGGAGCTGAGAAGGTGCCCCTAGAAGGGCCATAACTGGGCTCCAAATGGCTGCAGATGGGGAGCGATGGTCAAGGAAAGAAGGGTGTCCCTTGGGTAAGGCTCCTGGTATCCGTGGGGTACAGAGGGCAGAGGCTGGCCTGGAGGACTGAAGTGGGCATGACCAGAACAGTCTAGAAAGCCCTGCAGGAAGACCTGGAACTGGCAGTGATGGCGAGATGGCCTCAGGAAGTCTGGAGGCAGGGAGGCCAGGCTGGGTCAGAGGTTAGGGAGCCTGGCCCGGGTAAAGCATGGCAGGAAGATGGCTTGAGGTGGAGGGGGAAAGGGAAAGGTGCAGCGAGGATCAGAGCCAGCTTGTGGAGGGAAGGAAGGAGGCACAGAGTCAAAAGGTACTTCCAGGCTTTCAAGCTGGGTGAGGTCATGCACTGAAAGGACAGCTGGCGGGAGGGCAGGCCCTGGCTCAGGAAGCCCAGGCACCGCCTCTGTGAGCCTCTCCACAAGAGGGCGCTCACAGTATGTCTTTGCACTTTAGTTTTAAAGGCAAAGATGTGGATTTTTACAGGGCCCCAGAAGCAATAGCATTGAAACTAATGTTGCACGCTTTACAGAGTTTATTTAATGTACTTTTACAGTTTTAAACACATTTGCAATAATTAACATTTTTTCCTTAGCAAACTGAAGCATTATGTGGGGCTTTGGGAAATACGTGGGAGATAGCTATATATGCAGGCATGCACCCATGCACACATGCACCATGCTCAAGGGTAGGCAGGGAGGGCCAGGGTGTATTGGGGAGGAGAGAGATGGTGGTTTGGGATGAGTTTTGCCCCAGCACACCTCCAGGAGATATGCTGCAGGCAAAGCCAAGAGGCAAGAACTTGTGAGTCACAGTGGATTAGGTGATTCCTGAAACCTCCAGGAGTTTCCTGTCTCTGTGACTCTGCTCGATATTCATCCTGCAAGATGCATGCCTGTCCCTATCTCAGACGCACGCATGCAGCTGCCTCCCAGACAGGCTGGCCATGCCCTCCTCTAAGCCCCCACCTCATCCCCTCCTCACTTCTGCTATGTCTCACCCATCGTGTAGGGGGATATCTTCCTCTACACAACTGGAAGGCAGGGACAGAGTCTTCTCCTTATTATCACCATCGCCTAGCAGTGCCTAGGACATAGATGGTGCTCAATGAATGCTGGCTGGTTGGCTGAAAGACTGTGCCTCAAGGAAGCCCACGTTTGGGGATGGATGAGGAGAACCTGGAGGAGATAGAGACATCCCCGCCCATCCACCCACAGGTCTTTCTCCTACATGGACAGCTATAACCATGACATTCGTTTTGACAACATCTACATCAGCACCTACTTCTGCCAGATCGATGACCGCAGGAAGAAGCTGGTGAGTGGGTGTGGCACTGCCCAGGGATGCCTTGCTATGTGCCCTGTGTGGGTTCATGTTCCAGGAAGGCAGAGGGGGAAAGGGCAGAGGGCCCTTGGGCTTCCTAACTGTGTGGACATTTGTTTTCCAGGGCAAACGGACTCTGCTGCCACTCCGCAAAGCTGAGGAGAAAACCGTCATCTTCCCCTGCAAGCCCACCATCCAGGCCTCAGAAATGAGCAACATGGTGAGGACAGCATGGGGTGCGGGCTCCTGGGTGCAAAGACAGGCCTGAAGGTGAGGGTGGAGGGTAAAAGGCACCAGAGAGTGCTCCGTGCCCAGACAGGTGGCGCTGCCCAGCTCTGCCCCTCCTGCTCCTTGGCCAGGTGAGGGAGCTCCTGGAGACACTGCCCATTCTGCTGCTGCTGGCGGTGCTATGCGGCTTGGACTGGGCTCTCTACTCCATCTTCGACACCATCCGCCACCACTCCTTCCTGCAGTACTCCTTCCGCAGTGAGCCCATCCCCCAGACACATTCCAGGCCCAAGAGACACCCTCTGGAGAACTCCAATGCCTGCACAGGCACTCCACCCTCGTTCTTCCAACTGTGCCTCCTCCTTCTGCCTTTTTTTTTTTTTTTTCTGAGACAAAGAGTCTTGCTCTGTCACCCAGGCTGGAGGAGTGCAATGGCACGATCTCAGCTCACTGCAATCTCCACCTCCCAGATTCAAGCAATTCTCCTGCCTCAGCCTCTTAAGTAGCTGAGATTACAGGTATGAGCCACCATGGCTGGCTAATTTTTCTATTTTTAGTAGAGATGGAGTTTCACCATGTTGGCCAGGCTAGTCTTGAACTCCTGACCTGACCTCAAGTGATCCACCTGCCTTGGCCGCCCAAAGTGCTGGGATTACAGGCGTGCACCACCGTGCCGGCCATCCTTCTGCCTCTTCTTTTCCCCTTTCTATGATTCAGCCCCTCCCTGTCCTCCTCAAGATCAAATGTCAGCCCTGCAACCTGACAGCTCTCACAGCAGAGGAGGGGGGCTCTTTACCCCTTTATACTTACAACAGGGAGCAGGGAGGGGTTAGGATTCATCGAAGTGACAGAAAGACCCAGGCAGCTGAGAAGCATTTCTGTGTCTTGACCCCTCCTTGACATCCACCCCACATCCTGTCCCACCTCCTTAACACATTCCTGATTTCCCCACCTGCCCTGACTTCCCTACCCACCCTCCTGGCTGCAGGCAGTCATAAACTGGAGGTGAAGGTCGGGGGAGACTCCATGCTAGCCCGGCTTCTTCGAAGAACCATTGGGGCCCTAAACACCTCCTCAGAGACAGTGATGGAATCAAACAACATGCGTGAGTGATGCTGAAAGTTTGGATCAGAGGAATTGAGGGTGGTGGGGCAAGGGTCAAAAGACACCAAGGTAAAGAGTTGGGGGCCTGGGCCTCGGGTGTGGAGAGAGGGGCGTTGGAGCATTTGAGCTGGGGAAATCGGAGCAGGGAACACATCTGGGCAGGCTTGAATAAAGGGAGCATGACAAGCTTGAGTCAGAGGAGTCTGGAGGCCAGGGTCTTGGGGCTAGAGGGCCCCAGCCCTCCAGAGCAGCACTCTCCAACAGGACGTTCAGCCAAGATGGAGATTTGCAAGATCTGTGCCACATTTTGCCCAGTGGCTACAGTACTGACAGGGCAGTTCTGCAGTGAGGGGCAGGCCGGAAGAGACCAGGGGAATCAGAGGCCCCGCCCGCACCTCCCACTGGGATGGGAAGTCCAACCCAGGGCTGCCCTGCTCCTTGGCTGGTCCTGACCAGACCCCTGGTCTGCCCCTCCCCTAGCCTGCCTGCCCCAGCCTGTGGGCCTGGATGCCAGGGCCTACTGGAGAGCTGCACTACCAATTGGCCTGTTAGTGTGTCTCTGCCTGTTACAGGCTTTTGGCTACCGACTCCGGAGGGTCATCGCAGCCTTCTACTTCCCCAAGGTTTGCCCCTCCCCAGACCTCTCCACCCCTACACACCTGCATGCGCGCGCGCGCACACACACACACACACACACACACACACACGCACCCATCCCCAGCCGCACCCAGCTCCCTACCAACTCCATCTTTGGGGGATGCCTTCCTCCTCACTGTCAATATCATTGACCCCCTCCCTGCCCCCAGCGAGAGAAGAAGCGGATCCTGTTCCTCTACAATGACCTACTGAGGAAGAGAGCAGCCTTCACCAAACTCAGGAGGGCCGCTATCCTGAGACGGGCGCGACAGCAGAAGGCTCCAGTAAGTCCAGGCGTGAGTGCTGCTGCCCGCTCCTGGCTGGGTTTAAGTACAGTGGGGCAAGAGGCAGCTCCCTTCAGTCCACCCAGCACCCACCAATGGTCGCAGGCCTACTCCAGCCTGGTGAGTTCTTTTTGTTTTTTGAGATGGAATCTCACTGTGTCACCCAGGCTGGAGTGCAGTGGCACGATCTCAGCTCACTGCAACCTCTGCCTCCCGGGTTCAAGCGATTCTCCTGTCTCAGCCTCCCATTCCACAAGTAGCCAGGATTACAGGCGCAGGCCACCACTCCCAGCTAATTTTTTGTATTTTTAGTAGAGACAGGGTTTCACCATGTTGGCCAGGCTGGTCTCAAACTCCTGACCTCAGGTGATCTGCCCACCTCAGCCTCCCAAAGTGCTAGGATTACAGGCGTGAGCCACCACACCCGGCCAAGCCTGGTGAGATCTGATGTAACACATGCTGAGGGCCCTAGCCATCCAGCTCCTAAGGTCAGGACTGTGCCCATTTCTCAACCCCAGGATTCAGCCCAGCCTAAGACACTCAGTGGACCATTAGGAAGCAGGGAGAAAAGGAGAATGAGATTTAATAGTCTGCTCAAAGAAAAGCAAGAAGGCCACACAGAAACAGGAGGCCCAAGGCAAAACCATAAGTTCTACCAGAGGGCTGCAGACCAGAAGCTCAGTGCAGTTCAGGGGATGGGAGGAGACAGGTGGGCTGGGAGTCAAGAAGGCCTCAGGCAGGGGCACATGGTAAGGCACATGGAATCTGAGGAAGCAGACTCCAGTCCAAACTCCCTCATTACGTTGTGTCACCTTGGCCAAGGTCTTCACTGAGCCTCAGTTTCTCCCTCTGAAGAATGGCAAGACTGGAGAGATCTGTAAGGCCTGCTCACTGGAGATCAGCCTAGAGTGGTGGTCAGGTGTGGGACTCCGGTGCCAGAGGGCCTAAGTGTGAATCCCAGCTCCTTCCCTCATTACTATGACACCGGTGTGACCTTGAGCACATGACTTAACTGCTGTGCCTGCTTTTGCCTTCCGTAAAATGGGGTTAACTACTCCATCTGATTGTTGTAAGGATTAAATGAGTTGTGCTCACATGGTGCTGGCATGCAGCAAGTTCCATATGCATGCATGTTGTCATTCTGTGACCCTGGGCAGTGATCACATCTCCAAGCATCAGTTTTCTCACCTGAAAAAGAGATGATAATAACACTATCTGCCTTATATGATAATTGAATTTTTTTTTTTTTTTTTTGAGACAGAGTCTTGCTCTGTTGCCCAGGCTGGAGTGCAGTGGTGCAATCTCGGCTCATTGCAAGCTCCACCTCCCGGGTTCACGTCATTCTCCTGCCTCAACCTCCCGAGTAGCTGGGACTACAGGCGCCCGCTGCCATGCCCGGCTAATTTTTTATATTTTTAGTAGAGACAGGGTTTCACCGCGTTAGCCAGGATGGTCTCGATCTCCTGACCTCGTGATCCGCCCGCCTCGGCCTCCCAAAGTGCTGGGATTACAGGCGTGAGCCACTTTGACCAGTTTTTTTTTTTTTTTTTTTTTTTTTTTTGAGACTAAGCCTCACTCTGTCGCCCAGGCTGGAGTGCAGTGGCATGATCTTGGCTCACTGCAACCTCCTCCTCCCCAGTTCAAGCGATTCTTGTGCCTCAGCTTCCTGAGTAGCTGGGATTACAGGCACGCACCACCATGCCTGGCTAATTTAGAATTGAAATAATTTACGTACAGTATCTTAGTACAGGACCTGATATTATAAACAATGAGTGGCAGCCATTCTTATTTAATCAGTCCTAACAAAGTTCATAAAAGTGAGACTGTGTTTGCTTAGCTTTTTCCCTAGTACCTGGATAGCCCCAGCCCCTATGACACACAATAGGGGTCAAATGAATGTGTTATGAAAAAATGAAATCCAAAAAACAAAAAAGAACATGCTGGGATTCCTTGACAGGGTCGTGAAGCAAACTGAATGTGAATGCACAGATGGAAATGTGCGGGACAGCCATTCCAAACAGAATGTGCAAAGACTCAGAATCCAAAGGGAATGCCAAGTGCCAGGGCTAGTCTCAGGAGAAACTGGCTCAGAAGAGACAGCTCTCAGGGAGGGCTAAAGTGGGAAAGAGGCTAGAAAGGGACCAGGTGATGGAAGGCTCTGAAGGCCAAGCCCAGGAGTTCTTCTGCCTGTCTGGCAGGCAGCAGGGCCTCTGGAGTTTCTTGGGCAAAGAGTGGCTGCTTCCTGGGTAAGGTGGCTTGTGAAGAATCCCTGACAACTGTGTGGAGACATGTCGTGAGGGATGGCAGGGAGCATAGTGAACTAGGTTTGTTGTTTGGAATCAGGGTCCCTGGGGTCCAGCCAAGTTGGATTGTTTACTATCTGTGTGACTTTAAGAGTCACTTCACCTTTCTCCTCCGTAAAGTGGGGATAGCAACAGTGATAGTCGATGTGGCCTGCTCACTTCTCAGCCTCACTGTGAGAATCAAATATGATTTACAGGAAAGTGCAAATGAGAGTTGTGGCTGATATCTGCTGGGAGAGAGCCTGGAGGGTGCATCCTCCCATTCTCTATCATAGAGTTGGGGAGGGAGGCACCCTAGCCCTCCAGGAGTTTCCTTTGTCCAACCCAGCCTCCTCCAAGATGCAGGCATTGTCAAGCCTGGCGACTTCAGTCAGGAAACGCTGTCCAGGTCCCCTTCTTTCCCGCCTCGCTCCCCGGCTGGCGCTAACGCCCACCTCCCAACAGCGCCACCCGCTGGCGGATATCCTGCACCGCGGCTGCCCGCTCCTGCGCCGCTGGCTGCGCCGGCGCTGCGTGGTGTGCCAGGCACCCAAGACGCCCGAGTCCTACGTGTGCCCGACGCTGGACTGCGAGGCCGTGTACTGCTGGTCGTGCTGGGACGACATGCGGCAGCGGTGCCCGGTCTGCACGCCCCGCGAGGAGCTCTCCTCCTCCGCCTTTAGTGACAGCAACGACGACACTGCCTACGCGGGGTGAAGAGGCGTCCTGCTCGCTCTTCCGCCCCGTCCTTCCCGGTTAATAAAATGCCCTGTACGCTTCACGTGAGTCGGGGACTGGGGTGAGCCGCGCGCTGCCTCGCCTGCAGTCGGGAGAGCCTGTCCGCCCGACCTCTCCAGAGCCAGGCCGCGCACAGCTGGCAGAGAGGCCGCGAAGCTACTAGGGAGGGGTCCAGACCTGGGGCCGGGTGAAGGCGCGCCGCCCAAGCCGGTCAGACCGGACCCCGGTTCCCATCCTGCACAGTTGAGGGAAGGCTGTAGCGCCGAGCAGCGCGAGCAGCGCCGGCGTCGTGGGCGGGGTCCCGGCTCCCGAGGCACCCGGCATGCAGCCGGGATGGCCTTGCCGAGGGCGGAGCTTGGCTTGGGGCCAAGTGGGAGGGGGCGGGCCGGGGCGGGGCCTGGTGGCTGCGCGGCGCTGCTGGGTGCTCCGAGGCGACCCGGCCGCCGGCCGCTCCTCGGTGCGCTGTTCCGCACTTGCTGCCCTCGCCCGGCCCCAGGCGCCGCTGCCATGCGGCTGGCGCTGCTCTGGGCCCTGGGGCTCCTGGGCGCGGGCAGCCCTCTGCCTTCCTGGCCGCTCCCAAATATAGGTGAGTCCTCGGCCTATAGTGGGTCGGGGGGCTGACTGGGAGGGAGGTGCAGGAAAGTCGGAAGGCATTAGGGTAATGGGGCCGGACGGAGACCCTGGGAGAGCCCAGCCAGAGCGCGGCCCGACCTGGTCCGTTGTCCTGGGCCTAGGGCCCAGTGACTTGGCGATGGAGTGGAGAGGGAAGGAGAGGGGATGCCGGCGCCCCCTTCCTCCTGCCTGGTCACCCTCTGCGCGGTCCCTGCGGACACTTTCAGGCTCAGGTACCAGGTACCGAGGGGCCTGTCCAGCGCCACTTCAAGATCGTAGTGAGAGGGTAGCTGCTCCCCAGGGCTGGCATCTTCGCTGCTCTGGGGCCTAGCTTACCGTTCCACCCGGTGCCAGGGCGCAGAGCGGGCATGGCTTGTAGGGTTTAGTGAAGAGGATTCTCTCTAGCCTGTATTCCAGGCCTGGGGCCGCCAGGCACTCCTCACCCTGGTGCTGTTGCCACCAGTGCCTGGCCGAGCGGGAGGGGCCCGAGAGGAGCCAGGAGAAGGGAGAATTGGCCAGGAAAGAGGCTGGGACACCAACTCCTCCTTGGAACTTTCACTTCCCGCTGCTGTCTTGGGCCGGGACCGAGAGGGCAGGCGCGGGTGGAGTGTCCGGAGGAGAGAGGGCCATTGTGTGTTGGGGGGGTGTGGGGGTGCTCGGGGAGGAAGCAGAGGCTGTAGGCAGCGGGTGTGCCTGACTGGGCATGAGGGTGTTTAGGGAGGTGGGGGTGTTTGCACTGCTTACCCAGAAATGGGCGTTCCTGGCATCTCCGATGTGAGCGAAGGGGAGGGTGAGCGGGCACCCGGCCACAAGGCTTAGCTCAGTCTCGAGAGGGGGCGTTCCTGAAGTGGGGGGAGAGTGATTGGGAGGGAGTGGGATCAGGGGAGGGTCCCTGTGAGAACCTGGGATTGGCCGGAAGGGGACAAGGAGGGCCACAGGCTGAGCAAGCCGAAAGTCTTTCTTGGGGACTTGTGAATGGGTGGGTGGAAAGCCATAAATTAGAGAGACACCCCCTCCTTCCAGTATTTTCCTTTAAGTCTCAGCATGCAATGAGGAAGCCCCTCAGGTGTCTAAGGGCCTTGACTGGCTGGGAGCTGGTGGGTCTGAGGGCACCTGCCACCCCCAGCCGTGCTGTCGATTTCCTCAGTACTGTCTTCGGGTGTCCTGGGACCTGCAGGTGGCACCGAGGAGCAGCAGGCAATGTCAGAGAAGGCCCCGAGGGGGCCCTTGGAGCCCCAGGTCCTTCAGGACGATCTCCCGATTAGCCTCAAAAAGGTGCTTCAGGTGAACTCCCACACCCCTCTAATAAATAAATGAATCCACACACGCCCCTGCATAGTCAGGTGTCTCAAGGCCAAAGCTTGGCTGAGGAGCTGGTGGGTAGAGCTTGCTGTAGTGGGTCTATCCCAGACCCAGCTGCCTCTCCCACCACACCCCAGCACCTGGCTTCACTTATCTCCCTCTCCCTCTGCATGCACATCTGTCTGCCTCAGCCCCACCCAACCCATCCATCTCCACTGGGGAAATTGTGAAGCCAAACTTGCTTTCTTCATCTCATGTTGTCGGTTTTTTCAGTGGGGGGATTTGGAAAGAGTCAGGACCTTACCAAACCACCCCCCAACCCCATTATAAAGCTGAGTCAGAGGAAGGGCTGGGGCTTGTGCTGGGTCCTACACGGTGCTTCCTCTCTGGGCAGGAAGCCGAGAAGGGGCGGCTCAGATACCTTCCTTGACCTCCCCACACAACCCCCCAGAACAATGCCGCAGGCCAGGCAGGGCTTCCTGGCCCTTCCCCTGGGATCCCCCCACCAGTGATCTAATCGCTGGTGCTCTTCTGAGGGCCTTAGGTTTTCTGGTTAGAGAGGCTGGGAGTTGTGGGCAGGTCTAGGGAGGTGACCTGCCCTCTGGTGCCCACAGACCAGTCTGCCTGAGCCCCTGAGGATCAAGTTGGAGCTGGACGGTGACAGTCATATCCTGGAGCTGCTACAGAATAGGTAATAGTGATGGTGGCAACAACAGTGACCACATGGCCAACAACTTGTATAGCATTTATTATGTGCCAGGTGCTAAGTGCTTGTGCTCATTTAATCCTCATAACAACCCTGTAAGGGAGATACTATCATGTATTATTGTCCTTATTTTATACATGAGGAAGTCAAGGCACAGAGAGATTAAATAACTTGCCCCAGGTCACACAGCTAGTATGTGGTGAAAACCAGATTGGAATTCAAATAAACAGAGTCAGTGGCCCACCCAGTATACTTTGCTGACCTGGTGTCAGGGAGTGGAAAAGTTGGCTGGGGGGTGGTCCCTGGTCCCCAACCCCACCACCACCTTCAGGCCTCTGCTTGTCAATGCACGACCTGGGAAGTGGCTTGAGCACTGCGTTCTTTTCCTTCACTCCACAGGGAGTTGGTCCCAGGCCGCCCAACCCTGGTGTGGTACCAGCCCGATGGCACTCGGGTGGTCAGTGAGGGACACACTCTGGTGAGTCAGGGCCTCTTGTGCCGTTTTTGGCCTAGGGGAAAGAGGAAGGGGGTAACTGGAAGATGAGAAGACGCTGCCTATTTTTACTGTCAAGCTAGACTCCTCGGTTCCAGTCCTGGTCTGCTCTCTGAGACAACACTAATGTTGTTCCTGTGCCGCAGGAGAACTGCTGCTACCAGGGAAGAGTGCAGGGATATGCAGCCTCCTGGGTGTCCGTCTGCACCTGCTCTGGGCTCAGGTATACTGGGCGGATTTGATGACAGTAGAGAAAGTAAGGAGACCCAGGCATGGAGCTGTAATGTTTTCTAACTTCCTTTCTTTTTTCTTAGAGGCTTGGTGGTCCTGTCCCCAGAGAGAAGCTATACGCTGGAGCAGGGGCCTGGGGACGTTCAGGGTCCTCCCATTATTTCCCGAATCCAAGATCTCCACCTGCCAGGCCACACCTGTGTCCTGAGCTGGCGGGAACCTGTACACACTCAGACTCCACCAGAGCACCCCCTGGGACAGCGCCACATTCGCCGGGTGAGGATGAATGGCAGGGGAGTGGGCTTCACTTGTCTTGAGCGCTGACCCCCAGACACTCAGAGCTATGTGTTCACAGTAACAACAGCTCCTGCGAATGGAGCACTTTCCACATGTTGGGAACTTTGTGAACATTTGCTCGTGTACTCCTCCCATACCTAGGAGGTAGGTGCTATCAATAGCTCTATTTTAAAATGAAGAAACCTTACAAAAAGTGTCCAGGCATGGTGGCATGTGCCTGTAGTTCCAGCCACTCAGGAGGCCCAAGTGGAAGAATCGTCTGAGCCCAGAAGGCGGAGGTTGCAGTGAGTCGAAATCGAGCCACTACACACCAGCCTGGGTGACAGAGTGAGACCTCATCTCAAAAAATAAAATAAAATAAAATAAAATATATAAAATATAAAATAAAATAAAATAAAATCTAGCTGAGACAGGTTAGGTGGTTTGCCCGAGGCCATACAACTAATAAATGGCCTATCCATATTAGTTGTATTTGGCTCAAACGCTTCATCTGTCTTATGATCCCATTTGCAGAGAGCTCTCACTTGGTTATAGATAATGCATAGTTACCAGTGCTAAAGCAATATAAACCCAATTTCCTAATCTGTAAAATGAAGATAATAAAACTACTTGCTGCAGAGAGTTGCTGGGAAGATTAAATGAGTCAATAGAGATGTGAAGTGCTTAAAACTGTGCCAGGCATATGGTAAGTGACAAGAGTTGATATTGGGATTTTTTCAAATTATTATTATTATTATTATTATTATTTGAGATGGAGTCTCGCTCTGTCACCCAGGCTGGCGTGCAGTGGCTTGATCTCGGCTCACTGCAAGCTCCGCCTCCCAGGTTCACGCCATTCTCCTGCCTCAGCCTCCCGAGTAGGTGGGACTACAGGCGCCCGCTACTACGCCCGGCTAATTTTTTGTATTTTTTAGTACAGACAGGGTTTCACCATGCTAGCCAGGATGGTCTCGATCTCCTGACCTCGTGATCCGCCCACCTCAGCCTCCCAAAGTGCTGGGATTACAGGCATGAGCCACCGCGCCGGGCTAAATTATTATTTTTTTAAAATTTGAAAAAAAACCACTGAGTTTGGAGCCAGAAAAGCAGGGGTCTACTCCGACCTTCATTATCTACTTCCTGGTCCTCCTTGGCAAGTTCCTGGGCCCTCTGGCCCTCAGTGGCTCATCTGTAAAATGGGCTCTTCACCCTCCTGTTTCACCCACAGAGTAGGAGTGGCTGCCTCTTGGTCAGCCCTGCACAGCTGTTGGCTGCGAGCGGCAGGTTTGCCTGATACTTCTTTTTGTCCATAGTGGAGGCGGGATGTGGTAACAGAGACCAAGACTGTGGAGCTGGTGATTGTGGCTGATCACTCGGAGGTGAGCCGGCTGGCCCCTGCGCATCCTCCTCCCCCCACACTGCCCTGCCGCCTTTCATGTCACCTCTCTTGGCCTACAGGTCCAGAAATACCAGGACTTCCAGCACCTGCTGAACCGCACACTGGAAGTGGCCCTCTTGCTGGACACAGTGAGTGCTGGACAGGGCAGCCCCCACCCCAGGCCCCTGACCATGACAGCCCCTCTTCTGAGCCCCAACTCTCTTTCAGTTCTTCCGGCCTCTGAATGTACGAGTGGCACTAGTGGGCCTGGAGGCCTGGACCCAGCGTGACCTGGTGGAGATCAGCCCAAACCCGGCTGTCACCCTCGAAAACTTCCTCCACTGGCGCAGGGCACATTTGCTGCCTCGATTGCCTCACGACAGTGCCCAGCTGGTGACGTAAGGCCCAGACCCAGCCAGAGAGGCCAGTCCTGTCCTGGCCAAATTCACACCCCTTCAGCACTTACCTCAGCCCCTGAAGCTCTGACCACCGTGGCTTCTGGCCCTGAACTTTGGCCTCTCTGTCCCACAGTGGTACTTCATTCTCTGGGCCTATGGTGGGCATGGCCATTCAGAACTCCATCTGTTCTCCTGACTTCTCAGGAGGTGTGAACATGGTGAGTTATTTCCAGGTCTCCTCCTCATTCCCAATTCAGTTCCTCCCAAGTGTGGAGGCATTTATTCACTGAAATCCCCCTACAAAGTTGCCCAACCCCAAAGCTATGGGTATACAGGGTGGAGATGCGTGATGTGGCCTTTGCAGTCAGGGAGCCCTCGCTTGTGGTCAGCTCGTCACAGTGTACACAGTCATCCCCTGTGCAGTCTTCCCATTTCTTGGAGGAGGGTAGGAGGCAGCTGAGGCCCAAAGAACAGAGGTGATCTCCAAGGGCCCACAGTGAGGGAGGGGGACAGAGCTGAGCTAGAGCCCAGGTTTCTGCCATCCAGGCCTGGGTTCTGCTACTTTAGAAGCAATTCAGGAGGGAAGCAGTGCCTGCTGAGTGCCCGTGAGGTCAGACATGGAGGGAACAGAAGCAGAGAGGGTGGTCTGGGCATTGTGGTGGAGGCAGGCTGGGACTGGACCTGCGGTACCCCTCCCCAACGACAGGACCACTCCACCAGCATCCTGGGAGTCGCCTCCTCCATAGCCCATGAGTTGGGCCACAGCCTGGGCCTGGACCATGATTTGCCCGGGAATAGCTGCCCCTGTCCAGGTCCAGCCCCAGCCAAGACCTGCATCATGGAGGCCTCCACAGAGTGAGTAGCTGCAGGATGGAGAGAGGCGGTGGGGCAAGGGGCAGGGAGAGGCCCCCAGCCCCAACCTTCCTTGCCACCCTCCCCAGCTTCCTGCCAGGCCTGAACTTCAGCAACTGCAGCCGACAGGCCCTGGAGAAAGCCCTCCTGGATGGAATGGGCAGCTGCCTCTTTGAACGGCTGCCTAACCTGCCTCCTATGGCTGCTTTCTGTGGAAATATGTTTGTGGAGCCGGGCGAGCAGTGTGACTGTGGCTTCCCAGATGTGAGCCCCTTTCCCAAAGCCTCGCCCCACTCACTTCTGTGCCTTCACCCTGGTCATTAGCCCTCTCCTAGCCTCCTGAGCTCCTCTTGGGTTCTGAAGGGACTTCCCACCCCTCTCCTACTTGCCATGTCTGTGGGGACAGCACATGGGTTGTTCGTCTCTAGCCCTTGCTTGCTGTGTAGTTCTGGGCATCCTTCTGGTCTTGGCCTGTGGGAGGAGGAGGGATTGGAGGGAGGCTTACAGGCCCCACCTGCTCTGATGCCTGGCCCCCGTGCTCCTGCCCACAGGACTGCGCCGATCCCTGCTGTGATTCCTCAACCTGCCAGCTGAGGCCAGGGGCACAGTGTGCATCCGACGGACCCTGTTGTCAAAATTGCCAGGTGGGTAGAGACTAGACTGGCCACCCAGAGCTCACCTGCCGGGGCCAAGGTGGAAAGGGTCATTCTGACCCCCTAGCTGGATTTGCCCAGTGCCCACACTGATGCTCATCCACCCTCGACAGCTACGCCCGTCTGGCTGGCAGTGTCGTCCTACCAGAGGGGATTGTGACTTGCCTGAATTCTGCCCAGGAGACAGCTCCCAGTGTCCCCCTGATATCAGCCTAGGGGACGGCGAGCCCTGCGCTGGTGGGCAAGCTGTGTGCATGCATGGGCGTTGTGCCTCCTATGCCCAGCAGTGCCAGTCACTTTGGGGACCTGGAGCCCAGCCCGCTGCGCCACTTTGCCTCCAGACAGCCAATACTCGGGGAAATGCCTTTGGGAGCTGTGGGCGCAACCCCAGTGGCGGCTACGTGTCCTGTACCCCTAGGTAAGTGAGGAAACCTGGCTCCTCCTTTGGGTTTCTGGGAGTCTTGGCCCTGCTTCTACTAACCTGTGTTCCCTTCCCCCTTCCCCCAGAGATGCCATTTGCGGGCAACTCCAGTGCCAGACAGGTAGGACCCAGCCTCTGCTGGGGTCCATCCAGGATCTACTCTGGGAGACAATAGATGTGAATGGGACTGAGCTGAACTGCAGCTGGGTGCACCTGGACCTGGGCAGTGATGTGGCCCAGCCCCTCCTGACTCTGCCTGGCACAGCCTGTGGCCCTGGCCTGGTGAGCAGCCTGGGTGGGCAAGACCAGGTGTGAGAAGGGACATTTGGACCACAGTGAAGTGCCCAGACTTCACCGTTCACCAATGTCAAAGGCAGGGACTCCAAGGGAAGTCAGTTTCTTACTTCAGATGGAGCAAAGCCTATCAACCCACTACGCGCTGGTTTCCCCATATGTAAACGCAGGGTGTGACCTCAACCTTGTTGGCCTCCCAGTCCCATTAAAACTCTGTGGGAATCTGATCCAGGATTTTCTCTCCCTGGGTCAGGTGTGCATAGACCATCGATGCCAGCGTGTGGATCTCCTGGGGGCACAGGAATGTCGAAGCAAATGCCATGGACATGGGGTGAGCTGGGATGGGTGAAGTGGAAGGGGAGCAGAGAGCCTCTAGAGAGGAAAAGGATGCTGGGCTTTGGAAACAGACATATCTGGGTTCTAATCCTTGCTCTACTACTTCCTAGTTGTGTGACCTCAGGCTGGTTACTAACTTTGCTGAGCTCAGTTTCCCCACCTATCAAATGGCTATAATAACAGTATCCCCATCCAAGGCACATGAGGTGAGTATGAAAGCATCTAGCACAGGCTGGGCACGGTGGCTCACGCCTATAATCACAGTTTTGTTTGTTTGTTTGTTTGTTTTGTTTTGAGACAGAGTCTTGCTCTGTTGCCTAGGCTGGAGTGCACTGGCGCGAACTCGGCTCACTGCAACCTCCGCCTCCCAGGCTCAATTGTTTCTCCTGCCTCAGCCTCCTAGCTGGGATTACAGGCACCCGCCACCACGCCCAGCTAATTTTTTTATTTTCAGTAGAGATGGGTTTCACCATGTTGGCCAGGCTAATCTCGAACTTCTGACCTCAAGTGATCCGCCCGCCTTGGCCTCCCAAAGTGCTGGGATTACAGGGGTGAGCCACTGCACCCAGCCAAATCACAGTACTTTGGGAGGCCAAGGCAGGAGGATCACTTGAGGCCAGGAGTTCAAAACCAGCCTGGTCAACATAGTGAGACCTCGTCTCTATCAAGGAAAAATTTAAAAATTAGGCCTGCTGGTGCACACCTGTGCTCCCAGCTACTTGGGAGGCCAAGGCAGGAGGATTGCTTCAGCCCAGGAGTTCGGGGCTGCAGTGAGCCATAATTGTACCACTGCACTCCAGCCTGGGCAACAGAGTGAGACTCCATCTTACTTGCTGTCTAAAATAAAATAAAACAAAACAAAACAAACACAAAGAAAGCAAGCATGTACCACAGTGCCCAGCACACAGAAGGTGCTCAGTAAGTGTTAGTTTGATCTAATTTGCTCTGGTGTGGATAAAGACCCTCCAGGCTCTCTCTACACATCACACCCAGCACAACCCCCAGTTGTAGAAATGTGAGATCTTGAAAAGCTAGAGACAAGGAAATAGTTCCAGAGTGCGGCATTCCTCATTGCTCACCTTATACCTCCTAGGTCTGTGACAGCAACAGGCACTGCTACTGTGAGGAGGGCTGGGCACCCCCTGACTGCACCACTCAGCTCAAAGGTGGCATGGGGTTGGGGGACAGGGGCAGCTGGGAGGGCAAAGTGGTTCATGCTTTATCTTTCCCCCTCGGCCCTCTCTTTCTGACCCCCCTTTGCTGCTGGTTCCGTGAGTCTGCCCCTTGACCCCTTCACTCTCCCTGATCACTTGACTTCACTCCCTGCCCCCTGCGCCTTCATGGCTCTAGAGTTCTTAGCCCTGCCCTCCTTTAAACCTGACTTCCGCCCACAGCAACCAGCTCCCTGACCACAGGGCTGCTCCTCAGCCTCCTGGTGTTATTGGTCCTGGTGATGCTTGGTGCCAGCTACTGGTACCGTGCCCGCCTGCACCAGCGACTCTGCCAGCTCAAGGGACCCACTTGCCAGTACAGGTATGAGCATCACCTCCCTGCTACCACTTCCTTTAACTGGGGACAGTGCTGAAGGCTGCCTCACCTCTGCAGCCCCTGCAACCTGGTTCTGAGCCCTAAGCCCCTTGGACCTTAAACTTGCTGACTGCCATACCCCACACCTCCCTTCCCTATATGCACCCACAGCTTTTTACCTCACAGCTGTGCCCCTGTGGGGTGGCTGGAGTGCTAGGGCCATTTCTCCCCAGGAGCTCCTGTGCTGGATAAGTGGGGTCTTCCCTCAAGCTAATAAATAACGCCCCCACAGGCCCCACCACAGTTTTCCCTATACCACACATAAGTGCCTGCAAAGAAGGGGTTAACCCCACTCAAGGATGGCATAAGGTAGAGAACAGGGTCTGAGGCTGGGCCCTCTCCCTTCTTGCCTTTCCTCATGCATAGGGCAGCCCAGTCTGGTCCCCCTGAACGGCCAGGACCTCCGCAGAGGGCCCTGCTGGCACGAGGCACTAAGGTGAGTCCCAGATGCCAGAGGAAGGGGACTCCACCTTGGCTGGGCATCCAGCTTGGACCCTGGGGGGTGCACATTAAAGGCTCCAGACTCAGAGAAAGGCTAGCACTGCCCAAGAGTCAGTCGAAGGAGTCAGGGCCAGCCCTGCCCTGCCCTGCCTTCCCCTCCCCTGGCTACAGGCAGAGAAGCTGAGTCCAGAAGAGTGGGGAGGGCAGCCAGCTGGAGCAGGGGCTGCTGGGCTCCATCCACTGGCCAAGAGGTGGCTTTGAGAGGTGGGTCTATCCATGCCCCCAGCAGTGACCCCAGGAGGGCACAAGGGCAGTGGTGCTCAGAATGGCCTTCCGTGGGCCCAGGTCACCATGTTAGAAGGGCTGGTGAGCACCCCCGCCCTAAGCCCTCTGCTTGGATGATGGGAGTGTGTGCACACCTCCTCCCCACTTGCTCCCCACCTGCATGCACCTGCATAACTGCATGCACAGCACCCACTGCCCTGGGCCCCTGCCAGCCCTCCCTGGGCACTGACCCTTCTCTGCCCACTCTGTCTCTCTGCTTCCTCTTCCCCCTCTGTGCCCATCTGCCCCTCCTGCCCTCTCAGCAGGCTAGTGCTCTCGGCTTCCCGGCCCCCCCTTCCAGGCCGCTGCCGCCTGACCCTGTGCCCAAGAGACTCCAGGTAAATCTGGGCCAGGGCCCGCCCTGAGCCAAGGCAGGTGGGAGGCTTGGTACCCAACTGCAGTTCTCATCCCTGCTCCCTGCCAGTGGTGCTCTTCATTAGGTGATCGGGGTGCCCCTCAGCCTTCAGACACTCTGAGCCCCAGAAGCAGCAAAGGGTGAGCCTCCTGCCTTGGTTTCTACCACCATCTGGTGGTCAGTGGCGGGACTGCAGTCGGCCAGGGACTCCGCGGTTGACCTACACCTTCCTCCCCTGAGACATCAGCTGGCATGCCTCCAAACCCTCTGCGCATGCCCTCATTCTCTCCTGCCCCCTGGCTGACTTTGCATGTTGACTTGAACCCCTCTGGGGAATCTCTATGCATGTCCACAGCCCCTGGTTATGCTCTCACAGCCACTGCCCCTCTCTCTGTTCAGGCTGAGCTGGCTGACCGACCCAATCCCCCTACCCGCCCTCTGCCCGCTGACCCGATGGTGAGAAGCCCGAAGGTAATGGTGGGGGGAGAGAAGGGCACGGCCTCTCCCCCCATCTAGGGCTGTGGTGCTGGTAGCCATGACGGTGGTGGCCGTGGCGAGATGCCCCCTCAGTGCATGAGGGCACATATCCAGGTGGTGCCTTTAATGGTGACAGGTTTGTTTGCAGACAAGGGTGACCGATGGTGCTGCCCCCAAGCTGGTGTTCCCCAGCACCAGTGCGTTGGGGGTGGGCAACATGACACCCCCCCACCTAAGCCGGCCTCCTGCCTTCTCTCCCTCAGTCTCAGGGGCCAGCCAAGCCCCCACCCCCAAGGAAGCCACTGCCTGCCGACCCCCAGGGCCGGTGCCCATCCGGTGACCTGCCAGGCCCAGGAGCTGGAATCCCGCCCCTAGCGCTACCCTCCAGGTAGGAGGAGCCCTGGGGATGGGTGGGCGGGGCGAGTGACCTGGGGGAAGGGGGTCTCTGACCCTTTTTTCTCGGCTTCCCGCACTCCAGACCAGCGCCACCACCTCCGACAGTGTCCTCGCTCTACCTCTGACCTCTCTGGAGGTTCTGCTGCCTCCAAACCGGACTTAGGACTTCAAGAGGGGGGCGTGCCCTCTGGAGTCCCCTACCATGACTGAAGGCGCCAGAGGCTGGACGCGGTGTCTTAAGGCTCCGGGCACCGCCACGCGCTGTCAAGCAGCACTCTAGGGACCGGCGGCGTAGTTGCAGCTGGGGTTTGGGGAGGGGCTGGGGGTTGGAAGGGGTTGAGGGAGGTCCGCACAGCCTGTCTCTGCTCAGCTGCAATAAACGTGACATCTTGGGAGCGTTACGCAGTTTGTCTGCTTCTAGAAGCCGGGTCGCTCCTGCTGCGGTTCCAGGTCTGGCCGCCAGGAGACGCTGCTGCCTCAGATGAGGGCGGGCTGTGTGGGGCGGGAGTACCAGAATGGGTCGGCATGTGTCCCCGGGATGCTCGCGGCTTCCCTCTGCCCAGACTGGGGTGGCTTTCGGCGCAATCTGTCAAGCCGTTGGACCTGCCGTCCCGACTTTGACCACTGGCTGGGAAAAGTGGATCTGGCTCGTGTTCTCAGAGCCCAGGAGCCAGGGCGGAGCGGGGCGGCGGCTGCTCCCACGATCCCAAGGCGGCGCACCTGCCTCCTCCCCCTCCGCCGCCGCCGCCACCTGAGGGATCCGGAACAAAGGTGCTTTGTACAGGCTACAACCACCTCATTACTTCGTATTCGGGACTGGGGCCGCGTGGGCCCCCAGCCTGGATCGAAGGTGTGGAGCGGCAAGGGACAGACGCCAATCCCAAAGTGAGCATCTAGCGCGCCACCTAAGGCTTTTTAGGGAAGGTGGTCCCAGAAGCTGTGTTGTCCCTTCCGCTTGCACTATCCCTAGATTTGCAAAGAAAACGGGGCAGTGTATGAAGGTGGTTGGATAGGCTAAGGTTATGTACCCTTATTTAAAATCTTCCAAACTTCTAATAAGGCAGTCTACCCAGGACTAAAGCAGACACGAAAGGGATAACCTCCCTAAAAATATTGCTGTTGGAATACGTCCTTCCTCCCCGTCCCCTCGCAGTGAGGTGCAGCCTCAGCGGAAGCTTTGGCGAACCCGGCGTGCGCTGCGGTGCACAGAGGGTTAACTGGAGTTGGCGCTGGATGGAGAGGAGGAGACGCGCTCCCATTGGCGGAAAGTTATCCAGGGCGGGGTCTGTGAATCTCCGCACCCCACCCCCCTTTCCACAACCCCCCTCTTCACTTTGTACCTTTCTCGCCTCGACTGTGAAGCGGGCCGGGACCTGCCAGGCCAGACCAAACCGGACCTCGGGGGCAATGCGGCTGCTGCCCCTGCTGCGGACTGTCCTCTGGGCCACGTTCCTCGGCTCCCCTCTGCGCGGGGGCTCCAGTGTCCGCCACGTCGTCTACTGGAACTCCAGTAACCCCAGGTAGCCGGGCCGAACCGGGAGAGCGCCTAGCCAAGTCTGCGCGCTCCCGGGCTTTGCGCGCGCCCGCCACCCGCTCTGTGCGCGGCGCCGCCTGAAGCTGGCCGCGCGTCGGGGCTCCTTTGTTTGAGCCGGCGGGGAAGGGGGGAAGGGGGAGGGGCGAGGCGCGCCCTGGGTCGCCCCACAGCCCGCATGTGTTGGGGGGCAGGCAGAAGACCCCAGCCCCGAGGGTTGTCTAGGGGGTCTTGGAGCATGGACCTGGGGGGGCCTTTGCCCGCACTCCGGGCTCCGCCCCCCTCGCTGCTCTCCTGGCATCCCCAGCCTCCCGCCGGCCGGAGCTGGGGCTGGCGAACTTGAGATCAAGGGAGGGGGCTTTACTCTTGTGAAAGAGCGTGGGTTACTCTCCTGCCCGCTGGGTCTCACCTCTGGCTCTTGCTCTGTTTCCTGATCTCATTTACTATCTCTGCTTTCATCTCTGTCTTTATTGGTCCTTCTGTTTCTTTCCAGTGTCAGCCCTGCCCTTCTAGCTGAATCACCTCTGGGCAAGTCTCGTGACCCTCCTAACCTCATTTATCTCACCTGTATAATGGGCTAATAATACCTAGTACCCTGGGAAGTCCGGCGGGGTAAGTGAGGTCATGTATGTGAAAGAAGCTCAGGCTGTACAGATATAAACTATTATTTCTTTCTCTCTCCTGAGCTGCCTGCCTTTGAACCTCAGTATATTTTACTGTTTCCAACCCCTTCCCCAAGTCTCCATGTCTCTTCTGCTTCCCAGCTGTTTTTCTTTCTGATTTTCTACTTGAGACAATCTATGACTCTATTCATTTCTTCACTTACTAACACTTATTTATTAAACACATACTATATGTGCCCAGCCCTGTGATAGGTTGCAGGGGATTAACTATATAGATGAGAAGATCAAGACCCTGCCCTCTGGGATTCCACAGACTCTGGAGAACAGGCGCAGGCAGCAGAGCCTGCGTAAAGACAGGTCATTACAATACCAAGTGATAAGAGCTTTTGTTGTCCTTGGACTCTGAATTCCTCTATCTCTGTCACAGACCAATGCTTCTGAATCGCTTGGAGGACCTGTTAAAAATTCAGGTTTCTCACTCCCCAATCTTAAGGTTTCTGGTTCATTCATTCAATCCACAAATATTTATTGAACACTATCTTGTGCTGGGCACTTTTCCAGGCACGGGGAATGCAGTAGAACAAAACTTACCAAGGCCCTGTCCTTGCTCAGCTTGCGTTCTAGTAAGTCTGGACTGGCTAAGCCCAGGAATCTTCATTTCAAATCAGAACTGATACAGGTGGGCCTTGGACCACCCATTGGAGGCTTTTCCTATGTCACGCTTCGCTGTGTTTGTGGTATGGGGGGTGGTTCATGCAGCATTCGGTACTGTGGGGAGCAGCCTGTTCCAGCCCTTCCCACCTGTGCTGGCTTCCCCAGGCAGCTCCCAAGAGGTGGGGAAGGGAGTGCTGAGAAGACTGAAGACTGGGTAGTATGTGGACTCCCCCCATGCCTGGCACTTGCTCCTCCTGGCCAAAAAAGGGAGCCACCTAGCACCCACTCCCTCATTCTTTTTTTTTTTTTTTTTTTTTTTTTGTTAATTTTTAGAATTTAGAGACAGGGTCTTGCTCTGTCACCCAGGCTGCAGTGCGGTAACAGCTTGCTACAGGAACTCATGGACTCAAAGGATCCTCCCGCCTCAGCCTCCCAAGCAGCTGGGACTACAGGATTGCACCACCACACGTGGCCTTTATTTATTTATTTATTTATGGTAGAGACAGTCTCACCATGTTGCCCAGGCTGGTCTTGAACTCCTGGCCTCAAGCAGTCCTCCCATCTCGGCCTCCCAAAGTACTGGGATTCAGATACTAGCCACCACACCTGGCCTCCCTCATTCTTTTTTTACCATGACATTCTTTTCACCCTTGGGTTGAAGTCTAAAGGACAGTGTTCCTCACTTTATATCTGTGTTTGAGGAGACCTTTCCCAACCCCTGTCTCCTCCTCTGTATCTGCAGCTGCACTGTGTGCAACTGTACTTCCTGCCTCTGCCCAGCTTCTTCACAGCATCCATCCACCTGACATTGATCAAGCCTGGTGCTGTACCACATTGGGTGTTGGGCACTGGGGCTAGAGAGGTGTGTGGCACCTCCACCCTGAAAGATAGGGTGTGGTGACCCTCCTTCTGGCATCTAAGCTGTGTGGTTATGGGCACTGCAGGTCTTAGCCTCTTGGAACCTGTGAATCAATCGTCTCATCCATTTCTTGCACTCTTTTTGTCTCTCAAGAGTTGTCAGTCTGGGCCGGGCGCGGTGGCTCAAGCCTGTAATCCCAGCACTTTGGGAGGCCGAGACGGGTGGATCACGAGGTCAGGAGATCGAGACCATCCTGGCTAACACAATGAAACCCCGTCTCTACTAAAAAATACAAAAAAACTAGCCGGGCGAGGTGGCGGGCGCCTGTAGTCCCAGCTACTCCGGAGGCTGAGGCAGGAGAATGGCGGGAACCCAGGAGGCGGAGCTTGCAGTGAGCTGAGATCCGGCCACTGCACTCCAGCCTGGGCGACAGAGCGAGACTCTGTCTCAAAAAAAAAAAAAAAAAAAAAAAAAAAGAGTTGTCAGTCTGGGGACCTTGGGTCTTCCTGAGCCTCTCTGTCGCCCATGGGTGGAGGAGAGGCTGGCAGGGGCCTCTGAGAAGGGGTGTCTCTGGCCTCCATGGCCATGGTGTGGTGCCCTCCCCTCCTCAGCCCACCCCTGTCTTATGCCTGCAGGCTGCTTCGAGGAGACGCTGTGGTGGAGCTGGGCCTCAACGATTACCTAGACATTGTCTGCCCCCACTATGAAGGCCCAGGGCCCCCTGAGGGCCCCGAGACGTTTGCTTTATACATGGTGGACTGGCCAGGCTATGAGTCCTGCCAGGCAGAGGGCCCCCGGGCCTTCAAGCGCTGGGTGTGCTCCCTGCCCTTCGGCCACGTCCAATTCTCAGAGAAGATTCAGCGCTTCACACCCTTCTCCCTCGGTTTTGAGTTCTTACCTGGAGAGACTTACTACTACATCTGTGAGTGGCCAAGGGCACACTGGATACCTCTTGGGAAGGGTAGGGAGGGGGAAGGAGAGACCTGGGAAGAGGAGGAGCTGGGTCTCTAATGTACACTGGGTTGGGGCCTGGGCTGAACTCAGGACTGGGGAGGGAAATGTCTAGTAAGGCAAAAGTAGGAGGAGCTAGGAAAGGGGGCCAGGGAGATGAGAGGCCTGGATGGGGCCTGATACATGGGTGTGGCCCCAAAGTAAGGAAACGCTTTCCCGGGACCTGGAGAGAAGAAAAGCTGGGAGGGTCTGAAAGAGTTTGAGGCATACAAAGGGGTGACTCCCTGTGCTAACTTCTTCCCAATTTCCCACTACCCAGCGGTGCCCACCCCAGAGAGTTCTGGCCAGTGCTTGAGGCTCCAGGTGTCTGTCTGCTGCAAGGAGAGGAGTAAGTGGGTTGGGGGCATGGACCCTACTGGCTAATGTGGGGCCTTGGGAAGGAGGGAAGGAGTGAGAAGAATCTAGGAGCATCAGACTCCAGGGGTCCTGGTGAAGCTTCAAGCTGTGATCTCTTCTCCCCATTTAGCCTTGTGGGAGCTTCTACTGCACCATCCTCTCCCCACTTCTGTTTTGTTTTGTCTTGAGACGGAGTCTCTCTCTGTTGCCCAGGCTGGAGTGCAGTGGCGCGATCTTGGCTCACTGCAAGCTCTGCCTCCCGGGTTCATGCCATTCTCCTGCCTCACCCTCCTGAGTAGCTGGGACTACAGGCACCCGCCACCATGCATGGCTAATTTTTTGTATTTTTAGTAGAGACGGGGTTTCACCGTGTTAGCCAGGATGGTCTCAATCTCCTGACCGCATGATCTGCCCACCTCGGCCTCCCAAAGTGCTGGGATTACAGGCGTGAGCCACCGCCCCCAGCTCTCCCACTTCTTTTTTAAGAGACAGGGTCTTGCTGTGTTGCCCAGGCTGGAATGCAGTGGCACAATCATACTTCACCACAGCCTCAAATTCCTGGGTTCAAACGATTCTCCTGCCTCAGCTTCCCGAGTAGCTGGGATTACAGGCGCCCGCCGCCACAACTCACAGCTGGCTAAATTATTTTTTATTTTTTGTAGAGATAGGAGCTCACTGTGTTGCCCAGGCTGGTCTTGAACTCCTGACCTCAAGAGATCTCCTGCCTCCCAAAGCACTGGGATTACAGGCGTGAGCCACCATGTCTTGTGTGGCCTCACTGCACACTTTTTTTTTTTTTTTGAGACAGAGTCTCGCTCTGGCTCTGTCGCCCATGGCTGGAGTACAGTGGTGCGATCTCAGCTTACTCCAACCTCACCCTCCGGGTGCAAGCAATTCTCCTGCCTCAGTCCGCTGAGTAGCTAGGACTACAGGCGTGCGCCACCCAGCTATTTTTTTTTTTTTTTAGTAGAGGCAGAGTTTCACTATGTTGGCCAGGCTGGTCTCAAACTCCTGGCCTCAAGTGATCCGCTCGCCTCAGCCTTCCAAAGTGCTGGGATTATAGGCATGAGCCATCACACCCGACCTACTGTACACTTTTTTAAGCTGGGCCAAGAGAATGGGGTGTCCAGGGGCAAGGCCCTTCAAGGCCTTAGCTGAGTTGGTTGTCTCTATTGGCAATTTTGAGGAGGCTTGGAAGTTGGGGCTTAGAAAGGATGAGGTCGTAGATCATGGGAAGGGATTGGCTGGTTTGGGAGACCCTGGAGGATGGTAAAGGAGGGAACTGCTAATGGGAAGAGGAGGAAGGAGGCTGGTAAAGTGGGAGGACTGATCAGTGCTACCCCCTCCCCCTCACAGAGTCTGAGTCAGCCCATCCTGTTGGGAGCCCTGGAGAGAGTGGCACATCAGGGTGGCGAAGGGGGGACACTCCCAGCCCCCTCTGTCTCTTGCTATTACTGCTGCTGCTGATTCTTCGTCTTCTGCGAATTCTGTGAACCAAGCAGACCTTGCCTCTCACCCCAAGGAGCCAGAGCCCTCCCAAGATCCCCTGAAGGAGGGGGATCCTTGCTGCCTGCACTGGGGGTACCCATTCAGACCGACAAGATGGAGCATTGATGGGGGAGATCAGAGGGTCTGAGGTGACCCTTGCAGGTGCCTGTCCCCTCATCACAGGCTAAAGAAGAGCAGCAGACAGCCCTGGACACTCTGAAGCAGAGGCAAGACAAACATAGGTGCTTTGCAGGCTGCTTTGAGGGTCTCAGCCCATCCCCCAGGAAGACTGGGATTTGGTACGATCAAATCCTCAAGCCAGCTGGGGGCCAAGGCTGAAGACCTGGGGACAGGTGGATTGCTGGACCAGGGCAAAGAAGAAGCCCTGCCATCTGTGCCCTGTGGGCCTCTTCCCTGGGGCAGCACCTTGCCCTCCCCGCGGGGTCACTCACTTGTCTTCTGTGAAGACGGACTCTTCATGAGGTTGAATTTCATGCCAGTTTGTATTTTTATAAGTATCTAGACCAAACCTTCAATAAACCACCCATCTTTTTGTTGCTCTCCCCAACCTACTGCCCTCAGGCCCCTTCCCTGATAGCAGGACTCCCTGTGGCCTGTACTCTTCAGCTTAGCTTGGCCTGACCTCCATGCCAGCTGTGCTCAGGCCATCCATGCCAGGCCTCAGTGGGCACCCCTCTGGGCAATGTGGGTGGGTGCCAGCAGCAGCTGTGGAGCTTGGCACCCTCTCTCACCTCCCCAACCGGCTTCCTGTGCTGAGGAGGGGCAGATGCTCCTGACAGCCCATCCACTTGGGGCCCTGCCCAAGTCCTGGTAGCACCAAGCTGGGTGCCCAGCAAAAGCAAGAGGTAGTATTAATAGAAAGACAGCATCTGGGTTTCAGAATGCCTGGGTCCCTGAGAGTTGGTCATCCCTCCCCCTCCCCAAGGGCACTCTGGGCGGTGCCTGGCCTAGAACTGGGAAGGTGGGGTCAGATCAAAGCCTCCTTCCCCAGCGGCCTCTTTGTTCCTAGCTTTTATAAGGAGGAGGAGGTGGGGCTGAGGAGGGAGGGCCCCCTCTGCTCTCAGCCCACACTATCTCTTCCACCTCTGGTAGGCGAGGCTATGATCCCCACAAGGCGAAGAGGGGCCCTCTTTCTGAATGGTGTCCTGGATGGTGCCTGGGTAAGGGGCGCCCCTTCCCCTGCAGCTGTACTTTACCCACCCCGGTGCCCCGCAGCCTCCACCGGCACGGTGCCAGCCCGCCTGGCACCGAGCCAGCGATCGATAGGTGGATGTTGTGCTGATTAGCTCGGCCCGGCTGCGGCAGCGAGAGGCAGTGTGTGAACACGGTTAGGGGGGCGGGGGGGGAGACGGCGGTGGCGGGAGGGAGGTCGCTAGGGGTCCAGAGACCGACACAGAGGTGCTAGGGTTTGCGAACCCCTCCCCCACCCCTTTGCACACCTAGGTCAGATCCCGGTCTCTCTCGGAGCGGGCGGGGGCCCTCTCCCCCACCACCATGCACCGATTTCGGCTGCCATCGTTCATGTTAATTCTGTTGCTCCGGCTGAGGCCTTGGGTGGAGGGCAACACTGCGGGCAGAGCAGACTCCAGTCAGTCCCTTCCCCCATTCGAGGCCACCTTTCAGAAAACGCCTCTTGTAGGTAGGTGCATGTATCAGGGCCTTCACCCCAAACCTTGATCTTTAGCGGGGGCGAGGGTCTGGGGCTCGAAGGAGAGGGTGTAGTCGGCTGAAGGAGAAGCTATGGGCTAGGTCTTCAGGTCCTGGGTTCAAGTTCCATCTTTACAGTCATCCAGGAGGGTGTCTATACGTTGCTATGGAAACCGGCTTACTGCTACCTCCGCCCCTCCCAAGTGAAGCCATAGGCTGAGTAGACTAGGAGCGACTGGTTAGCAGCCCTTGCCCTGGATTGAGAACTGTGGGGGTCTCCCCCGGCTCCCAGCGGCCCCAGACCACCCCTCTTTTCGCGGAACCAGGCGGGCGCGCTCGCTCCCGCGGCTGGGGCTGGCGCGCGGATGCGCGGCTGATAAGAACGCATGTGCGAAAGAGACGCGGGGCCCAGTCAGCTTTCCCCGCACTCAGACGCACGCCCTAAATGTCGGGCGCTCCCACTTGACGCGGACACACGCCCCTGCCGGCCGCCAAGCCCCTTGCAGGTGCAAGGGCGGATGCCTCAGCTACCGCGGGAGCCTGGCTGGGGAGGTGGTGGGGGCTGGGGGAGTCATAAGCTTAGGCCCGCCCAACCACAGGCGCTCAGGCCAAGCCGGCCTTCCCTACACACACTTTGCTCATAGCATGCGCGGGCGGCTGATTCAGTCCCGGGGCGCGTCCCCATGGAAAGCCAGGGCCGAGTCCACTCATGGGGCCGAGACGGGCTGCAGGCGCTGGGAGGTCTTCCCCACGAGAAGCCCTCGAGGCGTGTTCCAGGGCGCGGTTCCAGGAGGCTGGGCAGGCCTGAAAGTTTTGGGGCGTAACCGATCTCCCCTAAACTCAGTAGCGCTAGGCGGCTTAGGGTGGGGCCCTCAATTTGCTGGGCCTGCCCTAGTCTCTCCCAAATAGATGCGAAAACTCCACTCATCTTTACCTCGCCCTATCTCCCTGTTTGAGAGCCTGAGAGTCTCTGCGACCGGGAATCCTGCTCCACACTTTCTGGGGTTGCAAATCTCCCTTTTCTTCTCCAGATTCAACCCTGAAGTTTTGTTCTTTTTCTGTCACCTCCCCCCTTTTTCTTCTTCCCTTTTATTAGTTCCTTCTTTCCTTTATTTTTCATTCATTCAGCACATTGTGAGCTTCCGGCGCGCCTTTCAGTAGGCCAGACGCTAGCTGGGGTCGTCGGGGGATCCCCAGCGGTGACGCAATTGAAAAGGGTGCACTCTGGTTTCCAAATAGCCAATAGAATCCCGGGGCCTGGGCCATGAGGTCATCAGCGGTGATGCCCATTGGTTCAGGTCTGGAAGTGGGGGAGGGGTCCCCATAGCAACCGACGGTGCGTCCGAGTGCAACCTGGAGAGTAATGTTTGCCTGAGCTGCTGTGGCAGCTTGGGATGGGGTGGGGAAGCTGGGGTGGAGCTCAGCTTCCCAGGTCCTGCAGCCCTAGCCCAAGCAAGCTCATCTCTCTTGAGATCCTTTTTCTCTCTCAAAGTAATGGTCAGCACCACTTAACGCAGAAAGATTAGGAAGAGATTGGTTATTGGCGACAGCATTGGGGTACTGGGTGCAGAGCTGCTGCCACCAGGAATGTCAGTACTGAGATCCTGTGTTCATCTGCATATCGTCTGCATCTCATTTGCATTCTCTTCATTTAAGGTCAAATTGGGCAGACATCTCCACATCCCCAGCCCTGTCGCCTGTTTCTGGAATCTATCCCTGAGTGGCTCTGTAATCTGTCCCTCAGTTCTCCACCTTCATACCACACCTCTCCTCGCGTTCTCCAGTGTCTGTTGGGGATGGATGGGGCAAAGCCAGCTACAGAAGAAAGGATAAGGAGTTTGTTCTCCCTCTGGATGTTTGGTGACAGATGGAGAGTGCTGGTCTATACTGCTTGGAGACTAAATTGGCAAAGCCAGTGGTTGGGGGAGGTGCCCCGGCTGCGTGGAGGGTCTCCAGGGCCAAATCACCCACATGCCTGGTGGGGTGCTGGAACTAGGGATGCCTGGTTCCAGCAAGGGGCAGGCCCGCCCACCTGTCTGGTGCCAAGGCAGCTTCCTTCCTCCAATTAAACACTAATGAGGTGTCATTAACCCTTACCTTGCCTGCCAACCCTCTGGTCAAACGCAAATTCGTGGTCTCACACTGAGGGAAAGGGAGGAAAGGAGGGCTTCTGGAGAGCTGAGTGGTGGTGAGGGGACCAAGAGAAAAGAAGGCAGGGTCAGAGGCCTGAGTAGCATGCATGGTTATCCTCTGCAGGCTTCTGAAGGATCCTAGAAATGGATGTCCCACTGTCAGAAGGCATTTATTCTTTTGTTCCTTGATTCAACAATTATTAAGCACCTCACCTACTCCTAAGTAAATACTAGGCTGCATACTAGATGCTGGGGATACACACTTGCATAAGACAATCGCTTCCCTTAAGGGATCTTCAGATTACCCAAGGAGACAGACTCACCAATGAATAATTATAATGCAAAGTGAAAATGCTAATATAGAGCTATATACAAAGTGTTATGGGAACACGGGGAAAACGGGTCGTCAGAGAAGGCTTTGATTTTGAAGGACAAAGTTTATGGCAGAGAGGGGATGTGTAGAATAATGTCTGTGAGTTTGACACAATGTGGGTCTATGTTTGGATGTGTTTTCAGGACTGCTGGTGTCTGCCTTCCCAGAGTGGCATGTTTTGCATCCGTATGTATGTGTGTGAGTGTGTATGTGTGTTGTGTCTGGAATCCCTTCTCCTGAAACACATTGTGGTTTTATTACAGATCAATGTTTGCTGTGAAGCTCTTCAGCAGATTGGCCTGAACCTGCCCAGCCCAGGGGAGGGGAAGTGGAGACTGATGTTGGCTCCTCAGGAAAGGGTGGGCAGGCACCATCTTCACACTGGGGGCCCAGACCCCTGGCTCCCCACGTGGCAGCAGGCTGACCAAGGAAGGCAAAGGGTTGGGTCCCAGGCTTCATAGGGTGTGCCCAGGCTGTAGTCCTCTCTGTCCCTAACTCCTCAGAGGAGACACGGGGGTTACCGCTACCACTACCCAGCAAGATCTCAGGCCCCCTCCCCCAACCTGTTCTTCTTCTGTCTGTGGAGGAGCAGGCCAGCTCAGACCTGTTTGCTGGCTCTCCTACAGGGAGCAGATCCTTTCCAGGGGACACAGAGGGCTGGGGAATGCTGGGGCCTACTGGGTGGCCGCCAGATAGTCCACCCTGGCCCTCCAAGGCTCTCTCCATCCTGGATTCTCCCCACCCACTCTGGGGTGCCACTCTTCCGGTTTTTGCCCAGACACAACCATTTTTACCAAGGAAGGCTTCAACCACTAGGCACAGGGTGGGGGCCAGAGCTCTGGCAGGGAAGACTTGTTGGGGGTAGTGGTTGTGATGCTACTCAGAGACCTCTGCTCCAATCTCTCTGCCTCCTTGCGACCACTGTCTTCCTTTCTTTCTTTTTTAAGAGACAGGGTTTCACTCTGTTGCTCGGGCTGAAGGGCAATGGTGTGATCATTGCTCACGGCAGCCTCAAACTTCTGGACTCAAGTCATCCTCCTGCCTCAGCCTCCCAAAGTGCTAGGATTGATTACACGTGTGAGCCACTGCAAGTGTGAGCCACTGCATGGGCATTGCAGACACTTTCTTTTCTTTTCTTTTCTTTTTTTTTTGAGACAGAGTCTCGCTGTGTTGCTCAGGCTGGAGTGCAGTGGCGCGATCTCGGCTCACTGCAAGCTCTGCCTCCCTGGTTCACGCCATTCTCCTGCCTCAGCCTCTCGAGTAGCTGGGACTACAGGCACGTGCCACCAAGCCCAGCTAATTTTTTGTATTTTTAGTAGAGACAGGGTTTCACCTTGTTAGCCAGGATGGTCTTGATCTCCTGACCTCGTGATCCACCCCCCTCGGCCTCCCAAAGTGTTGGGATTACAGGCGTGAGCCACTGCGCCCAGCCATTGCAGTCACTTTCTAGAAAGCTAAACTTTGGTGAAAGTCTGGATCTAGGAAGACTTTTAAGGCTTAAGGAACGTCTCTGGGGTCTGAGGAGAAGGTCAAGGACCCCTTCTTCCACACTGTCAAGAATAGAGACTTCCTTTTTTGACTGTAACCTCCTCATCTCATTCCATCTAATCTTTTCCTCTCCCTTGCATACTTTCCAAGCCCTAGGTCACATCTCTCACTATGATAGCTATTAGAAAGCTTGGAAATGAGGGAGAACAAATGGAAAAGAGTCTGGGCTGGTCTAGGTGGGCAGGCCTCAGTAGATAACCTCTTAATTATAAGAAACCCTCCATTAATCCAGTGCCTCTGGGATCCTAAACACTGTGCTAAGTGCTTCCCAGGCATTATAGATCTTAATCCTCATAACAACCAGCTCCCTGAGGTGGGGCATTATTATCCCCATTTTACAGATGAGGAAGCTGTCTCAGAGAAGTTAAGTGACTAGCATAGTTAGCAAGTGGTAGAACTGGAATTCGAATCCAAGCCCAGGCTGTTCATTGCTCAGCCAATACTGCCTCCCTCTCAGCTTCTCTCGAAATAGCATTCAGAGGACACACACACAACTCTAGTGTAACACCGCAGAGCTGCCTCCCCACTCCAGGCTTCATGGCTTGCTGGACTCATTAGAGGGCTCAGGGCATGACCAGAATCAGAGGTGATTATACCCCAATGCCACCCACCAAGCCCTGCATCCTAATTTTCTGTGAACTGGACCACATACCAGTGCCCATGTTCCCTGCTGTCAGGCATGTATGCAGTCCCATGTCAACTCATGGATGTTAGAGCATCCTCAGAGCCGTGCCGACACACACACTTGCTGGCACCCAGGTTTCCCAGTTAGGACTGCAGCAACAGCCTGCCTGGGCTGGGGTCACACACATGGGCCCTGTGCAACGTGCAGAACCTGTGAATATTTCATGCCTGGAGCTGGCAGCTGCCTCTCTTGCTCACACGTGTGCCTGATCGTCCCTCTCACACGATCCTTGTTTATTTGTTTAATGAATTATTTATCCATGGCCCCCGCTTCCCTCCTGACCTCCCCCTTCCCCAGGCCCTAGCCTCCATGATTTATTGAACACGGCTCAGTTCTGTGGTTGCCACCTACCGTCCCAGAAGCTGCCTTGGGCCACACAGCCTGAGAGCTCCCTCTGTCCCACACCTGCTCAGCTCCCTGCTTCCTTGGCCCCTGAGGGATGGAGGAGAGTGAGGCATCATGTCAGAGTCCTCCCAGGAGCTGAGCTCAGTGCCCTGGGAGAGATCATGGCAGCCAGCAGTGTGCTAGCAAGCCCAAGGGTCACAGCCTGCAGGTAAGTAGGAGGAGGCCTGAAGCCCTGAAGACAGGACCAGCCCCATGGAGGGAGCTCCAATCTCCACAGAGGCCCTCATCCAACAGAGAGGTAGTTCAGGGTCCAGGCCTTAGACACCAGTTTTTCACACTATAGGTTGTGATCCACTGGGGATGGTAAAGTCAAGAAATCAATTTTATGGGCCTCAACCAGCTTTTTATTTTACTGTTTTTAATTTTAAAACTAGAACAGCCGGGCGCGGTGGCTCAAGCCTGTAATCCCAGCACTTTGGGAGGCCGAGATGGGCAGATCACAAGGTCAGGAGATTGAGACCATCCTGGCTAACACGGTGAAACCCCGTCTCTACTAAAAAAATACGAAAAAACTAGCCGGGCGCGGTGGCGGGTGCCTGTAGTCCCAGCTACTTGGGAGGCTGAGGCAGGAGAATGGTGTGAACCCGGGAGGCGGAGCTTGCAGTGAGCTGAGATCCAGCCACTGCACTCCAGCCTGGGCGACAGAGCGAGACTCCGTCTCAAAAAAAAAACCAAACAAACAAACAAACAAACAAAAAACTAGAACAGAGGAAAATATCATAGTGCATCCTCTGTAGTAAGGGTAAGTATTGTTTCATGAAACTTATTATTTCAGTTGAATATGTGTGTGTCTATGAGTGTGTGTGTATGAGAGTGTGTGTGTGTATGACAGAGTGTGTGTGTGTGTGTGTGTGTTACTGAACTGCAATGCAAAATATAATCCTACTGTGGTGGATCACAGTCAGGAACAATTTGAGTTACAGTTACATGCAAACGTCTAGACCCCATCAATAGAGGCCTGGGTCCTTCCATGACACATGCCACAGAGAGAGGCCTGGGCCTTTAGATTAGGCCCGGGGCATGTGGACAGTGGCTCAGATCTTATACACAGGGACTCAGTCCCTAGAGAAGCCCAGACCTTATGAATAGAGGCCTATAGACAGACATAGGCATTATAGATAGAAGCACATATCCTGTAGACATAATTGCCATATAGGGTGGTATAGTTTATGCATAGCACAAAAGAGCCACCCAAGGGGAAGGGGACATCAGCCCAAGCTCCCTCACTAAGACAGGGAGCCACATAGAGCCACCTCTCACTGAAGGAGGCAGCACCTTTGTTTTTGCACAAAGGCACCACTTGCCAAGAGATGCACCCTAGGGACTGAGCCTGCAAAGAAGGGTCCTTTTTCTAATTCACACAAAGGCCCAAATCAGCTAGCAGCCCTATGGATAGAGGCCCAGGTAGACAAAGCACTAGATCCCACGGACACAGGCCTAGCTAGGCCCTCTAGAGAGTATCTCAACTTCAAAACCAGAGGCTTCAACCCCATAGAGAGAGCTGCTTAAATCCTGTAGAGAGGGCTCCAGATTCTAAGAGAAGGGCTCAGTTATTATTGGAGGGTGGGTGTGGGGGTGCAGATTCTAAAGAGTACCCAGACCCTAAAGAAAAAGGCCCAAATTCTTTTTTTTTTTTTTAGGTGGACAGGAAGTAGAATTTATTGGTGAATATTAAGAGGGGGCAGCACAGTGGAAGCCCTCATGAGTGCAGGGCCTGCCACTTGTCCAGAGCGCCACGATTGGGAACGTACTTGACCCATCTGGGATGAGCCGCTTCTCAGCCACCATGTCTTCAAATTCATTGGCATTGAACTTGGTGAAGCCCCACTTCTTTGAGATGTGGATCTTCTGGCGGCTGGGGAGCTTGAACTTGGCCCTGCACAGGGCCTCAATCACATGCTCCTTGTTCTGCAGCTTGGTGCGGATGGACATAACTTGGCCAATGTGAACCCTGGTCACAGTGCCCTGGGGCTTTCCAATGGCATCTCGCATGCCTGTTTGGAGCCTACACTGGGGTAGTGCAAGGTCAGAAACATGAACATCCATCTGAAAGGACTGTCTCCAAGGTCCCTTAGAGCAACCCATACAACAAACAGGCTGCATCACTACCAGGGAAGCTGCTGTTTACAGCCATTGCACACTGGGCCCCCATGAGGAAAGGAACTCAGTGGGCTTAATTGGCTGCAGGAAAAGGCCCAAATTCTTAAGCAGAACCTAGATTCGATAAACAGGGATATAACTTTTCTAAAATGGAATTTAAAGTCCTAGACCAAACAAGCAAGTTCCTGTTCACTAGCAATAAGGGCAGTGTCTCTGCCAACTGTGGGCCCCTACAGAGAGAAGCTGACCTTGTGGAGCAGGGAATATGATTTGAGTGGAGGGGGCTGGGATTTGTGGCACCTGGAGTAAGCAGGTTAGCATCATTTGGGTGAAAAAAATCTCTCTGGGGATGAGGAGCCTGGAGGGAGGGAGAGCTGTTTGCAAAGTTCCCCACTCCCATCCCAAGGGGCCTAATTTGTTTGCTGGCTCCTGAGAAGGATGAAGAGATCTCCTGGGGTGGAGAGGAGCCCAGAGAAGACAGAGCCTACTCTCACCTGGCAGCAGTCAGACACACAGCCTATTCTGGATAGCACAGCACAGCCCCTACCCCCAGCCTAGCACGTAAGGCTGACTTGTGGTCAAGACCCTATCCTGCCACAGATAAGCAGATGCGGGGCGGGGCGGCGGGGGGCGTTGCCTGCATGTTCCCTTTCCTGAAGGATAGAAGCAAAGTAGCAGCATGCCTGTCTCCCTGGACACAGGTGGGTTGGCTTGCGTTCTGAGAACCCAGTTAGGCCTGGTTCCACCTGGTCTGGGCCTCTCCAAAAGAGAAGAGATAAGGGGCGGATAGCCCTAGGTCTGGTTTCTGAACCCTTTTCCTGAACTTCTACTTCCTAGGAAGAGAGGAGAGCAAGGAACTGTGTGTGTCGGGATGCATATGGATTTGTGTGTGTGTTGTGTGTGGATGGATATAGGTGTGTGCTCAGGTGTCTCTGTGCCTGGGTTTCTCCAGATCTCTAGCAGTCTGGCTATGCCCTTTCCTATATGTGTCTGGAAGGTGTGCCTGTGTGTCCACATGTCGGTGTCAGGCGTCTGTGTCTGAAGAGGCTCTGCCTTTGGGTGACTGTGTCTTTTTTCCTGAATGTGTGTGTGTGATGTGTGTGCTTGGGTGTCACTGTGAGGACAATGAGTGTGGTGAGAGCTGGAACACAAGGTGCTCTGCCCTCTGACTCAGGATCAGCGTCTCTGAGAGTAGGAGTGAGAATGCCTGGGGACACCCCTGGCTGCCCCAGGAGGGGCCCTGCCTAAGTGCCAATAAGGAATCCTCTGTAGGTGTCCAGGGAACCCTGCTTTGCCCCAGCTGACTCTCTCCTTGACCCCCTCCTGCGCCTTGGGTTCTGGACCGCTGAAGGCTCTTACAGCACCTAGTATTGATATTCTGGGGGGCTGAGCTCTTTTACTCTGCCTGCAAGAAAACAAGCCTCATTCTCAGCTGGGGGCTTCAGGTCACCAGCTGTCAGGGCCTTGGTGCCAGCTGAGGACTTCTCCACCACCCTTCTGTGCCCACCTGAGTCCTCATGCACACGGGAAAAGGGGGCATGGACGCAGCAGAGGGCCACAGTGTTCAGAAGGGAAGGGAGTCCAGCCCTACTTACTAAGAGGTCCTGGATCCCCAGCTTCTTCTCAAGTCTGCTTCTTCCCCCCATTCCCAGAGATGAATGGGCTTCCCTGAGGTCCAGATCCTTATCCTGGGTTCCCAAATCCTTCTGGGAAATTCAGCCTGGGGAGCAAAAGGCCCAGGACCAGTTGTAGCAAACTGAACCCAAGAGGGAGAGGCGAGGCATGCTCTGGTCTTTCCGGAGGGGGTAGCACCGTCCCCAGCTCCCACACGTCGCGCGCTCCCGGCCGGAGCGGGATGGGACCTGTCGGGGGCGCGCCAGGGGCGGGGCTTCGGGGGCGCGCCCAGGAGGGCGGAGGGAAGGGCTGGGGGCGTGGCCTAAGGCTGGGGGCCGGCGGTGGCGGCAGCGGGGAGCTGGGAAGCGCAGAAGCCGGGAGCGCGGGGCTCAGTCGGGGGGCGGCGGCGGCGGCGGCTCCGGGGATGGCGGCGGCTCCGCTGCTGCTGCTGCTGCTGCTCGTGCCTGTGCCGCTGCTGCCGCTGCTGGCCCAAGGGCCCGGAGGGGCGCTGGGAAACCGGCATGCGGTGTACTGGAACAGCTCCAACCAGCAGTGAGTCGGGGACCCTGGGAGTCCGCGCGTCCGGTGTCAGTGAGATGGGGAGCCGATGGGCCCGAGAAGTCCTGGGGGATCCCGGGGTGGGAGTCCTGGGAGACCAGAGCTGGGGACTGGGAGGGGACAGAGAAGGGGACGCACTCTGTGGGCGTCTAGGAAACTCGGGGGTGTCTGAAGAGGCTGTTGGGCTATAGTAAGGAGCGCTCGGGCCGTGCGGAGGAGGCTGCTGGAGGGGTCCCCCACCCCATCTTGGCTTCTCCCCGCACCCGCAGCTGGAATAGCATGGCCCTGTCCCGTAGTTCCCCCAGTTGGGCTGGGGTTTGGGGGTAGCGGTGTGCTGGGGATAGGCCGCTGCATTTTGGGGCCCAGGGATGACCTGTTTTTGGCCATGAGGGCTTCCAGGGGTTCTGTCTAGGACTCCTGCTTTTAAAAGTGGGGTCCAGAGCTGAGGCAGGGAGTCCGACCGAGCACCTCCCTAGAAGGAAGGCAAATGGGTTGTCTTGGTTGTGTGGATAAGCCCGGCTGGGGTGAGCTAGGGCTGGGTCGCCGAGTTGGGGGGCCCTAGGAATGCTGCTTGGTTAGGATGGGAACGTGGGGTACCGGCGAGAGGGAAGGAGGCAGAGAGATGTCGGTGTGTTACACACGCACACACACGCCCGGGCTGGGGACGGCGAATGGCTCCAAGTGTGAGCGGGCGTGCGCGGCTGTCAGTGTGCGTGTGTGTCTGAGTGTGTGATTTGTGTGTCTGCGTCGGCGATCGTCTGGGGGTGGGAGCGGGCGGCGGGTCGGAGAAGGGGCTGCGGTCGCTGTCCGCGCGGCAGGCTGCGTCTGGGCTGGGGTGGCTGTTGGCGCCGCCGCGGTCTGGGCGGGTGTCAGGGCGGCCGTGTGGTTTCCCGGGGTGTGTGGCGCGGCGGCCGGGTGCTGGCTGCGGGGCCGGGTCCTCATTCTGCTCAGTCCTTGCTGCCCTTGTCTTCTCCTCCCCGCCAAGCTGCCGTGTGTATCACCCTGGCCACCTTAGTGTGTGTCTGTGTTGGTAGGGGGGGATCCCTGGGGACGCGGGGGTCACTGTCACACCTGCCCGGGCGGTGGCGGCAGCACTGCCTCTGGCTCTCCACCCCAGGGACCGACCAGGGAGCAAATGGCCAGACCCCAGGGGAGGGGACTGGGAGGGCCAGGCGGCCGCGACCCCCCAACCTTTCGGAGGAGGGGCTGCCGCTCGCCGCTCCGCTCTTTGTTGTTTGGGGCTCCGCGCCTCCGTTTGGGGCTCCGCGCCTCCCCCTCTCTCCCTCCTCGCGCCCGGAGTGTCAGACTGGGGGTGGGGATGAGCCAACGACGCCCCCCTCTCGCTTCCCATGGAAACCTCGGGGGTGGGGACGTGGCCCCTCCCCCCCGGAGCGGGACTCCAAGAACTCCGGGGGGCGCTGGGGGCTGACTTTCCAGCTCTATCTAGCTCAGCCCCCTCCCCCAGACTCACACGTCCGCCCCCCACCCCGCTATAGTCTGGCGGGGAGTGAAGAGCTCGCAGGTGAGGGGCCCCGGGTTCCCCGCCACCCTTGGAGCACCTCAGCGTTCTTAGGGGAAGCCAGAGCAGGGGAGGATGCGGGAATAGGTTTGGTGGGGGGAGGTGTTGATCAGGTTCCCCTCCCCCGCATACACCTGGGCGCAGGTGAAAGCTCAGGGAGCGGGTGGGGGAGCCCGGGTTCCGGGAGCCTCCCTTCTGTCCTCTCTACTCCGTGCGGGCCTGAGCCGGCAGAGGTAGGAGGGGGCGCACACCGGGCCAGGAGGCTGCCGCCGCCCCCGCCTCGCTTCCCAGGCCTTTGTTGCCGCTGCGCCCGGGCTCCCCGGCTCCCTCACTGCGGCAGCCGCGGCCCCATAAATCGTGAGAGCGACGTGCTCCGGAGCCGAGAGTGGTGAGGGCCGGGTAGCTGGAGGCGGGGCCGACCGAGCCACGGGCTCCCGCGCCCCCTCCCCCTAGTCACGTGAGCTGGGCTCCTGGCTCCCACCTCCCGTCACGTGCGGAGGGTCTCTGCCCCTTGGGGTCACGTGGGGAGGGTCTTGCGACCCCGCCTCCTTGGGGTCACGTGGGAGGGTGCTGGTGGGACACGTGCATCGGCCTCCTTTGACAGACCTGGGGACAGTGCCCTGCACACCGGCCACGACCTAGCCCTCTGCCCCCCACTCAGTACTTCTGTTTAGTCCCGTGGAATAGGAGAGACCTGTTTCCAATCTGGCCCAGAAACTAGGGGTGGGGGGACTGTACTGGAGGGATGCATTAGAGTGTGAGGTCGAGAAGTCCCCTAAGCCCGGAATCGAACTTGGTGAGGCGGGTTGGCACGGCCGATGGCCAAATATATGCCCCCTGGCCTGTGTTTCATTTCTTTGCAGAGCTGAGCAAGGATGTTGGTATTCGCCCCTGTCTCAAGGAGCCTCAGGAACATCTTTCTATATAGCTGTCTCTCTACTTATCTCTGAAACGCTTCTGTTGCTGATCTCTGTTTCATTCATACATTCATTCAACAAATATTTATTGAGGCTCTACTACGTCCCTGATGGTCTTTCTCTGTGTTTTCTCCCAGTCTCTGAGTCTCAGCCCTGCACCCTTCCCTGTCTCTGCTTCTCTCCTTTGCGTCTCTGTCTCCGTCTCCGCTGTCTGTGGGCCTCTCTGGCCTGCCTGTCTCTCCTGTTCTCCAAGACTCTCGGTTCTCGTTCTCTTCCCTGCCTCTCTCGGTTTCTGGCTTCTCTCTCGCGCCGTGTCTCCCTTCCTTTCCCCTTTTAGTGAATCCGGCCTCTGCTAACCTCCCCTCTCGGTGTGTGTCTCCGCCTCACTCCGTCTCTGTGTCTCGCTTTCGGCGGGTCTCTCGCTCCTCTCCGCCGCTGCAGATCAATAAACCTTCGCCGCCGCCGCCGCCGCTGTCGCAGGGAGGAGGGGCGGAGGTGTCGGGCGCGCTGATTCTCCCCTACCCCACGCGGCCCAGGGAAGCCTTGCGCCCAGACCCGGGCTGACCAGACTGGGACGGGCGGGGCGCCGAAGCCCAGGGCGCCTGAGGGGCGCAGGGGTGTCAGCGTGCAACCGCCGCCCCCGGAGCGTTCCAGCCACCACCGCCACCACCCTCAAAGCCCGGGCGCGCGGACCCCACGCCGCGCACACGTGGTCCGGCCTCGCCTGCTGGAGCGGGCGGCGCGCAGTCTCGGGGACGCGCGCTAGAGGGAAGAGGAACCCGGGTCTACGTTCTTCCTCCATCCCTTTAACTCTGCAGCCCGGCATCTAAGGCCGGGGCCGCGGGTGGGGGATGGCGAGAATTTGACAAGTTCAGGGCCCCCTGGGATCCCTTCCCTACTCTCTGGTCTTGTTAGACACCCTGTTTACTGCCCTAATTGCTCCGGGCTAGGGGAGAAGTTTGCTCCTTCCCCGCTCCGCCCCCATGCCCCCTCCGCGGACACTCCAGGTTAAGTGAGGCCAGGCGCGTCCCGGCAGGGCACTGAAAGAGACAGAGAGGTGTCGGGATGCGCCTCAGAAGCGGTGAGAGCCGGGAGAGACCGAAATAACGGGGTACCCCCTCCAAATGGGGTGTGTCGGCATTCGCCTTTCTGCAAGAGAGGCGAGAGGCTATAGGGGATGAAGTGGAATAAGAAGAGAGAACAGTACGAAGGGGCAGAGCACAGCCCGGTCCCCAGGTCCCAGGCCACCCCCACCCTTCCGCAGGAGATGCGGCCCTGGAGGCGGGGTTAGCTGCGGAGCTTCGCAGGGGCCCAGCGGCACTTCTCTCTCCGCACTACCAGGGAGAGGGAGGGAGGATGACAGATTCAATTAAAGTGCCCAAGCCATGCAGACACGTTGGGTCTCCAAAGAGTTGTGACTGGGAATTCCTTGGCTCCCACCCCGTTTGTCCTCGTGCCCTCTGTGTACCAACTGGGCCCAGCCACCCCACCGGCAGGTCTTTCTCTCACATACCCAGCCTTGGGGGGGGCATTTCAGGGGCTGTTCCTGCCACACAGCGCAGGAGTACTTAACAGATAGCTTCCCTTCACCTGTGGTCGCCCTGCAATCTTTTTTAAAAGACTAGTCCTGCCCTGTTGAGGAAATGGAATTACCTGTAGGAATACCTTGGGTGTTGGCTTCCTCCCTGCTGGAATGGGGTGTGTTGTAGGGGGAACTGGGCGGTACAGCAGGGAGGGGCTGCTTCAGAGTGGGACTGGAAACATGGGTGAGGCTCAGAGACAGAGATCCCAGTGTGGCTGTGCAGCTGCTCCAGACCTGGCACCCTCACCGCTGGCGGCCCCCTCCCCAAGGCCTGAGGGGAGGAACAGACTATGGGGTTGGCAATGGACAGGCAAGCCTAGGATGGCAGCTTGGAGCCAGGCCTGGTCTAACCCGTTTTCCTGCTCCCAGTGCCCCAGGCCGAGACTCCTGCCCACCTGAGTGCCAGGGCAAGGGAGGGGCCTGAGTGACCCATTACTCCCATGGGAACGGAGTGGGGCTGATGGCATTCCTGATGACCCAAGGAGGCTGTGCCAATTCTTACTGGGGTACCTAAACATCAGCTGTCTGCCTGCCTCACTGCCAGGCTTGGAATGGGTTGCTGGTGGAGGGGACAGCACAGGCAAAGCCAAGGAAGTGGGGTCAGCGAGGAGGGACCTTCAAGGCCCCACCGCATGCAGAAGCCTCCACGCTCATTTCTTTAATGCATCTAATTACTGTTTGGGGAACTGGGTGGTGCCTGGTGACACGGGGAGCCAGTCTCTCCCCTCAGGGAGCTCACAGGGACTAGGGACCCCGTGATTTGACATTTTGCCAAGGACCCCATGCCTTCCTGTGTCCACCACTCTCCTGGCACTGCCAAGATATGTGTATTCTTACCCTAAAGAAATTAGGGAAAACCCCTGCCCCCTCTCCATTCAGAGGTTTCTCCATCCCCACACCGCTCAGTACCGCCATCGAGGATGTTAAGACCAACACTTTGATGGTGACTAGCAAGGCAGGTGGGGATTACAAGGGACCCAGCATCTGCTTCTGTGTCCCAAAGAGGGATCAGGGAAATAAGAGGCACAGCCATCTTGTCTAGGCCCTGTGCCCACTGCTCTGCCCAGCATCATTAAGGGGGGCCTTTGTGCCAGGTTGAGGAAGGAGGTGCACATTGCACAATGAGACAGAAGTTTGGGCTGGTTGGCATGATGCCACGTGGAGTCTTGGTGCTGAGTCCCTTAGCGCCCTCATGTGTTTAAAGTTCCTGGGAGCCTAATTGTCCTTGGCCTCAGGGTGGGGTCTCTGTCACGGGACTCTGTCAAGGTACAGAAGTCAGTGATACTGTAGTATGGGGAGGGCAGGGAGAGACCCCCAGATTGGTGGGGTCAACCAATACTGGCATGCGGGCCAGCACACATACAGCCCAGCTTTTCTGTGTGTCTGCCTCCTATGAGTGGGCGGTGGACATATTTGTGTGTGTGCCATAGAACTTATGCATGTATATGCATGAAGCCACCATACGTGCGTCTGTAAGGGCAGGTCCTGTTGGACTGGCCCCGGGGGTGGACTGGCAGCCGCAGGGAAGCATGGTGGGAGAAGCGATTGAGGGTGTGTGTGTCCCTCGGAAGGGATCCCTCCCACGTTCACCCTTGGCTTCCATCCCTCCCATCCCTCCTCCCGGCTGCTGAATTATGGGGGATGGACGGAGGAAATCCGGGCCTGGGTCTGGGAGTCGCTGGGGCCTGCGCCGTTTCTGTGGCAACCAAAGCGTACGCTCCCTTCTTCCCTCCGCCCCTCTCCCTCGCCTCCTTTTCTTTGGAGGCAGGCCGGGCTTCCCTGCGCCTTTGCTACCCTCTGGTGGCCAACAGGAGAAGGACAGACCAAGAAGGAGGGCACGGAAGGAGAGTTAGGGGAGCGGCGGCACTAGGGCCCCGGGGGCAGAGACAGGGCTGAGCCGCGAGGAAGCTCGGAGGAAAAGTCAGGAGGCTACCTGGACCCTGGGGAGGGGCTGCGGAGCGGTCAGATGGAAAGCGGCTTTGCTCTGGGGTTTCTTCTCTCTGAGCCGCTTCCTCTTCCCCACAGCCTGCGGCGAGAGGGCTACACCGTGCAGGTGAATGTGAACGACTATCTGGATATTTACTGCCCGCACTATAACAGCTCGGGGGTGGGCCCCGGGGCGGGTCCGGGGCCCGGAGGCGGGGCAGAGCAGTACGTGCTGTACATGGTGAGCCGCAACGGCTACCGCACCTGCAACGCCAGCCAGGGCTTCAAGCGCTGGGAGTGCAACCGGCCGCACGCCCCGCACAGCCCCATCAAGTTCTCGGAGAAGTTCCAGCGCTACAGCGCCTTCTCGCTAGGTTACGAGTTCCACGCCGGCCACGAGTACTACTACATCTGTGAGTGACGGCGGCCGGGCGGGCAGGTCTGAACGCGAGAGTCTGAGTGACAGCCGGGGGGTGGAGCCCCGAGGCTCCGGGGCGGGGCCGGCTCGGCGGGCTCCAGGTCTCGCGGCTGAGAGACCCGGGAGAAGGCGTGGGCACGGGGCGCCTCAGGGGTTCAGCTTAGACGAGGTCGTGGGGCCAAGAGAGGAGTTTGGTGACAGTCCCAAGTTTGGGCTGCGGAGAATCGCTGTTTCTGTGAGGGACATTCCGGGGTTGGAACATCAGGGATCCCAGTTTCTTAAGGAATGGGATCAAAGGGGCTTCTGGGGCCGACGGCAGAGGTACAGTGACCTGTGTCCAAAGGGTAGGGGAGCTCCTGAAGGAGACCGCCCGACGGGGAGTTTGAAGGGGGTGAGAAATAGAGCCGTCGAGGGAGGGCACAGGGCACGAATTGGGCGAAAGTGACTCGTGCCCTGTCTCCTCCCCAGCCACGCCCACTCACAACCTGCATTGGAAGTGTCTGAGGATGAAGGTGTTCGTCTGCTGCGCCTCCAGTGAGTAGACTCGGCTCCGAGCCGCGCCCCCATCCTCAGCTCTCTGCTTTGGGGCTCCCCTGGCTTCCTGGGGGTGGGGGTGGAGGGCACAGGTGAGGGGGGCTTGCTCCCCAGCCGTAGCAAGGGGAGGGAATCCTGGCCCTGACTCTCCCCTCCTCTCTCCCCACCCGCACCCCACCCCGCAGCATCGCACTCCGGGGAGAAGCCGGTCCCCACTCTCCCCCAGTTCACCATGGGCCCCAATGTGAAGATCAACGTGCTGGGTGAGTCTGCGCAGCGCCCTCTGGTGGCCACTGCTGGAACCGCAGCCCCCCACCCCGGTGCCTGCTCACCTCGCATGCCTTTCCCGGGGGCACTGATCCTTCCTACCCCGTGGGTGATCACGTCCCTGGCTCCACTGCTGCTGCCGCTGCCGCGTGCCCCTGCCCTGGCGCGCAACCCAGCCCTCACCAGTCTGTCTATTCCTCTGTCCACAGAAGACTTTGAGGGAGAGAACCCTCAGGTGCCCAAGCTTGAGAAGAGCATCAGCGGGACCAGCCCCAAACGGGAACACCTGCCCCTGGCCGTGGGCATCGCCTTCTTCCTCATGACGTTCTTGGCCTCCTAGCTCTGCCCCCTCCCCTGGCGGGGAGAGATGGGGCGGGGCTTGGAAGGACCAGGGAGCCGTTGGCCTCTCCAAGGGAAGCCTAGTAATGGGGCCTAGACCCCTCCTCCAGTGGCTAGAAGTGGGGCCTGCACCATACATCTGTGCCCGCCCCCTCTACCCCTTACCCCCAGGTAGGGCACTGTAGTGGACCAAGCACAGGGACAGCCATGGGTCCCAGGTGGCCTTGTGGCTCTGGTAATGTTTGGTACCAAACTTGGAGGCCAAAAAGGGCAGTGCTCAGGACTCCGTGGCCCCTGGTACCTTTCCCTGACTCCTGGTGCCCTCTCCCTTTGTCCCCCCAGAGAGACATATGCCCCCAGAGAGAGAAAATCGAAGCATGGGAGGCACCCCCATTGCTCTCCTCCAGGGGCAGAACATGGGGAGGGGACTAGATGGGCAAGGGGCAGCACTGCCTGCTGCCTCCTTCCCCTGTTTACAGCAATAAGCACGTCCTCCTCCCCCACTCCCACTTCCAGGATTGTGGTTTGGATTGAAACCAAGTTTACAAGTAGTCACCCCTGGGGGGGCGGGCAGTGGACAAGGATGGCAAGGGGTGGGCATTGGGGTGTCAGGCAGGCATGTACAGACTCTATATCTCTATATATAATGTACAGACAGACAGAGTCCCTTCCCTCCTTAACCCCCTGACCTTTCTTGACTTCCCCTTCCAGCTTCAGACCCCTTCCCCACCAGGCTAGGCCCCCCACACCTGGGGGACCCCCTGGCCCCTCTTTTGTCTTCTGTGAAGACAGGACCTATGCAACGCACAGACACTTTTGGAGACCGTAAAACAACAGCGCCCCCTCCCTTCCAGCCCTGAGCCGGGAACCATCTCCCAGGACCTTGCCCTGCTCACCCTATGTGGTCCCACCCATCCTCCTGGGCCTTTTTCAAGTGCTTTGGCTGTGACTTTCATACTCTGCTCTTAGTCTAAAAAAAATAAACTGGAGATAAAAATAACTGAGTGTGTGTGATTTCAAGGGGCCATCACCCTTCTGTTACACTGGTTAAACCCCACAGGTCACAGGGCCTGGGTAGGAAAGGGAATTCTGGGGCCAAAGAGTCACAACAAGGTGTTCAGACCTTGTTCTGGGGCTCATCTTCTTTACAAAGGCAACGCTGCATGGAAAGAGTAACAGGGGCCTCCCGGCAGGGCCTGGTTGACTTTGGGCAAATCACTCAACCTCTCTGATTCTCAGGTATCCCACCAGAAAAACTGGTTGTGGTATCACTCTGTCAGGGTTGGTGTAGGGATTAAATGACGTAAGGAGTTAAAGGCTCCATCAATTATGGTTTCCACCTTTTCTTCCACTTCCATTCTGTAGTTGAGGTTCTTGACTGGGTCTATGGATTTCAGGGGATTTGAGAACCTAGACAAAAAAAAATCTATCTTTATTTTCACTCGCCTCTAACTAAAATTTAACATTCTCTTGTGTGCTTGGGCAGGAAGCCATAGTAGTATTAATAGTACCTGTGACTTTGTAACCAGAAATCGCAGATGCTTTCAGGCTGCATTATAGTTGTTGAAGATGTCTCAAAATACCATTTACACTCATCAGTACTTTGAAATGATCAGAGTTGTTAGACCTTCCTCATTTTTAATGTGTTAATAGAAAGCATATATATTACCATATCAATAAATGTAGATGTTTTGATAACGTTCAATATAATCAGCTTCCTTTATAACCCTTTGTAATTTTACTCATTTCAAACATTATGCCCAAGGGGCTGTGAGTTTGCTGGGGCTGGAGCTGCTCATAACTACACCACCCTGCATCGCTCAGGAGGGCAGAGGGGAAAGAAGGCAAAAGACAGGAGAATAGCCACTTCCCGGGGGCCCCAGGGCGAGGTCAGGGTTTACAGGCCAGTGCAGCATAAGGGAGTGCAGACAGGGGCTGAAATGTACCTGCAACTTCACTTGCTGAGCCAGTTTCTGGCCCAGGGAGGAGACACCTTATTTCCAAGCTGTGCACTCATGGGACTCCATCCCACCCAGGCTCTCTAATTGGCACTGTGTGGGCAGGCCGGATCCTGTGTGCCCCTGCAGCTCTTGCCAGCTGCTTTGTGAGAGTGAGCCCTTGGTGGCAGGGACTGTGTTTTCTCCTCCTCTCTCCCCATGAAACATGGAAAATGGAATCTCAGCTGGACTCTGGAGAGTGGGTGGGTTTCCCTGTAGCGGAACAGGGAGGAGTGTGGGGTGGGAGAGCAGGTGGGGAAAGAACTGGGGGCAGCCACTAGACCAGTCTGAGACTCCCTGCGTACTGATAGACAGGAAAGGTGGGCCTATCCATCTAATCGTCCATGCATTTAATCCACATTTATCGAGCACCTGCCAAGTGCCAGGCTCTATCCTGGGTATTGGAGACACAAGATATAGCCTCTACCCCAGAATAAACTCATACTTTAGTATGTGTTGATGTATGAGCAGAAATCGGTAACACACACATACAAAACTGACAACCAGCTCTTTCGTGGGTAAATGCCTGGGGGCTGTGGGAATGCCAAGAAAAAGCACACATTTGCCTAGGGACAAAGGGAAGAGGCTTCAGGGAGGAAGAGATACACAGAGCTGGGGCTGGGTCCTGTTGGGGAGAATCTCGAGGGCCTTGAAGCATGCAGACTGAGGACTTGTCTCATGAGGGAGCCCATAGCAGTGGGCCCGGGCTGCAGGCTTGCTTCAATCCCCAGACCAGGCAGGATAGGGGCTGGCCAGCTGGGCTCAGGGAGGGCCCTGTGGATTCAAAACTTCAGGAATGGTAAGACTGAAAGGGCCAAGCGCTTTGGGCAGTAACTAGAATAAGCCAACTTCCATTTACTGAGCACCTCCTATGTGCCGAGTGATGTGCCTTTGTAAGCCTCACTATTCCAATAACACAGATGAGGATCTAAGACTAGGGTCACACAGCCTGGCTAATTATAGGACTGGCATTCAAAGTGGGTCTAATAGGAGGCTGAGGTTGGGAGGACCACTTGACCTCAGGAGTTTAATGCTAGCCCAGGTAATAGAGCAAGACCCCATCTTTTATTTTTATTTTTATTTTTATTTTTTTGAGACGGAGTCTCACTCTGCCGCCCAGGCTGGAGTGCAGTGGCGCCATCTTGGCTCACTACAACCTCCACTTCCTGAGTTCAAGTGATTCTCCTGCCTCAGCCTCCCGAGTAGCTGGGATTACAGGTGCATGCCACCAAGCCTGGCTAATTTTTGTATTTTCAGTAGAGACGGGGTTTCGCCATGTTGGCCAGGCTGTTCTTGAACTCCTGACCTCAGGTGATCTGCCTACCTCAGCCTCCCAAAGTGCTGGGATTACAGGTGTAAGCCACTGTGCCCAGTCGACCCTATCTTTAAAAAAACAAAAACAAAAACAAAACGAATGGCCAAGCACAGTGGCTCAGGCCTCTAATCCCAGCACTTTGGGAGGCTAAGGTAGGAGGATCACTTGAGCCCAGGAGTTCGAGACCAGCCTGGGCAACATAGGAAGACTCCATCTCTACAAAAAATTTTAAAAATCCAGGTGTGGTGACAAACCTATAGTCCCAGCTACTGGGAAGACTGAGGCGAGAGGATCGCTTGAGCCCAGGAGTTCAAGACCAGCCAGGGCAACATAGTGAGACCCTGTTTCTACCAAAAAAAAAAAAAGCTAGGCGTGATGGTATACACCTGTAGTTCTAGCTACTCTGGAGGCTGAGACGGGAGAATTGCTTGAGCCCAGGAGGTCCAGGCTGCAATGTGCTATGATCAAACCACTGCACTCCAGCCTGGGCGACAGAGCAAGAGCAAGAACTGACTTTTTTTTTTTTTTTTTTTTTTTTTTTTTTTTTGAGACGGAGTCTCGCTCTGTAGCCCAGGCTGGAGTGCAGTGGCCGGATCTCAGCTCACTGCAAGCTCCGCCTCCCGGGTTTACGCCATTCTCCTGCCTCAGCCTCCCGAGTAGCTGGGACTACAGGCGCCCGCCACCTCGCCCGGCTAGTTTTTTGTATTTTTTTAGTAGAGACGGGGTTTCACCGGGTTAGCCAGGATGGTCTCGATCTCCTGACCTCGTGATCCGCCCGTCTCGGCCTCCCAAAGTGCTGGGATTACAGGCTTGAGCCACCGCGCCCGGCCTTTTTTTTTTTTTTTTTTTTTTTTGAGGTGGAGTTTCACTCTTGTTGGCCAGGCTGGAGTGCAATGGTATCATCTCAGCTCACTGCAACCTCCACCTCCCGGGTTCAAGTGATTCTCCTGCCTCAGCCTCCCGAGTAGCTGGGATTACAGGCATGAGTCACCACACCCAGCTAATTTTGTATTTTTAGTAGAGACAGGGTTTCTCCATGTTGGTCAGGCTGGTCTTGAACTCCCAACCTCAGGTGATCCGCCCGCCTTGGCCTCCCAAAGTGCTAGGATTACACGCTAGAGCCACTGCTCCTGGCTGACCCTGTCTTTTAAATAAATAAATAAGTAAATTGGCCAGGCACTGTGGCTCACACTTGTTTTTGTTTTTGTTTTTGAGACGGAGTCTCGCTCTGTCGCCCAGGCTGGAGTGCAGTGGCCGGATCTCGGCTCACTGCAAGCTCCGCCTCCCGGGTTCATGCCATTCTCCTGCCTCAGCCTCCCGAGTAGCTGGGACCACAGGCGCCCGCCACCTCGCCCGGCTAGTTTTTTGTATTTTTTAGTAGAGACAGGGTTTCACCGTGTTAGCCAGGATGGTCTTGATCTCCTGACCTCGTGATCCGCCTGTCTCAGCCTCCCAAAGTGCTGGGATTACAGGCTTGAGCCACCATGCCCGGCCTGTGGCTCACACTTGTAATCCCAGCACTTGGGAGGCCAAGGTAGGCAGATCATTTGAGGTCAGGAGTTTGAGACTAGCCTGGCCAACATGGCAAAACCCAGTCTCTACTAAATATACAAAAATTTAGCCAGGCGTGTGGTGCATGTCTATAATCCCAATTACTCAGGAGGCTGAGGCAGGAGAATCGCTTGAACCTGGGAGGTGGAGGTTGCAGTTGGTCGAGATCGAGCCACTGCACTCCAGCCTGGGCGACAGAACAAGACTCCATCTCTCAAAAATAACTAACTAAATAAATAATAAATAAATGAAATCAGTTTTAAAAGCTGCGGAACCCTGCTGAGGATTTTCCCCTCCAGCGAGGCTTTCAATCCCAGAGCATGAAAGGGAAACTGGGGAGAGAGGTCTGCAATTACATGGCCAGACACCAATGACCCTGAGCCTGTCTGGTACGGGGCCCTACTTTGTTTGTTTTTTTTTTTTTTTTTTTGAGACAGAGTCTCGCTTGTCACCCAGGCTAAAGTGCAGTGGCGCAATCTCAGCTCACTGCAAGCTCCGCCTCCCAAGTTCATGCCATTCTCCTGCCTCAGCCTCCAGAGTAGCTGGGACTGCAGGTGCCCGCCACTACACCCGGCTAATTTTTTGTATTTTTGGTAGAGACTGGGTTTCACCGTGTTAACCAGGATGGTCTCGATCTCCTGACCTCGTGATCCGCCCGCCTCGGCCTCCCAAAGTGCTGGGATTACAGACGTGAGCCACCGTGCCCTGCCCAGGGCCCTACTTTGTGACACCAAGGTCTGCAGAGCCCAGGGCATCCTGGCCAAGGCAGTGGTGAGATGTCAACCAGGCACAGTGGTATGGCCTGAGGGCAGAGACGGAAGGGAGAGAAGGAAAGAGACCTGAAGTGCAGACCCAATGCCTACTTATGGATGGGAGAGGAGAGAATAGAATGGGCAGAACAGAACAGCTTCAGATATGGGACTGAGCAAGACATGGGGGAGTGGAGCAGATGGCAACAGGGCCACAGCTGGTGAAGGGGAAGCCAGGAAGAGATCCCCGCTTTCTACTGCCCAACTCCAGCACCTGGGAACCCTTACAATTGACTGGTAGCCGCCAGATGGTGCCCCAGGGCCTGGACATTCTGCTCATCCTGCTGTCCCACCCCAAAGCACAGCCCCCAGGCAAGGGAACTTCAAGTCAGTGAACTGTGCGGGCTCCAGACTGGCAGAGCCCCTTCCACAAGGGCAGCAGCCTCACCCTGGGCAGGGTCTTCTTCACCCTTGTTTTGTCTCATACTGGCCGCCTCCAGCACGGGCACAAAGAGGGCTCCCATCTGACACGCTGGCATTCCCAGAGGCTGTCACAGGTTAATGCCCCCAACACAGGTAGAGATCGCACACATCCCTCCTCTTCCCATCCTCCCCAGGGTGAAAAACAACAGCAACATCAAACAACTGAACAGATATTTTGGCTTGGAGAGTAAAGTTCAGAGCTGCCCTGCCCCTCCCTTCCGGGTGAGAGGTCACTCCAGCAGCGCTGTGGGTAGGAGGGAAGGAGCTATTTACAATCCTGGCTGGGGTCTAAGCCTCGCTGCCACGTGGGTTTGCCACTCGGGGCCTGCAAGTCTGCCGATATCCACCAGGTGGCGCAGCACCTGGGCTGGGACCCGCCAGAGCTGTGAGGGGAGCTTGGGAAAGGTTTGTGGTCGGTGGAAGGGCTGAGAGCTGGTGTTGGTCCTTGAGGGGACTCAAGCAGCCGCGCCGTAGGACCCTCTGTTCTCAGGCCTGGGGCAGGGTGGGCTAAGAGCCAGCCCACTCTCTGTCCATTTCTCGTATCCCCACTCTCTTCTTTTCCTTCCCTAGTTGTAGATGCCATGGGGTTGGGAGTGGACTTGGGCTCAGTCCACAGCCGTTCAGCCCAGACCTACTGGGCACCAAATCTCACCATTCTCCCTCAACCTCCACGTTCTGTCCAGCTGGCAAACCAGGGATACAGACTGGGCTGGAGGTACGTGGAAGGGGGACAGAGGCGTGGACTGGAGGTGGTAGTGACGGGGCTGGGGGGCCATGGATTGGAATGAAGGACACCAGCTGGGACCAGAAGACAAGAACTGGGATGAGGGGGGTGGGAGGATATGCGAGGGGAACAAGGGGCATGAGCTGGGTTGGGGGCATGGACTGGCAAGAGGGGCCCAGGTGGGAGGTTGTAGCAGGACGAGTCGCACAACAGGGTGATGGGAACACAGGTTCAGTGTCTGCAGCCCGTGGGCAACAGTCTGGGGAAGTGTTACACGGATGGGATAGTCCAGATGTGCTGGGGCTGGGTCAGCCAGAGACACATTGGGCCAAGAGCAGCAGAGCAGCTTCAGGCTGAACCCGGTAATCTGGCCTGTGATCTGACCCCAAGGAAGTCTGGCATCCTCCAGTTTCCTCTGGTGTGGCCTGGGGGAGGGGCAGATATGACCCCTGCCCAGAGTGTCAGCACCAAACTCTTGGCCTTCACCACACATCTGGCCCCAGGTAATTACAGGGCTGTCGCCAAGCCTGGCTATAAAAGGATGGATGGGCCAGCCTAGGAACCTGGGAGAGCTAGGTTCAACTGACCAGGGATCCACCAGCCTGCCCCTGAGAGGCTGGCATTGGCCAGGGGATGCTAGAGTTTCACATTCAATGGCACACACTTCAGTGCATGCCAGTCATATAATCTCATAACCTTGCAACCGCACACACTCTATCAAACTCAGTGCTGAGGGAGAGGGGGCTGGGGGGCAAAGCAGGGAGGAAAGCAGGGGCTTTGTTCACACAGCTGAAGTGGGAGAGGCCCCCCACAGGGCTTAGGGACCAGTCCAGGCACCCACAGGAGGGAACACGCACACACACTCATCCATCATTTACACACACATCCATGTGTGCACATTCGACCCGTTTTGCGGCCGTCGCACTCAAGCCATTCATGGGCATTAGGCACATACTAACTCCCCACTGTCTATAACACAGTCACGAAAACACCAGCCCCTACACAGGGCAAGGGGCTCCCAGGTACCCTGAGCCGTGCTTGCATCCAGGATCACATTGGGTGACACTCTTGAGGGCTGGCATTCAACACATGATACAATTCTCTAACACAGACCCAATGACAATCCCAGCCAAGCCAACTGGGCAAACCCTAGAGTGGAGAAAATCAGAAGAGGAAAGAGGTGGGAGGGGGTAGATCAGAGCCACATTCACACCCTCTGGAAACCGACAGGTCATTTCAACAGCCACAGGAGACACAAAAACAACCTCTAGGACCCCAAGGATATACGCAGACACATACACAAACACAAGGAGAGGCAGGGGCTTCTCAATCACATCCATATGTGCACCCACAGATACATGCCCACACCCAACATCACATGCAGTGCCCACCACATTCTTCCCAGGAACCTTGAGAACCCCCTATGCACTCCTGCCTTGCGCTCGTGAAGGAGAAGACAATGGTGGCAGGGAGCGGAGGGGGCTGGGAAGAGTAAGAACTAAGCTTGAGACAGGACAAAGCCCTCTTCCCACACCACAGACATGCCTGCACACACACGTGTACATGTGCACACACACACACAGATGCCAGACCCTGAGCCTCCAGGGAGAGCCCTGAGGAGAAATCAACAGAGGCTGCCCAGCTCCACATGGGGCCATGCCCACAACTGACTGCCTGGACACCAGCACTGCCCACTCTGGGCACAGACCCCAGACCTGGCCTCTCTGCGCCATTAAGCACACTGGGCATGGAGGGTGACCCCCACATCCCTCTGTGCCCCCAGGCTTGTCACTTGGGTGCCCTTCAGGGCCTGGCAGGACCTGGTCTGACAGTGGGAAAAGGGTATATTCTCAGTGCCCTCCCAAAACAGCCCCCAAAAGAGGCCTTAAGAGTCTTCCTCCCTCCTTGCAGGCTAAGCACACAGCAGGCATCATGCTAACCCCTGGGTGTACAACCCAGAGTCTGGCGGCCATTTGGCTGGGCCTCTGGCCAGGGTTGTCAGGGAAGACTTTGGGAGAGATGAGAGGCATGAGGGATGATTGGCGGTTTGCCAGCTAGGGTGTGGGCGTTGGTTGGGAGGGACTATGAGGGGAGATAGGCCAGCAGAGGGGGCAGCATGATCAAAAGGATGGAGGCTGCTGTGTTTATGTTTCACAGCATAAGCAGTCACAGAAACATTCACACTCACAACAAGCACGCCCTTTTCACACAGGGCGCCTTTGTGCACGCGCGCACCCTCCTGGAGCAAGACTGTGGTCTGTTCGCTCCGGGCTGCCCTCGCACCACTCTGTGGCACCATCCCCGCAGTATCCATGAGATGACATCCCCTAGAGACCCTCTCACACCTGCACCCTGCTGAGGGGCTGCCTGTCTGTGGGTGCCCATAGTGAGCACCCAGAGTTGAGGGAGCCTCCTCTCCTGGGACAAGTGGCTGGGAAGTCGGGGACATTTGAGCAGTCCCTGAGCCTTCTAGGGCTGGAGCGAGCAGAGAAGCCAGGGAGGCTGTGGCTGCCTGGGAGTCTTAGAAGCAGTGATTCTCTTTTAGCCAAAAGCACTTAAGCAGAGGCCCGAGTTAAAAATAGGCTGGATTTACTGCCAGAAGGTGGCAGGAGAGGAAGTGTCTTTCTGACGGTACTCATTCTATCCCAAACACCTAGAGAGGCTCTATGGGACGCTGCTGGGCTGGGGAACCCCACCCAACTGTTTTGTGTGCTAAGGGGGTGGCCAACACGCCCCCTGTGATCTTAACTTCATTTTCTCTCCTTTATTGGTTCATGATGCTACACTTAAATATTTTTTTGTGATTCTTTCAGGATTACACAATGCTTCTTTAACTTATAGTCTATCTCCATCAAGTAATATCACACCACTCAGCGCAAACACCTTCCTCCCATTCCCCACCTCTCCGCCTTTGTGCTGTTGTCACCGTGGATTTATTTCTACATATGCTATAAGCCCCACAATACATTATTAGATTTGCTCTAAACCCTCAACTATCTTTTAAAGAGAATTTTGAAATCAGAAAAATATCTTTTCTATCTACCCACATATTTACCATTTCCAGCTCTCTCAATTCCTTTGTGTAGATGGAGATTTCCATCTGGTATCATTTTTCTTCTGCTTGAAGGACTTTTTAAAGCCGTTCTTCTAGTGCAGGTCTACTGGTGATGAATTCTTTCAGCTTTTGTATGTCTGAATGCATCTTTATTCCGTCTTCCTGTTTGAAAGATATCTCCACTGAATTCTAGGTTGACAGTTTTTATCTTTTCGTATTTTAAAGACATTGCTCCACTGTCTTCAGAGTTGCATTGTTTCCAGCGAGAAATCTACTTCTATTTTTCCTTTTTACATAATGTGTTTTTTTCTCTGGCAGCTCTTAAGATTTTTGTCTTTATCACTGGTGTTCAGCAGTGATTAAGGCAGATTAGGATGTACCCTTGGTGTAGTTGTCTTCGTATTTCTTCTGCTTAGGGTTTATTGAGCTTCCTCAACATAGGAATTTATGGTTTCCATCAAATTTGAAAATTATTGTTCCTTCAGATATTTTTTCTGTCATCTCTCCTGTGAATCTGTTAGACCCACTTTTCTGGTCTCCAAACAGGCTACTTGTTATTCCACAGCTCACTGATTTTCTGGGTTTTGGTTTTGGAGGGTTTTTTTGTTTTTTAAGTCTTTTTTTCCTCTCTGTGTTTCATCTTGGATAGTTTCTATTGCTAAGTCTTCAAAAACCTTTTTTCTACAGGGTCTAATCTGCTTTTAATTCCATCCAGTGTACTTTTCATCTCAGATATTACACATTTCATTTTTAGAAGTTCAATTGAGGTCTTATTTTGTATCTTTCACACCTCTCCACATCGTGTTCATGTTTTTCCATATCTGCTTGAATAGATGGATGCTATTTAATAATAGCTATTGGAGCTAAATAGCTCCACTAATTCTGTGACATTTCTGGATCAGCTTTCTGTCATTATTTGCCTGTGTCTTTGCATGTCTGGTAATTATTGATTGGATGCCAGACATTGTATATTTTATGTTGTTTGGTGCTAGATTTTTTTTGTATTCCTTTGAATATATTTGAGCCTTGTTCAGGGACTTAGTTAAGTTACTTGGAAACAGATTGATCCTTTTAAGGTTTGCTTTTAGGTACCATTTGGCAAGAGGAGAATAGCCTTTGGTCTAAGGCTAATTTGTTGTCACCACTGAGGCAGTATCATCTGAGGACTCTACTTGATGTTCCATGTATCAGTCAGTATCCAGTCAAGAGGCAGAAACCACATAGCAATTTGAATAGGGAAAGTTTAATGTAAAAAAAAATTTTTTTTTTTTTGAGACAGGGTCTCGCTTTGTTACCCATGCTGGTGTGCAGTGGTGCAATCATGGCTCACCATAGCTTCTACCTCCTGGGCTGAAGTGGTTCTCCAACCTTAGCTTCCTGAGTAGCTGGGATCACAGGCATGTGCTACCACATCTGGCTAATTTTTAAATTTCTTTTGTAGAGACAGAGGGTCTCCCAATGTTGCCCAGGCTGGTCTGGAACTCCTGGACTTAAGCAATCCTCCCCTCCCACCTCAGCTTCCCAAAGTGCTGGAACCACAGGTGTGACCCACCACACGCAGCCTAATGTAAAAAGGTATTAACTTAACAAGGGATTGAGGTTAGAAGAGATTGGCTAGTAAGAAATAAACAGAACTCTAAATGAATACAGGAATAGGGGGCCAGGCACAGTGGTTCATGCCTGTAATCCCAGCACTTCAGGAGGCTGAGGCAGGTGGATCACCTGAGGTCAGGAGTTAAAGACCAGCCTGGGCAACATGGTGAAACCCCGTCTCTACAAAAGTACAAAAATTAGCTGGGCATGATGGCGGGTGCCTGTAATCCCAGCTACTCAGGAGGCTGAGGCAGGAGAGTTGCTTGAACCAGGGAGGGCAGAGGTTGCAGTGAGCCGAGATCCTGTCATTGCATCCCAGCCTGGGTGACAGAGCGAGACTCCATCTCAACAACAACAACAACAACAATACAGGTATAGCAGATACAAGAAGCGACCACTATTCCTGGGGCTAAGGTGGAACACTGAAGAACAGCCCTCCCCATTCTGCCTATTGTCCTATGTCTGGAATCACTGTTTCATATAGACTGTCAGCTGTTTTAGTTGTTTAAAGCAGGTGGAACCGAGCGCGGTGGCTCATGCCTGTAATCCCAGCACTTTGGGAGGCTGAGGTGGGTAGATCACTTGAGGTCAGGAGTTTGAGACTGGCCTGGCCAACACAGTGAAACCCATCCCTACTAAAAATACAAAAATTAGCCGGGCACAGTGGCACATGCCTGGAATCACAGCTGCCTGGGAGGAAGAGGTTGCAGTGAGCTGAGATTGTGCCACTGCACTCCAGCCTGGGCGATAGAGCAAGACTCAGTCTCAAAAAAAAAAAAAAAAAAAAAAAAAAAAGGCAGGTGAGAAGATGGTCCTTGTTTCCCAGCTCCCCTCTCTGCATCTGAGAAGCTGCATGTGCTATGAACTTGTGGAGCACACCAGAGTCAGGAAGAAAATCTCATTCCTTCCACAGTGTCTCTCTAGCGCTTTGCATTAACAAAGCTTAACATCATGCTGGGCTGGCAAAAGAAAAATAATTAAAGGGCCCAGCTACATTTTCACAGAGCAGGCAATGAAAAATCAATTTAGAGCTGAGAGGCAATACATTAATACTGGCACAAAGTGATAACTGTGAGGAGGTCTTTCCACTCTGGTTTGTGGGAACACAAAGTGTTCCTGGCACTGCGTGAGCACTTCAGATTGTTTGCTTTTTTTTTTTTTTGAGATGGAGTTTTGCTCTTCTTGCCCAGGCTGGAGTGCAGTGACGCGATCTCTGCTTACTGCAACCTCTGCCTCCCGGGTTCAGGCAATTCTCCCGCCTCCTGAGTAGCTGGGACTACAGGCTCACACTACCACGCCCGGCTAAGGGATCACAGGCATGAGCCACCACGCCAGCCTTCCTGCGTCTTTCCTGTGTTCTTTCCCTAATCCTGTCCCTTCCTTGTATGCATGTACCACTTAGCACGCAGCTGAAGATTTGAGGGAGACCCTGCAGATGGCTGTGCAGCTCTCCTCTCCAGTACTCTGCCCTGTAAAATGCAACCATCTACTCCCAGCTACTCGAGAGGCTGAGGCAGGGGAATTGCTTGAACCCGGGAGACAGAGATTGCAGTGAACTGAGATTGTGCCACTGCACTCCAGCCTGGTGACAGAGCAAGACTCCGTCTCAAAAAAAAGAAAAAAAAAAAAAAAAAAGACCTTGTTGTGGCTGGGTGCGGTGGCTCACGCCGGGGGGATCATCTGAGGCTGGGAGTTTGAGACCAGCCTGGCCAACATGGCGAAACCCAGTTTCTACTAAAAATACAAAAATTAGCCAGGTGTGGTGGCGCATGCCTCTAATTCCAGCTACTTGGGAGGCTGAGGCAGGAGAATCACTTGAACCCAGGAGGCGGAGGTTGCAGTGAGCAGAGACCGTGCCACTGCACTCCAGCCTGGGTGATAGAGAGAGACTCTGTCTCAAAACAACAACAACAAAAACCCCAAAACTAGCATAAACACTCCTATACATCACAGGGCGGGGGAGGGGCTTTATATTGTAATGTATACATGTATACACCATCCTTTTTTTTTTTTTTTAAAGACAGGGTCTTGCTCTGTCCCCCAAACTGAAGGGCCATGGCATGACGATGGCTCACTGTAGCCCCGACCTCCCAGGCTCAAACAATTCACCCACCTCAGCCTCCCGAGTAGCTGCGACCACAGGCACATGCCCCCATGTCCAGCTAACTTGTATTTTTTATAAAGACCAGGTTTATCCATGTTGCCCAGGCTATTCTCGATCTCCTGAGCTCAAGCCATCCTCCGGCCTCAGCCTCCCAAAGTCCTGGGATTACAGTCATGAACCACCACACCCAGACTACATCATCCCTTTTAATTGTATATAATTAATTTTATTTTGTCACAGTAACACATTACATCATGATATAGTTTAAAAAGTCAAATAGGGTCAAGTGCAGTGGCTCACACCTGTAATCCCAGCACTTTGGAAGGCTGAGGCAGGACGGTTGCTTGAGGCCAAGAGTTTCAGACCAGTCTAGGCAACATAGCAAGACCCTGCCCCTACAAAACAACTTTTTAATTAGCTGGGTGTGGTGGTACATGCCTGTAGTCCCAGCTACTCAGGAGGCTGAGTGGGAGGATGGCTCAAGCCCAGGAGGCTGAGGTTGCAGTGAGCTGTGATCATGTCACTGCACTCCAGCCTGCGTGACAGAGCCCAACTCTGTTTCTAAAAAAAAAGGTCAAATGGGGCCAGGCACGGTGGATCATGCCTGTAATCCCAGCACTTTGGGAGGCTGAGAGAGGCAGATCACCTGAGGTTGGGAGTTCAAGACCAGCCTAACCAACATGGAGAAATCCCATCTCTACTAAAAATACAAAATTAGGCCGGGCATGGTGGCTCACACCTGTAATCCCAGCACTTTGGGAGGCTGAGGTGGGCGGGTCATGAGGTCAGGAGATAGAGATCATCCTGGCTGACATGATGAAACTCCGTCTCTACTAAAAATACAAAAAAATTAGCCAGGCGTGGTGGCAGGAACCTGTAGTCCCAGCTACTTGGGAGGCTGAGGCAGGAGAATGGCGTGAACTCAGGAGGCGGAGCTTGCAGTAAGCCAGGATCACACCACTGCATCCCAACCTGAGCGATAGAGCAAAACTCCGTCTCAAAAAAAAAAAAAAAAAAAAAATTAGCCAGGCATGATGGCACATGCCTGTAATCCCAGCTACTCGGGAGGCTGAGGCAGGAGAATCACTTGAACCCAGGAGGCGGAGGTTGCAGTGAGCAGAGACCGTGCCACTGCACTTCAGCCCAGGGAACAAGAGCGAAACTCCCTCTCCAATTTAAAAAAAAAAAGTCAAATGGACCAAACAGCTTTGATGAAAAATGACAGAGGCTGGGCGTGGCAGCTCACACCTGTAATCCCAGCACTTTGGGAAGCTGAGGCTTGTGGATCACTTGAGGTCAGGAGTTTGAGACCAGCCTGGCTAACATGGTGAAACCCCACCTCTGCTAAAAATACAAAAATTAGCTGGGCATGGTGGCACACGCCTGTAATCCCAGCTACTCGGGAGGCTGAGGCAGGAGAATCACTTGAACCCAGGAGGAGGAGGTTGCAGCAGTGAGCAGACATGGTGCCACTGCACTCCAGCCTGGGCAACAAAGCAAGACTCCATCTAAAAAAAAAAAAAAAAAGGAAAGTGGCACATCCTGCCACACCCTTCTCCAGCTCCCAATCTCACATCACATAGGCAACCACTCTCTAATCCTCTAGTTCCTTCTGATATTTACCTTCATTTTTTTGTAGTCCCAGTGAGTAGCTGGGACTACATGTGTGTGCCAGTATACCTGGCTAATTTTGTATTTTTAGTAGGGATATGGTTTCTCCATGTTGGCCAGGCTCATCTCAAACTCCAGACCTCAGGTGATTTGCCTGCTTCGGCCTCCCACAGTGCTGGGATTATAGGCCTGAGCCACCACGCCCGGCCCATATTTCTTTTTATTTTGTTTTATTTTTAGAGACAGGGCCTCACTCTGTTGCCCAGGTTGGAGTGCAGTGGCATAATCATAGCTCACTGTACCCTTAAATTCCTGGGCTCAAACAATCCTCCCCCAGCCTCCCAAGTAGATGAGACTGCAGTTGTGCACCGCTACACCCAGTTTACCTTTATATATCTAAATAAGAAGCTTGCACCGCTGTTTTTCTCTTTTTTCTTTTTCTTTATTCAATGTTAGACCTGCTCTATTGACTT